>NC_088984.1:33781832-34381832 GCF_963932015.1 Anas acuta | reverse complement strand
GATTTGACTCTAAAAGAAAGATACATTAATAGAATAGGTACAATCTTGTACTGAAATACTTAAAATTCTACTAAAGGTTGTAGAAAACAATGTGCGGCCTAAACAGTTTGGTAGTTGGTGTAAAAGTGACAACAAGTGGGCAGTGTTCAAGCAGCATGAGAAGAACTGGGAGCCTCAAACAAATAATGGCAACCAAGAGGATACATCAACATTTTTTGAGAGCAAAGAGCAAAGCTTAGAGCTGGCTCTATCACTAAATCATCACAGTTGGCACTGGCAGGAATGGATTTTACTTTTTAGTAGTCAATGGCTTATATTTCAGAGGTTTTAGCAACTACTATCTATAGGAAGCTATTGCAGATTCCATCAGCAGAAGTTGACACAGAGCCAGCCTCCAATATCACCGTGTTTGCCAGAAGTCAAGAGACATTTGACACTTACTAACAGCAATTTGCTCTTTGGAAACTGATACGCTGAAACTTGTGCATGCATCTAAGATGGTTTATCTATTTTGGAAGTATAAGAGGCATTTATGGCTCTTCAAAACACTGTTTAAAAATTCTTTCAAGGCTATTTGCATTTCAGTCTAGATTACTATATTTATTTTAAGAATACAAGCTGGTGATCAAGAACATTCTCTATATGTATTTATTTCATTCAGATTCACAAAGATCCCTTATTTATACATAGCTGAAAAAGCAATTAAGTACCGGACCTCATAACAGCAGCAGAAAGAATGGGATTCTTTCCTCAAAGAGGACTTCCCGTCATCAGGAAATTAAATGTTTCTTCTGGCAGACAGTAAAGTACACACAGAAATAAAAATTAATCTGTAGGCTTACACTTCCATGCTTTCTCAAAGTTAATTAAGAGACAAGGTTACCCAAGGTTCAATGAATGAGGCAATGCCAGCTCAGGAAATGATCTCAACTAATAACAAATGAAAAATACAAAATATTATTTGTTGAGCAAATTAATATAAGATTATTGTATTGTCTGTTGCTAAGTCCTCTGATCTTTTTGAAGGTGCAACTCTTTGAAGCCTTATATGAACACATGCAGAATTTACACTACGGAGACAGTCAACAGATGGTCTCCGAAATGAACAAAAAAAAAAATGATGAGAGGTTAAATCATGGACCCCAAACCAAGATATGTCTGTCTGCTTAAAAGCTTGACTTGCCCAGCTATTAAGAACATATCAATAGGGACAAAACACGGATCCAGCTCATCAACTGGCAATTCAAGAGCTACCCTAGATAGGTGCAAAAATTTATCAAGTTACCATGGAAGTGAAGATAAAAAATTCAATTAATTAAAGACTATCAGTCAGTAGGTGAAGGAAAAAAAGAGATTTAATATAATTTCTGGGGTGACAGAAGTTTCTCCACTGACCTGTAATTAGTGACTGTGGCAAGGATTTTGTTTTGGATGTTTACCTTTTTTTCTGGTAGTTTTAGTCCCAAAATGAAAGACAGAAGGACTGACAGTACAGACCCAGTACTACATGCTACTGAAATTAAGGTAAGGGCAACTGGCTAAAGACTTTACAAAATAATAATAATTCTAACATCCATTCTAACAGTCTGCATTATTATGTTTTGATCTTCACATCAAATCCAAAACAGTATGTTTAACAACTCTGTGCAAGCCCTTCTTTGCTGAAGCTACCCTGAAACTTGTAAAAGTGAAGAACTGGCTTCTCAATAACAACTCTAATTATTCATCTTAGAAGATTTTGATATGCAAGAATTCGCATTCTAGGAATGAATCTAACTCGCAAATTGTGACTCTAAACCCTAGAGACTCAAAATACCTGGGATGTAGGGCTCTGTTTTTCTGAGAACAGTGTAACAGCAGGCCATACGGAAGATTCTTCAGTGTAACATTTACAATCCTGATTCAGCTAAGGTGTTTTCCAGATAGCAAGAAACAAAAATACTCAAAGACATATAGACCAGTGGTTGATAAAAAGAACTTTAAATACCTATGTGTTTAAATACTTGTGCTATTTCCACTTAATTCTAATAAACGATGGAATGAAAAGAGGAACACACCTCTAGAAAGTCTACATTAAAATCAGTTTTTAATATCATGCATTCTCAAAAAAATAGGACAAAATAATCTAATAGATCATTAATGATATTTTAGGGTACTTTTTGTGATGTTCACATACTTTGAATAGTCCCTAAGTGAGTACCAGTCATGTTCAGAGACAGACAAATGTTCAAATCTACAGTTAAGGTCAACTAGTCAGGGAAATCTTTACAGGCCCCTCTGAAGAGTATAGTCCTGTGATCAGGACTCAAATATAAAGAAAATATTTTAAAATCTTTACTGGTATCAAGTCACAAAAGAATTCTCCAGTTTATTCTAAACTTTGTTTTCTCTTATGTTTTTATGTAATGCTTATGCTCTAAAAATACAGCATAGAAGCTGAAAAGCATAAAGCTAGCTAGTTTGTGTTTGTTTGTTGTTTTGGTTTTTTTTTGCTATATGCTAACAATGATATTTTATGCATGATGTAGCAACATGAAATAGACTTGATTTGCTGCAATAGAGTTTGTTATTTTATTTTGATCTAAAATGTTTAGGTAAGGTCAAAGTAAAATTAACAGGCAGTAATCACTGTCCCCAAAACAGTAAGTCTAAGTAATTCCATACTGCTGTTCCATTCAGAATGGCACAGGTCATTGCATACAAATTTTGGAGTTCTAGGGGTTCATTGTACTGTCTCTTAGCTGCAAAAATCACTTTGGAGCTCCTATCATCAAATGCAAGGGATAAGGACAGAAAGCCTTCATGTTTATTTCATGTTTCTCTAGCTAGAAGCCAACAATAGCAAAGCAACTTAGGACTGCAGGACTAAATCCCCATTTGTCTCACCCTCATAGTCATAAAACAATTTGTCCAGATAAAAGAACTGGATTTTATTTTATATTTTTGATGAACTCTGAAGGGTTGATCAAGCAGTTTCTAAATATAAAGCAAGGAAACTTATGCTGTATGGTGGTTTTGTTCCTGTTCTGTGATGCTTCTGCCTTGTTTTACACAAGAAAAACTACAATCCAGAAGATGTACAGCATTATCACACACACACAATTTATACTTATACTGTTATAACTCTTCAGTTCTATAATCAAAGCAAATACCAACAATTTTGTAAAAGGCTAAAACAAGCAGGGTAGAGTAGCATGAATTTCTAACTACTACTACACTGTCTACTTTTGTAAGACATCAGTCACAAGTTTATTACATTAAACCCACTAAAAGCAAAAAGATCTAAAAAGGTAGGTCAGAAGCCTTTCTGTTTCACATCCTTGGATAGTTGCTTTCTACATGTATGCCATGACCTTGTTGTCTGCAATCAGATGTTCAGAGTGGACTGCTGTCATTTAAGAGCTTAAGAGGTGGCACAAGGTTTCCTAAAGTTATGGGAATGTATAACATCCCATTTTTCTCATTTAAGTGTCTACATTGAAGGAATTTTGAAAGTTTAGATATTTGGGTAGTAGTCACATTTTACTTCTTGCCTTCATGTCAGTATTTTATGGCATAAGCTGAATCACATGCAGTAATCCCATCACACCCATCTTGGTACATATTTTGAAATCTTCAAAACTGTTCTTGTTTTCAGAAAAGGCTTTAAATTACCACTAAGTACTTATCCCTCCTCCCTATTAAAATACTAGCTACATTTTAAATTGACCATTACCAAAGATTTACTATTAGTAAGAATCTCTGAGTGGTACCTAATATTGTCTTCCCATGTACATCATACAGTAAGTGCTTCCACAGGGAATTTGGTGCATTCCAAATACATAGTTTGACAATAGCAAACAGTGGGAAAATCAAGGTATTCCTGCTCCCCACACGCATCATGCTCTCTTTAAGCTAATTTACTTAACCTGAAGAATTGTCATACCATGTAACAGAGACTGCAGCAGCAAGAGCATAATTGCAAGATGGAGAGAATACTCTAAACTGGTAGCATCAAGTGCTTTAATAATAAAGACTCGTACACCCAGAAGGTAGACCATTGAAGCACTGGCTTCAGTAGCCATCCATGATGCTTACAGCCTCCCCATATTCTCTCCATTCTCTTTCCCGTTCTCATTTATGCCAGAAGAAATTGTAAAAATTAAATCCCAAACCAGAAACAGAATTTAAAACAACAACAAAAACTCTTTCTTGATGTGTTGCTTTCACTCTGAATTTGTACATTCAATTTGGAAAGTTCTACAAATACCATTGCAGTGGCAGACCAGAAGCAAGGGGGAACTGTGATCACAAAGCATTTAAGACAGTCTTGCTATGCAGTAGGCATTTCATGGAACTAAACAGAATGTGTGAGAGAACACAAGCTTTTCATTATGTCTTGATTATACTGCACAGCTGCTAACATTTCCCTAAGATGCTGCTACTTAATCAAAGTAGAACACAAAATAAGCAAAAAATAGTTCACATATTTCATTTGGCATGGGTCATCTTTCAGGTGACAATGTTTCAAGTATTGGTGCATCAGCAGAAAAATAACACGCTTGGAAGAGGTAAAACAGAAATCTTTAATTCCTAGGAACATGGGATTTTGTCAAGGATTTTCAGTTTAGAGTAGACTGAGAAAAAAAAATCCAATTAAAAACGGTAATTAGAAAGTAGTTTAAAATTAAAAAAAAAAAAAAAAAGGCAATTAAATATATCACTGTTCAACATCTCTTAAAAGTTTAAAGACTGCAAAGTCTACGCCAATGCCCTAAAAGCATTCCCCTCCTCAAGGGTTGTCTGCCTGGGCTCCGGGCCAAGCTGAGGACAGCGCAGCTGCAGGCTGTCCCCTTTCCTTGGCTGACCAGGGAAAGGCTCCAGGCAGCGCTGAGGCCCAGGGCTGAGCCCACTTCCTTCCTGTAGAGCTGCTTTCAAGCTGAGCCTCTACTGTTTGGCCCCTGCCTGAGCTATGCCTCCTGCCGTGATGCTGATGCAGAACCCCCTGTGGGTGACTCCTGCCCAGCCCTGCCACCATGCTGTTTCAAGCTCACCTTGACTTGTAGAGCTGCCAGCCCTCACTGCTTTTTGACAGTCTAACCTCATGTGTTCTCTCAAGCATTTACGAGAGAGTTAAGTGATAGGACATGATTTTTAGTGGTCTAACTCCAACTGAGGTAACTCCTAGCCAGCCAGCTTGAGGAGAGGGGAAAAAAAAAAAAAAAAAAGCCAGAGGAAGTATAGGAAAGTATAGGATAAAACATTTTTAGGTCAATCTGACATGTATTGCAGACAAAATATTCCTTATGAAAATTTATGAAAATCAGGGTCCCTGGTCACATGAACAAATATGGAGAAGAAGCTGTTATCATTGACATGACCACTAACCTAAGAGGAAAACTTTTAATTCGTCTAGAATGTGACATAACTCACTGAAAATGCACAAACTTTTGACTCAGTTTTGATGGAATGAGAGGATATGAACCAAAACAGTAAAGCTTAAAGGGAATGAATTCTTTATGACAGCTAGAACTGTTTCAATACATATTGAAGTCACTTGATAATTGTGAAGATTAAAAGCTCTGGGATGAGTATTAGATTAATCTGGTCAGCCCTCAGTGCAAATCAAAGCAGAGCTTCTGCTTAGACAGTTCTATGCACAAATTGTTCAAACCTGTTCAAGTCATGGAGCTCATCCTCAAGATACTGTCAAGTGACAGACCTGCAGACTGTGTCATTTCACTTGTTTAAAGCCATTAAAATGATCCACTGAAGTTACACTGCTATATGCATTTCCAATGGCTAGAAATGAGAAATTCAGTTGCTGTGGGATTGTATTCTGTAGAATCTCTGTCCTGCCATCAAGTTGTTTCCAGCATACTGCATTTCTTACTAGCTCTTCATCAACATGGACATAACACATTTCACACGGTTCTCCAGAACTACAGTATTATCTTTTCTATCAATATAAGTTTCTTGTGCTTGAAAGAGTTAACTTCTTTAATTAAGAGTTACTTTAAAAGCAGACTAAAATCAAATCAACACAACAACCTAGTACTTGGCCTGACACAAACCTTCCAAAACCAGCAATTCTTGTTGGAGTCAGAGAGTAGGAAAGAAACTCATATTTCTTACAATATGTAAGAAATTAACCTTCCGCTGAGTATCATTTCACGTGCACCCATACTCTGACAATGGTCTATTCTCCTTTTATCATGAAGGAATTACATATATCTAGGGCCAAACTATCTGCTGGATCTAATAACTGCTGGGGTAACTGGAGACAAGGGATTAGAAGAGAACTGCTGTAAACTACTGGTATTTGGCTAGTTTGCAGAAAAAGCCATGTTTCTGGTAAACTACACCGGCAGCCAACAGTGCTGGATCCATATGCCAACAGGAATCATAGGAAAACAATGCAACTACAGCCACAGCTGCAACTCGTTCTTCCATTAAAAACAATTGGGATTCTGGAAAGCTGATCCCAAGCTTTTGCAGCATCGGTACATGTTCCCACACTAGTGGGGTTCTCATGCAGATAACCATCCACACCAAGTTACAAGCAGGAGAAACCAGAGCAAAAGTGAAAAGTAAGGAAATGCAATTTCTCTGAGGTTGCTCTGTTCTACAGTATGGCAGAAAAGGTGGTAAGTAACCAAGTACAGCTACAAATAAAGGGAAAAAGATGGGAATGTTAAAGGGTGTAAGAAAGAAAGATAAAAGTTTCTGGAGCAAAGTGGAAAAAGCTAAGTGTGTACAAATACACTTTATTAAAAGGGAATTCAGACGACTTCAGCTCAACTGTTGCAGTTGCATATGTGAAAAAGAACTTCAGAACTAATCTAAGGCACTCAGACAGAGTTAGCAAATTCCTGCAGTATAACTGGAACTCGGATGAAGTTATGTACTTGGTGATCAGCGTCGTCCTCAAAACTTTCACCACTAAACACTCGTGCTTTAAAGAAGTAGCTTTCCAGTTTAGGGGAGATCCACGACCAACTTGATTAACCATCATTCCTGATTTAAATTGACTAACACATATGAATATTAAAAGTATCTGCAGCTTGATAGGTAAGATATGTAATTTTACATAAAGTTTTCAGGTGATTCATAGAGGATATGTGATTGTTGCCAATGAAGTGTGCTTTTCAGATAGATTCACTGCTTGCAGTCTCTTATAAATCCACAGAACAATGCATTTAAAGCTATGCAGGAGGACATCAGTTCAACAGACAGTTTCTTAAATGTAAAACAAACAATAGATTTAATTTCTACAATAACAAACAGGATTTACCATTGGTTCAGCAAAGGAAAAACAAGCAAAAGTTCTTACTAAAGCTGAGCCATGAAACACTTAGAAAGACAAAAAATAAATACAATAAATAGTTAACTTTCATCCAATAGTCTGGTAGTACAAGGGAAGGATCTGCAGATGAGGGCCAGGCTAAGTTCACAAGCTGTAATTAACATCTACTGTTTGCCACTGATAGAAAAAAGTACTGTCCTAGACGGACCACTGGCCTAACACAGGTGCATTCCATATATCCTTAAATCAACAGCTTGCGTTCACACATTAAAACTCAGAGACTACACAAATGCCCACCTGCACAACTTCTCACAGTTACATCCTCATCATGAGACCCCACTATGAAAATGAGTAACCATAAAGTAAAGCTCTATTATTATTGAGCTACAGAGGTACTGCAGCACTGTGCTTTTGACATTTTTAGACAGTGCTGTGCAAATCACTGGTGTTCCACAAAATACCCACCAAAGCCATACTGTACACATCCCCATGCAATCCCCCATCAATTAAGAAACAGAGCTAGTAAATTACTTCAAAGGTTAGCCCAATTTTAACTCATCTAAAAATGAAAAAAAAAAAAAAAATTGTGGTAAGTTACATAAGAGAGGCTTGTGTATTGTTTTTCTACTAACAAAATGGAGGTTGAGGAACAGTAAACTTCTATTTCTCAGTATGTTTTCACACAAACAGTGCAATTTGAATGTGTAAGTTCAGTGCTCAGAGGATCATCTTAAAAAAAAAAAAAAAAAAGATTAACTTAATGTTTCTGAGCTATTTCTCATCTCCTGACCACTCTGCAACTATACTGCTCACTGTTGTATCCTCAAGAATTTTATGAGAAATACTGAATACAATAGCACTAGTCTCACCAGGGAAACTTACATAGCCATACAGACAGAAAAGCAAAGATAGCTATACCTTCATCTGAAATGTTTTGGGCTGAGCTTCAGGTAAGAATCTACCTCTAGGTACTTGACACTGCCTTCTTAAATAGGAAAACTTACTTTTTAATGCAAAGTGGGAAAAATGACATGGTTACGATTTTCTAATGATTTGTTTTGCTCATTTTTACTTTTACAAGATTTGACAGGTTAGGGAAAAGAAGTTGCCAAGATATCATAACATTATAAAATCATTTCAGGTTGGAAAAGACCTCTAAAATCATCTAGTTCAGCCTTTAACCTAGTATTGACAAGTCCATGGCTAAACTATGCCATTAAGTTCTACATCTAAACATTTCTTGAAGACTTGCAGGGGTAGTGACTTAACATGGAAAAGGAACTCACTGAAAACCCCCAATCTTTATTTTGAAAAATATGTGAAATTATTGTACTAACTGTTCAAATTATATTATTTTAGAGTACTTCTATTTATAAGTGCACACACACATGACATTGAATTGCAGAAAAAAAATCTTATTTTGTTGAAAGGAATACTTAAATAGAAGCTCTGCCTTCCCCCCTTGCCCCCAAGCATTTGGCTCAATTTTTTATCTCCTTACCAGCAATATCAGCATGAGCCCTTTTCTTCCTCTTCTGTCTAGCCCACTCATTCCCCACCTCCTCATCAGGTAACTTACTGTGAGGGGATAATTTCCAATGAGATGGAAGGCACCTGAGTGGGAGGAAGAGTTCTGGGGCTGATGGTAGAACAGAAAACTCTGGTCTCACTCCATAGAGTCAGGGGTTCAAGTGAGGCTATCTGAAGCAATGTGTGCTGACTTGGGAAACCGTAAACTTTGTTGGTGAGTTAGGACTTAAGCGTATCGTGATTCTGTACCTTTCCTTTCTCAAGGGAGGGGAGGAACACGTACAGTCTCAGACAGAGGACCTTCGCTGTATTTTAGGTCACATTCTAGGTCAAAGAGCCAAACATAATTTTTAACTTTCTTCTGAAAAATATGAAGTCAACAATTCTAATTGCCCATTTCATTGCTTACTATGTTGTCTTCTGTATTTCTTTTCCCTAATGAATTGCACATAAAATAATCTTGAATTTGTCTATTTTTTAAACTTATATAGAAATTAAATATTTTAAAGTTGTAAGTTTAAAAACAGAGAAATTCAAGTAAAAGAAGACTTGGAGAAAGATTGGATTTAGCATTTCTAAACTATCAGTATGATCTCTTCCTTCTAGAAACTAGTATATAAACCAGCTTACAGAGTATTTTGAAGTGGAACGGGTAATGTTTAAATACTTCCAGAGAAACAGATGGGTGAAAGGTTTAGTGAGGAAATATTTAATCAGAAGAGAGTTGGCAAATTAATCTGTAAGTGAATCCTTTGAAAAACAAACACAAAGTGGTTTTCTCAAATTAGTTTTGTAACAACCTAAATTCACATGACAGCAGTACCTTAAAAGCCTTCACCATAATGTTAACTTTCAAATATTTATAGTTCCCACTCTCTACATCACAAGAAAAATATTCAGAGTCTTATAATCTGGAGAGCAGGTATCACAGTGTCAGGAAACTCTACAGTCACTTTGTTACAATGCAGTAGCCTTGAAAAAGCAAAACATCCAGTGCGTGAATCCTTTTAACCTATTTTAGAAGAATTATACAACTAATAGGCAATGATTTCAGGTTGTCAACATTTTTTTCTTTCTTACCTGCTTCCACTCACAGTCACTACTAATTATTAATAATGACTTCTTAAATTATTATTAATAGAAATCTATTGATTGCTTTCAGGTAAAATGATTACCTGAAACCCTAGACAACTTTTCTTTCCAGCTTTTAGTGAGCTTATAATACACAACAGGTGTTACGGTAACCATACTTGTTCCTTTCCCTTTGAGGTAACCATGTGCCATAAGAAAACAGAGAAACTCTTGCCTGCATTTCTCCACAGCTATTAAATGACTTTTACTGTGTCCATATTTGCTAGAAATAATAATGCTCATTTACTTTCATTTACCACTGCTGCCTTCCATCTACTATACATTAAATTATAATTATCTGTGTAGTCTCCCTCTAGGAATTTTCCATGCACCATAACTATAGAGTTACAATAAAAAATAAAAATAATAAAAGATTTGGGGAAGTTAGAGTATAACTATTGTAAATAGTGGTGGTTAACAAGTCTAAGATAGTATATTGCATTTTATGCTATTTGTTACATTTCATTTCAGAAATGGCTAAATACTTCAATCCTTGCTCATGTTGTTGTCAGCTCCAAACAACCTAAAGAGGAATGGTGTGCTCCTGTGATTACACTCAGCAACACATTGCAACTTTACACTAGACTTTACAATGGTTTGCATCCAGAAGACTGCCAACATAACAAAATGAAGTGCATCAGTATTTGAGGAAAGCAGATTGTTATGCTGATGTGTGAACTCACTGGAGTCCACAAGTCTCTGTGACAAATGAAACTTATTTCATGAAATTTTACAAGATGAAGCATCCAGCTTCAGTTCTGACAGCAAATGCAGTATCTTGCCAACTCTGGCCCATGATGTAAGGGCAATGCATTGGTTACTTCTGTTTCTACCTGCATGTCTACTTCAAAAAAAAAACAAAATACTTATTCATGTTGGTTTACATACATGTATATGTTTGCAAAGATAATAAAGAATTGTATACCTTACAACAATCTGTATATTCTGATATTTTTCAAGTGACAATGAATAGAGAAATAAGCTCTAAGGTGTTAAGGTTAGCTGCTCCACAGGCCAAGATGCTGTGATTATTCAGACATAAAAATTGGGTTTTCATGTAACATCTGCACACATCTGTGGCAGTTGCTTTTCGTGACTTGTGAAGACTGAGAAGTTTAATATTTAAATTTCTGATTAAAAAACTCTGTAAATTGTTTTAAAAGAAAAAAAAAAAAAAACTATATTCTCAGACTGCCAACTCTTTAGGGAGGAGGCTTTTTCTGGATTTAAGGAATGTAACGTAATTATTAAAAATCTTATAGGATCTGCACCACTATAAAATTTGGTATATCTTCTACTCTAAGCCTGACGTAATTTTAAAAATATTGATTTAAGCTTTTAGTACCAACTTTAAAGAAAAACTTCAGTGTTGAAAATGACAACCACAAAAATGTGTTTGTTTACACTTAAAAAATAGAAAAACACTGTAACTTCATTTGCCAGTATAGTTGCTATAGCTTCCCCCCAAAAGCACACACCTTATCTCTGATACAAATGTAAATGTGCGTTAGTGATGATGGTGAACAAGGCCATCTATACATGGTCACTTTTCTGGTGTGTGAAGGATAACAGAGATGCTGTTGCAAACTTGCTGTGAGTTATCTTCATGTTCTTCAGGAAAGAAGAGTTATGCAGATCCTCAGTTTACAAGACTGAGAAATGTACAGGAGTCAATGATATCATAAGCAGTCACATTAAGCTTTTATTCCTGTCTAGGACCAATATCATTAGTTTTTTGTTTATTAAATTATGATTGTGCTTTAAAGTTGAAGCATCTTCAGTGAAGTATTTTTATTCTTATAAAACCAGATTTGTCATATTTGCAACCACCAGATATAGCCTCTGAAATAATAAGGTACAGAGAGAAACAAGCATAAAAATAAAGTTTAATCTTTCTGAACAGTTCCAGTTCATTTGCAGCATATACATTCAGAAATTATCTGTTCCTAGCTCTTTTAGAGTATTCCTATTAGGTGAAACTATAAAACCTTAAAGTGCTGGTGTATTTAGTTTAAAATCCGAGAGCCTGAGCAGCTATTAATCACAGTTCTCCAAACTGTGGCCAGCTATGGACTAATCATATGTCTGCTAACCTCAGTTTGACTTACTATACTGACAGCAATGTGGAAATATGTGATTTATGAGGTAAAGAAAGTTGAGTCTATTAGAAAAAAATAAATAAATATTTAGTCAAGCACACCACACTGTGGGCTAAAATACAAAAGACTCCTTCCCACTAGATTTTCAGCTCTCTCTGGATCAAACCTTTCTCACCCCAGCTGTCCACTCACACAGATCATACAAAATTGAGTTAGCCTAAATCGCGATAACCTAACACAATTTTAAGAGAGAAAATGGGCTGTTTTATGTTTGCCTCTGCATAAGTCCAAATTTCACCCAGAATGTAAATCAGATCTTTTTATGACTCAGCTTGTTTCAGGCCATTACCTAATAATTTCTACCGCTGTCAGAGAGACTATGGAGCAAACAGATTTTGTCGGGGATAACCTAAACAATTTCTTCAGGCCCCTTCCAATCCTATTTTTCTACGCTCCTACAATTTTGGAAAGAGACTAAAATTTTCATACTGTAGCTGGAATCTGAACCAGAGCATTGCTTCAGTACTCTGAATAGCACAAGTGGAGCCTGAATGCCAGCATCAAAGTTGACCATTAAACTCCATGACATACAACAGAGGAAATGTTCCATCCAACTCCCCTGTGTCCAAGCTGGAATTCTTGAAAATCCTGGCATTGTTTCCTTTTTCAGACAAGCCTGTTAATACTAGGAAACCACAAAAGCCCAAAGAACCACACAGCAATATGATTTGTAGTATATTTTCCACACTGTACAGTGAGTAAAGAAAACAGGACATAATAAAAGAGATGTTATAGTGTGTAATGTTTAGGCACAGACAGAGGAGAGTGGAACTGAACTTTTGGCTTGGATTCCTGGGGTAAAATAGGGCAAGTCACTCAAGTTAAGTCTAAAACACTAATTTTATTATTTTGTAGTACTTCCCTGCTCTTAGTCAATATGCTTTCTTCCTGCATGTCCTAATTCAATATTAAAACAAAGTTCATGTCATCTCTGTCTTGATCTTTCACGGAGCCACATCCACTAGGCACATCACTGCTCATTCTTTCAGGACAGCACCATCCAGAGACATCCAAAACCCAGAGGCAGAAAGCAATCTCAATTTGAGGAACAGTTCTAATCAGTTCTATTGCAGAGCTACCACAACACAACTGTATCATTTCCAGGACCAAAGCTAGTTATTCTATATGACTTTACACTGTATATTTCCACAAGAAAATTAAGCAGTGCTATCTGGGAATCTCAGGATTGTTATGCACTCTAACATAAATATAGATCCTTTGTAGTCTAGTTCTGCATCAAACATGGGAATAATACTGCATCACAAAAATAAAACTACCATCAACATTCACTAAGAAACTGTAGCACTTAGATACTAAATTATTATGAGTGAAGAGAGATAGCCTAGAATGAGATAATTGGGATAGAGTCATTCAAAAAATACACAGTTGTTTTGAATATGGTAATGATAGTCTTTCTAATGTTTCTACAAAACAAAACTAGACCTCAGTAACCAAAGGAAATCCATAGTACTAGAGATAAGAGATGGGTTCTCCACAAAAGTATTAAAAATTATTTCATCAATGGAAGATAAATGATCAGTTACAGGACACTAACATCATAATCTCAAAGCAAACATCACTCACCATAGCCTTTGGTTCCTTTAATACACTGAAGTTTAGTTCACAGTTAGAGGTGTTTGGTCTACCTCTCCTGCCTCTCAGGCTCTGGAAAAGGAAAAAAAAAAATGTAGAAAAGTTGCTGAAGCTGAGCAAATCTGTAAAATAACAGATCTAGAAAATGCAGCATTGTGATCTAACTAGGCTCCATCTAGCTGTTGCCAAAGTCTTATGAACTTTAAAAATATAAGAGCAAAAGAAAGAAAATGCTAATGAAAGAAATATAGGCCTTCAGTATAACCCATATACATCTGACATAAGATAAAACAGCCATCTGTTTTCCAAGACTTCATAGTGCAACGTCAAAACCATAGGGTGGTAAACAGATTGATACAGCTCTGCCAGGATAGATTACATGGTGTAAATACCATGAAAAATATCACAACCTATTCGCACATCAACATGCCTTTTTCCATAGTGTAGACAGCTACAATAAGTAAACCAGCCCATCCCAATTGACATACTTCAGCAATTCTAAATCACAATTATACTTCTGTGTTATTGTTAAGTGCATAAAGAATCTTTTTATAGAACTGTTGCAAGACACAAAAAACTTCTTCCCTGAAGGGAAACTGTATAGTCAGAACATCTCGTTGCTTTTAGAAAGAAGATAATTACGAATAATATGATGGGAACTTTCAGAACATACTGCATCAATCAAGTTCTGCATGAGTAATTATAATAATGTTTTATAACATCATTAATTTTGTCTGCACAGCATGTCTCAGATTTCTGAAATACAAGATTTCTTCCCCAAAGGACATCAGCCCTCAGCGTAAGTTCTTGGTAAATTACTATGACTCTGCTGAGAACAACCGAGTAGTAAAGAAATATTTGTTTTCTGGACAAGGACTTGAGGTCATAGAAGGTATTGTCTGCATAGCTGGTTATTTTCCTACTGTGGCAACTGCTGTTTTGAAAGATTTTACAAATGTGCACAAGCTATTAGGTGTAGGGAGGCTCATGTCAGTAAACATTACAATTCTTTTTCATTCCAGTGTAAGTCCTGCTGCGTTTTTCTCTTTATTGTTACTCGTATGTGAATCTGTCCATTTCTTAAGGCTATATCTTCAGATTTAAAGTTATTTTTTCAATCATAATGTACATATCATAAAGAAAGGAATTAATAATTCCTCTTCAGAAGTCAACAGCCTGAGAATAGCTAAACTGTTATAAAAAATAAAATTAATTATATGTAAGGCTTAATTTCCAAAGGCAGATGTAGGAAAAATAAGGCACAGAGCTAATATGTTAGAGGTCCCAAAAAAACTAATAGTAGATTCAGAAATGGTTACAGAGATTCAGACAAACATTGATCACTCCAGAATTTCATAATAATACTCTGAAGAAAAAGATACAGGAAAGGCCAGAGGTGGCACAGGTAAGATATACAGAAGAAAAATAACAGATACACAACAAAAACATGTGAGATAGCGAGAAAAGGATTAAGGAACTAATTACTTAAACTAATGACAAGCCAACCATAAGGAGATACCAGAAATGTGAGATTGTTGTCAGTAACAATTTGACCCTAAGACAGGCTTTAAGCAAGATGATCCTGTAATGAAGCGTTCAGTTTTCTGAAACAAAGTTGCTTCTGCTTACATTGCGTGGATCTGTCTTACCACACAAGTAATGTGGTCAGGATTACTAGCAGACATTCAGGATACTTGTGAAATGTAATTCCTTTTTAATGAGAAGTCATAGTAAGTCTTCCGTAAATTATAACTTTTTTTTTTTTTTCAGTAAAATCAGTTCTGGATTAACAATTCCACTGGAATTAACAAACAACATTTTATTAAGCAAGAAACTTTTTGTTGTTATTCTTAAGGAGCTGATCTGGATTTTAATGAAAAACAAAATACTTAGTCAGAACTGTTGGCAATGCATTCAGTTCAGATATGATATAAATATATAAAATATATATATAAAATAGGACAAGGAGAAATCCAGAGATTAGTGAGGCCCTGACACAGGCTGCCCAGAGAAGCTGTGGATGCCCCATCCCTGGAGGTGCTGGATGGGGCTTTGGACAACCTGGTCTGGTAGGAGGTGTCTCTGCCCATGGTAGAAATGTTGGAACTGGGTGATCTTTAAGGTCTCTTCCAACCCAAGCCATTCTGTAATTCTATGAATCTATGATTTGTACCAAATGCACTGACAAACTTTCAGTTCTAATATTTTTCAGTATCAGTGTCCAGTCACAATTTCCTAAGATACAAGAAATAATATTTTTACAGGATTCATTTCTATTTTTGGTATTTATTACTTAAATTTAGACTGAATAAGTACCACAATAAATTTTTAACATTTTTTAAACAACCTGTCAGTTCCATTGATGATCAAAATTTCAGCTTGTAAGCATCTGTTGTACTAGTTTGAGTGCAATTGCCTATGAAACACCTTTTGAATCAGAAATATTTGCCTATTTTGTATAACTACTACTAGAACCATCATTTATCTTTGCAGACACAGTTTCTGAGATTTGCATGTAAGACACAATAAAAGCATTTAATCTTACTAAAAATGAGTGGAATTTTTTGAGTGCCTCATTTTTGTAAATTTAATTGATGGGTTGTTTGTATTCCTCTCTAAAGAAGCTCGTAAATCTCAGCAAGGACATACATAATACTAAAAGAAAATACCCACAGCTTTGGGGTGTTTTAAATTTGTAAAATATGACTCACCCGTGGAAGTGGTATGTTGCTTCTCATACTAAGGAGTCAGGCATCTAAAAATTGCAAGCAACCCTGGTGTTTTTTAGAAAGAGTTTTCCTGTGTTCCCTTTCAGTCCATTGGATCTGGAAGAAGCAGGCATCACAAGTTCTTCTGCTGGTCTGACAGATTTTCCATAAATCCACTTCAGAAGCCCCCTAAAGCTAGACTGTCACTCCAAGACAACGAAGAAGAAACCATGGAGTCAGGCCCTGGATGAGTGTTGTGGATAACACCAGTGACCTCCTCAAAATGCAGGAACCTGCAAAGAGCAGAGGCACCCCCCACATTATTTGAAGGAAACAGATGTGAAGGATGATCTCGGAGACTTGATCACTTTGCACATAGTGGATGTGGTCACCATATCTGGTTAGCCACTGACTAGGCTTCACACTGTGATAGATAGCTGCTCTCTTGATCTCAGAACCATGGAAAAGCCTAGAGTGGGATAGACATACAGAAATCATTTGGTCCACTCTTCTGTTGAAAGTGAGACTTCAGATCAGGTTCTCCATGGTTCTGGGAAGCTAAGTCTTCATTACTTCCTGTGAGAGACAGTTCATAACGTCTCTGGGCAACGTATTGAAATGTCTTGCTGATGAGGACAGAAAAGAGAACCTCTGTCTTGTCTGTAAATACATTCCAGTATTGCAAGACTGTGATTACATTTCCTCTGAGCATTCTTTTCTCTAAGTTGAACAAAATGAAGATATCCAACCTTTCTTCACATTTCAAGTTCTCTGTCCTTGTAACCATCTTGGTAGTTCCCTGCTAGATCCTTCACAGTTTTTCAATCTCTCTCTTTAAGTGTGAACACTAAATCTGGACACAATGCTCCATATGTGGCCTAACAAGTGGTGCTGGTTATACTTTTATTGATGCAGCCCCAGGCCATGGACAGGTGCTCCAGCAATTTCATGACACAACATAGGCAGAACTATCGCAAGTGGTTCTACCACTGAACTTCCCCTCTGGGCCCAGGCTGGCTGATCACAGGCAAGAAAGTTGGTTGCAGCAGGAAGGATTCCCAGACAGACATTTTGCCTGGTTCTCTTTAATAATTGGAAGGTCCAGGGGAACAGGCATCTGTTCATTTAAGCTGTCTTCCCAGCAGAGTGACACAATCTTCAGATCTAATGATCCTAAGCCAAATTACTGCACTCTGCCTAAAATAATAGAAAGGGAAACATTTATCAATTTGTAAAACATCCCATGGGTAAACAAAAGACAGCAACACACCTTCTTATAATATTCACTCTTTACTAGGTTACTATAAACAAATAAAGAATATCAGCCTGACAATTAAAAATGCATATAACTGTGTTTACATGTATAAAATTTCCAGAAAAAATACCTTGACATTCCCAGTCTGGCTTATTCCTTGCTTGGTCTATGAAAAGCACTTCTCTTTTTGGTCTTTTTGGCTATTCAGGTTGTTTTTAACAAGGTGATTACATTATTTCCAGCCTGAAGTGTGCAAGAGAAAAGGAAGTCAACTTTGAAAATAGAAAATGTTTGTGCTGAGAACATTAAACAAATCATTTCTTGTTTACAGTAAATAATGTTCTCCTTGTCCACGTTTATAGTTCCTTCATCTCTACTGGTAAGTTGCTCTATGTGATTTTTAACTTTCAGTTTTGTAGGCAATCCACAAAGAAAGATTATATCAATAAATCTATCCACAGTATATTGAAAGATTTACCTGGGGTTTGAATAACACAAATTCTTAACCTCAGAGGGGAAGGCTTTCATCCTTCAAGAACTACAGTTTTGAATCACTTGTAACAATAAGCAATAAAATTGTGCTAATTTCAGCCATTTGCACAGTGAGTTGTGAGAGACCACAATATCTCACTTCCAAACAAATATTAGTGCTCCCATGGTAGTCTTAACTAATTGTTACTCCCACTAGATTAGTTCATTACTAGTTCATGTCATTCACTAGATTAGTTAGTAACATACAAAATGGAATGGGAGCAGCAGGGAAAGTATAGACCTAGAGCAGAATTCAATAGAGAATCAAAATCAGAAGATAATCACAACTGGAATTTCTAGTAATCTCTTAGACTAGCACATATCTCTTCTCAGCCTAGTAACATGGAGAAAAGAAGCCCCTTCACATGAATCAGCACAGTTATGTACAATTTTATCCTTGGAATATGCAATCCTTTCAATTTCAGTACATCCTGAAGCAGATGGAAGGTCTCCTGATGAGATTTTTCCTTCCTCTTCATAGGAGTCCCTCACATCAAAATAGAGTTGCTTCTTTCCTGTCCCTCATTGTTCCATTCCTGCAGGGTTAGAAGATCATTTTGCCTACCAGGGCTTCTCTTAATTAAATATATCCTTTTAAGACACAGCTCTGCAGCATCTTCACAAGGGCTAGATTGGGTGGGGTTTGATCAGACATGATTGATTTTAAAGAATCATTTCCCTTTCAGAAGAGCACTACAGCATGTAAAATGCATTTTCAAGCAACTGCAAAATTTGTGATTATTAAAACTCCATTGACTTATATAAGTGGCAGTTTTATTTTGCTGACATTCAGACAAAAAATTAAGTCATTTATTGTACTTTGACAGGAGGAACCCAAGGCTGCCACTGAAAGTTTTGGACTTAAAAAAAAAAAAAAAAAAAAAGATCTGGAACTGTAAATCTAATAAAAGCACTATAGATAAGGGATGTCCATTTAAGTATTCACTCAATCTTTACCTTTAATAACTGTGTCAAAATCTGCATTCCATTACTTCATAACTATGTCTTTTTCCTACAAGTAATGAAAAGATTTCCTTTTAAATTATTTAACATTAAATGAAAGTCACTTCTGTTTGTTCCCTGGTTTACATTTTTCTGAATTTTTGTGACTAGTTTTAAAAACAGCCTTCTCAATTGCAGGAACAGGTCAAGCAGAACATTAGCATCTAATGCAAGAGACTGACTTTTGATGACTTTACTGGAGCTTCTCTGAGTAGTTGGTCAAATTATTACCAACTTATTCATGTATTTAAAAGTTTATCTTTTTTTGCTGGAGTTTTATCATGTTTAATCAGTTTAAATTCTAGTTTATTCAAGTTTACTCAAGAGATCTCTCACATTCCAAGAAATCTGCTTTTAAATTTTTTACCTGTAAAAAATCCCAAACCAAAACAAAAGTCAGATAACTTTGGTTGTGGATGGAAATAGTTTGTGAAGCTCCATTATTTAGTTAGGAAATTTAATCAGAAATAGATTGTATGGTTTAATATCTTGTGTAATAAATGGTATATACCATTTTTAAAATGTACAGATTCACCTCTGTTGTATCAGGTTTTATAAAAGTGGCTTGAAAATGCTGAAGTTTTGCTAACTACCTAATTGTGTGTCTGGAACAGTGTATGCTAGCTTTGTAGTATGTCCTCACAATAAAAATTGCCTTGAAAATGAAATATATTTTTGTCCTTTGTTGAAAACACTTATCTGTCATGTAAGGAATCTGCACAGGATTTAACATTTAAAGTAATGACATCTAATATTTGACAGAGCTCTCATCAGTCATTATGAAGCACATTGCCAGACACATCTGAAAAGCAGGATGCTGTTACAGAAATAATAGATGTTATCAAGATAAAATGATAAAATAAAATAAAATTTTAAAAAGTAAAAAAAAAATAAAAAATAAAAAATAAAAATAGTCTGATCCCATTAGTTTCTAGGAATAATCTTCAATGCAATAAAAAAGAGGAGCCAGCAGAAAAGTAATGGTGAAAGAGCAAAATGCAGATGGGTGTCATATAGGACAAAGATAATTCTTCATTCATTGGCTTTTACAAGCAGTATAAAGCTATAAAGCTAAATACTACTTTCAGAGTTCAGTCTGAAAAACAAATAAAATTGGCTATTTTGAATTAAATATATAATTCTGGTATCCTTACCGATTGCTTTGAATTTTGATTTTGAAACACAATCGTGTCTCAAAAAGGTTGGGGAGGATGTAGGGAAATTATGGGACATCAGTGGTACCAGAACAAATCATTTCAATGACCTACGCAATACCCTGAAATAATTTTAACCACCAAACAAACAAAAGGCAGTACTTAAATAAGACTGTAACCTCTTCTATTTATAATTACTCCACATACAGATGCAGGTATTTTCTTCTGACAATCTGAGAGTCACTTCTCAGTGTACTCCTGTCCCTGCCCTCAATCCCTTCAGGATTATGTTTTTTTTTCAATTTATTTTTATTTGTCTCAGGCAAGTGCAAAGAAAAGGCCAATATTCTTGTCTCACTGTAGCAAATCATCTACTTGCTTTCAGTCCTTACTAATGTCTTGGTGAAAATCAAAGTCTCATCCCTATAAGATAATGAGAACATACATACAATATTCTCACAGAAGCTAATGTTCTGGATACAAGTAAGGAAGGGAGTACAGAGAAAAGATTGATAAGAGCCCCATTCTGAAGTAGTCAGCCATTCAAGACCAAATTCTTGCACAGGACATACACAGACTGGGCTACCATGGGGATTTAAAGATTCAAGCACTTCACAGTGGCACTCACAGTGTGCAGAACTGTGCCCCAAACGCACTAGCTCTTTCTGAATTCCCAGTAAAACTGAATGTGGAAAATACCTTTATCACACTTCTAACTTACTGCAAATTGTATTTTACTGAAAAACAGTTCCAAAATAGAGAAGGTCAACCATACCATTTCAATCTCCTATTTATAAAATAAATGTATCTCAGTGAAACAGAATACAAAGGTAAGCATGACGATCCATAACAATGATTTCAATGCAAGTTATTGCGCATTTGATACAAATTTGGAAGTTTGCTTAATCAATGCAGGCCAAAGCCACTACAAAGATTTCCTGTATTAACATTATACACAATCTCTTAGCTTCAACGTTTAAGGTTTGGGGTGTTTTTAGTTTTGCTTTGGCTTGGTTTTGGTTTTGGTTTTCCTGTTTGTTTTTAGAAGATCCAGATGTGCATATGTCTGCAGGGACAAAAAGAGGGGAAAATGCAATCTATGACCTTTTCTGATCCCAGGAAATCAATAAAAAAGAACATTAAGAAAACTGTGTATGTGTCTGGATTATTTCAAAATGTAATTAAGCAAGCTTGAATCTCATGGGATGTCTTTTCAAATCTCTGTAAAAATTTAATGAAAGGCTTTAGCAGATACAGTTAAAAACAACCAACAGCTAAAGTAAACAGCATTTTGACTCTGTTCATAATGCACATCAATCTAATAAATTAGAATAGAGAAATAGAGAAATAATGTATTACTTATTAACTTAGGGAAACTTTAGTCATGACTTACTGTAAGTTTTACATAAGGATTCATTTAACATGTTGTTCTTAGCTTCCTGAAATTGTCACTAAGTTGTTGTTTTTTTTTTTTTTTTCTCTAGCTTAAGACAAGATAGTAAGGTGGCAGAACTGAAAATAGGTACAATATTAAATTCATTAACTGTTACAGATATACTCTCCTTTCTGATATTTCAGAAATGTATTTTATGGGGCACGTTAAATGGGGAATTGAAGGGATATTTTAGGGCACTTACTGATATTAACATAACTTTGTATTTGTAGAGAAAAAAAAATAAATTAGCTAGTACAATTATATAGTTATTACTCATAGTTGATAGAATTATTTATAGACATGGTCCATTAATCAAACAATTTGAAATATTTTGTCAAGAAGGAAAACAATGCACCAGAAGCTATGTCGTATGAATAGCTCACACTGAGCTACAGTCGCCAAATTTTCATTCCAATGAATCACAAGTTTATGATTCAGAGGCAGAATGTGTCCACTGGTGCTGATAAATACAAATTAGAAACACAGGACAGACACTTTCTGTACCAGCAAACTAATTCTTTTCAGAAGACAGCACTTTTTCAGACTATTACTGGTTCCTGGCACATTTAACTGCAGTGAGAAGGAAGAAGGGAGTGCTTTGGAGCATTTATGCTCCAAAGGACTCCCAGAGTCCCAGACTAGGCATGACTAATCTGCTCAAGACTCAGGATGGCCTTCAAGATAAGCCCGGTTTAGTGCTGGACCAGCAAGAGCAACCAGGTTCAGAGCAGCAGGGTCAAGGTTTAATTTAGCATGTGTATAGATGACAGTAAAAGCCCTTGTGTAATAAGCACCTTTTGTCCCAAAATTCACAATGAACTCAACACAAGCCAGTCTGCTGATGCTGATGTTTCCTCTGCCTTACATGCTGTTTTCATAGAAAAATGTGTGGCATCTGTCCAAATCCTGCTTATGTCCAAAAAGGTGTTAACAACTCGTGTCTTTTTTCTAATAATTTTGAATCACCAATCAAAATAAATCACTCATCACTTTCAAAGTCAAGATGTTGGAGATGGTGCAGGATGCTGAGGATTTATTTAAGGATGTCTGAATTACTTATTCAGACATCTTGAAAATTTCTACTTCAATATTCTGAGGATCAGGAGAGAAAAAGGTGCTAGTGTCTAGGGAGAACACAAGAGTAGGCAAATGTGGTATTAACTTCTCTGTTCTGCCTGGACAGATGTGCTGATGGGCATGAGTGACTTTCTAGTAGTAGAGATGGTACATTTGCTTACATCTGTTGGGGATATGTGGCTACAAAATCTAATTCCAGGTGAAACCAAATGGCCATTACATACAACAGTCCTAATTTGTGAAACTATATTATTTACCCCATTAAAAATTTTGAAATCATTTGCTTGCCTAGTAGAGTTCAACCAGCTTTGAGGAAAATGCATAAAAGCTAGCAGAAAAAAAAAAAATCTGAAAAAAATATAAAAAATAAAAAAAAAATATATAAAAAAATATAAGAGAAAAAAATATTGCAAATCAACTAGTTGGGGTGGCTTATGAACAAGAATAACAACTGGACAGTTGCACTTTCCTTTATTATTATTATGAGATAATGGTGTATTCTTCTGAAACTTGCATTCTCTTTCTGTTAGAACTCTGATGAAAAAAAAAAGCATTAGAATAAAGAGCTGCTGGTAATCAGCTTACTACAGTATCTTGTATAACAATTCAAATGGGATATTGTATAGAAAAAATTTTAATGAAAAAAAAATGTTTAGAACTTAATCTTTGTAGTTGCTTAAAATGTAATTTGAAGAGAAAAAAAAAAAAAGAAAAAGAAAAAAGAAAGAAGAAAAAAAAGATGCACATGTATACATAAGAAAGAGTGGCAGCTTAGAAATTACTTTAAGTTCACCTGTTGATAATCAATAGCCTGTTCTTAAAAATTGCTTAAATCTCTTAGAAAGTATAATGCAATAACTTTATGTGAGGCACCCAAATTCATGTGGTTCTGCTGGCTCCAATCCATGTTTCTGACTTTACCCCAGGGAATATAAGGAGCAGCTGCTTGAGGAATGAAAGCTTCTCTGACAGACACAAGCCCCCACCAGTCAGAAGCCTCCTCATCTCTGCTGGGTCCAACTGTTTGTTGGATACAAACAGTTGCTGCCAGCTGTAGTTGTTGGTGGAAGAAGACTGTCACAGAAAGACGCAGGTGCTGGTGTGACTCCTATTCAGAAGAATGTGTAGAGGCAAGGAGAACATGTCCCTGTCCCAGGGAGACAGAAGCAACATCTAGATTTGGTTTTCACTGTGCGAGATTCAATCACCGTCATATACATGGTTACATATGAAAGTTTAGATTGAAAAGAACTTTGGAAGTGTCTCTCATGGCTATAATTCAGATTCCAGTATTGTGCCAGGCATCTTGCAGAAAAATGATGAACTCTAGTGAGGACACCAACTTTAAAAAACTATTCTGGACCATTCTTTATTCCATATTTCCAGGAGCAAGACTAAACTGATTTTAATAATAATTTATTCACGTGGCTCTCATCTGTTAGAAAATTTTATTAAAAATTTGCAATATGTTTTCTTTTTTAAGAGAAACTGTTATTGATCTTTGCTTAAGTTTGCACTGCAGGCAAAAGAAGCCTTTAACACCCATAAACTATAACTGTAGTTATTACAATATAATTAATATTAATTGCCTTGCACCCAAATATCAGTATACTAAAATAGTGTAACAGTATGTATTTTCCAGTACTGTGATGGCATAACTGTACATAAGATATAAACACTTGTTATAAATACATGAGCACTGTGACCACCAAACAGGCAAAGACAGGTGAACGTGGATACATGCAAGAGTCATTCAAATAACTAAAGCTGTCACACAAGATAAGCACAAGGGACTGTACATAGCTAGGACAACCTCCTTACTACATAAGCAGGATGACCAGCAAAGCCAAAAACAAGATAACAAGCATTGAGATACCCATTTGGGAAGGGAGGGAGCAATAGCATAAAAATACCATACATAGTTATGGAAAATCAAAGAAGAAAGAAGTCAAGCACACCTTGGTTCTGATTTCTGTCAAAGAGCTCTCAAGAGTGATCACACCCTGATTTCAGAGACTGAGAACCACCAAGGATTTTACCATCAGTCCTAACTGTATGGCATCAGCTCTGTAGTATCGTATTCTTAAGGCATTAGCCTTAATTAGCCTTAACACCTATTAAGGTGTTATAAAGCAACAATTATGTTTGATTAAGATGAATTTATCAAGTGTGTTGTTAATGACTGAATTTGCTAAGAACAATCTTCCAAATGCTCATGTTCACCAATCTGCAATTCCCTATACACAAACACTCACCTGCAACAACATTATAATAGAGGTGCATTAGGTGAGATTATAGAAGACACTAGCTAGCCTTCAGTAAACCACGTAAGTGCACATCAAGCTGTAAATAGCATGACTAGTCCCACTAAATGCTTGTATTTCTTTCTCATTTGTAAGCGCTCTGTTCTATAGACAAGTTGGACATCACTCAATAAAACAAGAGTTGGGGGATGGGTAGGCACAGATCCAGTCCCTAACTATGGCCTGAAATATTTCTCAGTCTACAGTAGCTGCAAAATACCAAAATGACAATTGTGCGAGAAAGCTGAAAGCATAGTTGTGTTCTAAGAACTTAGGGCAGAGAAAATAAAAGATGTTATTTTGATTTCTATTTTTTGCTTCTTTGCTTTTTTTGGAAATTCTCCCAGGACATTTCGGGTTGGTCTCTTTAAACTTCCTCAGTTGGTCTATGGGGATTTCTAAAATCCAAGCTACAAATGAAGATCTGTATTTTATGATCACATCTAACGCTGGGAAGCGCTAATAAAGGAAAATTTGATGTGCTTATATTAGTCAGAATCACATAATTTACAGAGGCAGGCATGGCAATTCTGGTGGGCTGAGAAACAGCATATTCTCTGTAGAAAGTACATAGATTTAAACATTGAACCCTTCTCACAACTTTTCATATCACTAGGCAGAGGCCTGACTTTGTGATTTGAGGGCTAAGCAGCAAACCCCCAAAATCTGTTCATTCCTACTTATTTCCTAACGCTGCATTTAAACAGAGTACGCTAAACTGGTAAGAAACCACACAAAATCGTTTAGTTTATTGTTGGCTGGCCATGAGAAACTGTATAAGTGACTGGATTTTAAAAGTAGTCATTAGTTTCACCAAAATGCTGCAGCTTAACATTCTGTTCCTGGGAAAATGGGAAACCAGGCACTCTAGGACTGAAAAAAAAAAAAAAAAAATGCTTTCTATGTACTTCTACAACATTCTTTGAACTGTCATCTTGGCCATTTAATTCTTTCTTCATCTGTTTGTGTGTCCACTGTCTTTTCTTACTTGTAGATTATGAACTTTGTAACACAGGGCTAGTCACTCTGTGGCGTGTGCTCCCTGTGGGACAATGGATGTGGGGCCTGAGAACAGAGTTCCTAAACACCGCAGTGCCATGAAATCCCACTGACCGTAAGCAGCTAATCTGCGTCTCATTGGTGAACACCCTATAGCAACTGGGCTTTTAGTGAGCAACAGAACAGTTAAACTGAAGACTACAGCTCATCTTCAGTGTATTGCTCTGGGCTTTGTTTTAGAAGTTGGGTTCCACTGTTTTAATGAAGCAGAGGAACTGCATACAAGTTCTAGCAGCTTTGCTTTTACTGAAAATACAGAGTAGCCATGTTGTATTGTGCGGTTCCCCACGAAAAAAGCACATATTTCAGCTGCTTCCTGAGACAGATTTACAGACTAGCATCAAGTATCCTACAATTGGAGCATTAGGCAGGAAGGAAAAAGCTCTTTCCTTTCTGCATGGTAATTAAAAGTTAAGGTCTTCGGAGCCAGCCCAGCCTTTTCTGTGTGTTTTCTACAATGCCAAGCACAATGAGCCCCCCAGTCTTCAGTTAAAGTGCCTATGCTCCATCACAACAGGAATTAATATATATTGAATGTATTCAATAGACATTCATTCATCAAATAGCTTAGGGTAATGTTTCTGTTCCCTAAAGAAGGAGGCGGCTTGAAAGGAAGTCACTCAGGCTGTAAACAGGAGTTTATCATATCCCACTTCCTTCTGAATTGTGTGATCATTTTTCTTTTTATGGCTACCTGATTTATGGCGCCATACAAAGCTCAGCTGAGAACTAAAACTGAATCTCAGGAGCAACAGAGACTCCTTTCCTAGATTTTAACTCCATTTTCATTAATGGCCCTGAGCATACATATAGAAAACATTGGAAAACAAAACAAAACAAAACAAGAACAAACAAACAAAAAACTGTTCTATAGAGGTAATAAAGATACTAACAGCACTCAAGTATGCTTTCAGGAGAAAGACATTGAATTCCCACATTCTGAGGGTGTGCCTTCGCAATAAAACAGGAACACACCAGAGAAGGAGCACCTCTAATCCTTTTCTCACTCAAATTCTATGGTAGGAAGGAAGATATGGCTTATGCCAGTGTATCTAACATCTGAACTTTAAACTCACACCGACGTTAAGGCACCTCTAGCCTGATCATCTGTATTCGTGTCAGATAATAAGAACAGATGGTGATATTTGATACAAAATATTCAGCTAACTTAGCAAAGAGTTGGGTATACATGTTCATTTTCATAACAAGGCATCTGATGAGTCTGATAAATAAAATTTCCCATGGGAACAGAAGACTAGAACTAACACCATCATAACAGAAAAATTATATCCAATACAAAAAGAGCAAGTGAAGATATGTTTAATGATTGAATTGAGATAGCCTACATCCTTCATGCTACTGGAATTATATTTGCACAATGTAATTACAAAATGATGACTTTCTCACAGCTAGCATATCCCAGCAGACAAACTGCTCTTGACTGTCCTGTTCTTTACCCAAAGCATCATTTTGCAGTAATATAAGTATCATCAAATAGTTGGACCTAAATATGAATTTTAAAAAAAGTAATCTTCTTCAGAAAATATTAATTTGTATTGGCATATTGGCATTAATAATTAAGTTTTTGGGGGGAAATAAAAAATAAAAAATCTTGATTTCCTGGAGTGCACAAATTCTAATACATTTTTCACCAAGAATATTAACCCTTTTATCACAAATTTTAAATCGAGGGATAATAATAATATAGAAAATTTTGTGCTAGCAGTAGTGAGTTTTGCTTGTTCATTTTTTTAAAAAACATAAAGAATTATTTATCCTAAACTTATTTTTTAAAAATCATGTTATTACCATTACACTGTCATATGAACTGTGCTGAAAATTAGGAAATAAGTTTATATAACAGAACAGGATATAATCCAACTTGTTTTGTTTTGTCTGATACAGAGTTCAGCTATACATCAAGTTAGCTCTGTACATCTCAGGAAAATAAGCTTTTCTCCATAGTCTTTAAATGGACTTTCTCAAATTCTCTGTTCAGTTTGCTGGACTTGTTTTTTGTTTTAACTGTAAGTTAAATTATTTGCAATGAAATTTATAATTTAGAAAAACTATCAGCAGTGGTTATTTTTTCTAACACTGGTTTTCTTGCAAACGTCCTTTTAGAAAGGGACATCCTGTATGCACAACTAAGTGTCTATTTTTGTAAAATATTTCTGTACATAACAAAATACTATCTTTATGTTTGAAGAAGGTTCAAACCAGTAGAACTTATTCATCTACATACAAGCTACTTATTAATACTCAGTACAGAAGAGTTTAAAGTATTGTGCATTCACTAACATGGTAAACTGTACTTCACTAGATGCTATCACTTCAAAAACCTGTACAGCACACCAGATGTAGTTAATAACAAAAAATCTTTATGAAATAATTCACATTAGTATCTCTGTCTCTAGGTACCTGTCATCATTTGGCAAAGTAAACCAGGCAGAATCTTTAAATCTTTATGGCTTTTTTTATAATACATTTCTAAGATATTTTGGAACTAAATATTTGCTTGAGCAGAGGGAAAACACACAGGACAAGAATAGATGTGAAGAAATACAGAATAATTATTAGCAAGGCAAAGCTATCAAAGGATTTATGAAGGTTTAACAGGAAGAAGATTAATGGAGAGACAAGAAAGCTTTTGGAGGAAAAACATATGAGCAGGTTTTAGTAGCAAGGAGTACTTAATCAAGAGATATGACATATAGTGAAAACCATAGTTAGGAAAGACAAGCTAGCTTGAACAGATATGACAGTAAAGCAATTCATGTCCTTTAGCCCAAGGAATGCTCTAACGCATTGATGCAGCTGAAGAATGGTTCTGAAATGTATAACCTTCAGAGGCTGAGAACAAAGTGAGCCTTAAGTATTATTGGGCTGAGTCCAGCAAAGGGAATGTCAAAGATGTAGTACAAATCTGACCAGCTATTATTTGATGACAGTGACAGGCCTTCAGGATCTACCTCTTACGAGCATCCTCTTAAAAGTGTGATGGAGAGCTAGCTCTAAATTCAGAAAAGGTAACCAAAAATCAAACTGTTTGAGCTAAGAAAGTGAGATGAAACTCTCCTAAAATGTAGAAGGAAAAGCGTAACAGAGAACATCATTTTTTCTTCTTTTTAGTGTTACGTATTTTTTTTCATCAAAGCAATGGCAGTAGAAGCATCCTGCTTTACTTTTATGCCTTACAACTGTGTTATTCATATTACATTCTAAACTAGCATCTGTCCACACAATAACACCGCTTTAGTGTCAGTGCAAATTCCTTGGGTATTGGTATTCCAAACCTACAATTTCATTGTGCCACTTCAAATCTATTTGGTTCATTGCTCAGACTATAATGCAAACAAATTTCACCTGAAAATAACAAGATTCCATGATGCAAGAGGTGCTCAGTGTGTACAGAGACCACCAAATGGCAACCTGAAAACAATGACTACATAAGAGCAACAGTTGATGCCCCTGTCTAGTCTCTTATCGGCCTTACCTGTGTAGGATAAACGGACTGCTCATATCATAAAATAACTGCCTCCAACATACAACAATCAAGTCACTCAGGCTGCTAGGGACTTGCAGATGCCATGTGGACCAACCTCCTGCTCAAAGCAGGGTCATCAGAGAAATCATTATATAGGTCAAACATACATTTGCCTTAAAAGATATACTTAGTTCCCTGTTAACTTGCACCTTTGTTAGTATTTTAAAAATTGGTATCTTGAAAGACAGTAAGTAAAACTGACTGCTGCAGTAGAAAGGTTTTCCAAACAAAAGTCTATTCTGCTCAGGCTTGGTAGTGTATTATGACACCTGTTTCTTTAGGCTTATGATCTAATTTCTCAGCAAGAAGACAAGAAGCAGAGGTATGTTATTTGAACAGCTGAAGAACAGTGCAAAGAGTTTACGATGGGAAGACCGTGACCTACAAGAACTTTCTCTATTACCAGCTGTTTTTAAGACCTGTGTAACTCTGAACAGCAACTTCAAGCTCTCCCACACATATAACAAAGAACTAGGGATTTCCTTTATAGTAAAGCAAAAGATACAAAATCTCTACCTGATGCTCCAAACCGAAGTTTAAAATCAGAGTTATATCTTTTTGTCTCTCTGTGTCCTGTTCATAGAAATAGTAACCCCTGTTAAGGGTTCTGTTAAGGTAACAGGGTTCTGTGTTTGTTCTTCACATCTTTGGGACTGGGACCAAAATCAAAGAAAATAAGTAAGCTAAGAGGCAGTAAATGTGATTTTCCCCAGTTCTTGGGGAAAAGGCTCTGTGAGTACCCTCACATTTTGAACTGCTAGTCACAAAAAAAGTAGTGTTGAAGAAAACATGCATGTTCAGGCTGCATTCCTAAGAAAAACTACTGTTGAGGAAAAAAAAAAAAAAATCAGTTGGTAAATTAAATGTAAAGAAAAAATGCAAATAAGTGTATTTCTGACTTGAACAAGAGGAGGAAAGAGAATTTCCTCAGTTTACTGACAAACAGAATAAATGACTATCTTATACACCAGTTACAAGTCTGCATCATATTCAAGTTCAAAAATACATGCCATTTTAAATATGAAACACCATGATGGTCATAAGCAAATTGATTCATTCAAGTGTGGGAAAAAGAAAAGTGTGGGAAAATGCAAATGGGAAGTGTAATGCAACTTGTGTTGACCTTTGTTCAAAGTTCCCAAGAGTAAATACAAAGTGAATTGTAGCTCACACTGTGACAAGTTTTTATGATGCTCTACATTTGATTTGTGCACTCTGTTATACTCAATAACAGCAGTAGAAAAGAGTGAGGATACAATCTCTCTTTAATTTTTCAGTAATTAAAAGACAAAATCCACTTATGTGTAAGCTATTTTTTCAGCAGTGCAAAGCCCATGAGATTTTTTTCTTTTATTGATTTTTTTTTCCTTTTTCTTTTCTTATTTTCCTTTTTTGGTTGGGATTTTCAAGAGAATATTGAAGTAAACTAAACAAAGCTAAGAAGAAAAAGTTGTGTTCCTTTCCAGTGAAAGGGAAAAACTGGGCCTCCATAATACTGTTCTTCACAAAGAACACATATAGTCTTCTGGTGTTTTTATACATGTTAGCAACATCTTAAAATTGTTTTTTTCACTGAGTTTACATTCATTAAAGCAGTATTGCTGAAAACATATGTGCTGTTGCCTTGAAAACCACTTTTTTCCCTAAAAATATAGCATTTTAATGTATTCTATTATTTTAATTCTAAGAAAAATCATGCAATCAATTTTCTTAGGGACTGAAAACACCAAAGGCTTGAAATGAAAAAGCCATTGCCACCGCTCTGCAAAGCCACTTAATTGTGTGCTGAATTTTTAAAAACCTTCAATTGCTGCCAGATGTACAAGACTTGAAATCAGTTTATTGCTGCAAGGTGAGATTTTATAGGGAAAGGTCCAACCCTCACGGATGCCTACGGGCAGGTAATATAGACTATACAACACAATAGAAACACAGAATGTGGTTAATATAAATATGAGTGAAAGAGTGTTTCTAAGAATTACGGGTTTACAAACAATATTTCAAAGAGAAATGACTAAGTTCTTCCCAGAATAAGAAAGAACAAGGAGGTTTAGAGCTCCCCACAAGACAGAAAGGATTTCTCTATTATTTCTTACACAATAACAATTCACCAGTAATTGAAACAAAGTCTTTGCAGTCATCTATCATTTGAAAAATCTCCAGATTTTCTTCTCCAGACCTGAAGAAGCTTTTCCAAACCTTTTCTTCACCAGACATGAAAGACATCATCTGCCCAGTTACATCACCCTATTCCAATATGAAAATTGGAGTCTTAGCCATTTCAAGGTGTGTTAACCTCCTACCTATGCTTTTTCTCCAGCCTTTCCAAGAATGAACAACTAATCGTGGATCTGCATGCTCAGAAGTTAATAAATGAGACAGGGATGTACAGAATCCCTTAACCTGTCATGTTCTTTAAAGATAATATAGAAAAAAATGGACAAACAATGGCGCTGTTTGGTCACTTTTTCCAAAACTTGTTTCCAGGGAGGATTCTGAAAAGGGCAATGATATTTGTCACTCTTTCACAAAATAAGAGAACGACATTTACAGAGCATGCTGACATCCTACAAATACCAGCATAAATAGGGATAATGTCTCAGCTGTACAAAGCATCATTTCATTTTCTTTAACCTAGTTAGCTGATGACTTAGATTCAATTGTGACAATGGTTCTCTAAAGGTATGAAGTTTCTCTTACAGATTTCCCCCTGACTCATTCCACAAATTTCACTGCTTAACAGCATGACCATGCTCAAAAGCCGATCTACCAATACACATTTTACTTCATGAGTTTTCCAATTACATATTTGCTGTCAAAGTACAAAATAAAAAACAGTATGAAAATTGTCTTCGTACTCACTGTTTTGACCTAAGCATTTCAACAATTTTACAAACTATTAATTAAAAACAGTAGAATAAGCCTATAACGAGAAAGGCTTTTACCCTCACACACACACAAAATCCCTTTCCTTCTTAAAGCGGATAAGCTTTTAAGAATTGCAAAGAACTGCAGCCCCCTCTTGTGACAAATGGTTAGAAAGGCACCCAGTTTCACAATGGAAGCTGCTTCCAACCGTGCAGTATCACATTCAAATAAAATTCCTTTAGAAAGATCATGGGTTTGGAATGAAATAACTTCGATTGAATTATTTATTACTGATTTCTCCCCAACATTACAGTAGGTGCCACATAACGAGAATCCTCATAGTACAGTGACACATTCTGTTCCTCCTTGCTCTCCGGGTGATAGCTATTCAGATTCCCTTTGTCATGATTCTCTGACTACACTTCCACAGGGAAGTAGCCAACAGATAAAAGTATACCAGATAACAAGTCTCAGTTCATCCCACCTCTGTCACTGAAGATGAGAGGTGATTAGTAGGCATACAAACACAAGAAGAGGATGGCTTTATGCCATCTAGGAATTTTTCCATGCCATGGAAATCTTCAAATATAATGCCAATGACTTGTGACAAATCTATGATGTTCAACACTATCATTTTTTGACCAAAATATTGAACATTCATTTACTTTTATGGGAGTACTTGATGGCATATTACATTAAACATGTTGATAAATTTAAAATGAAAATAGACAAATTTAATATTCAGTTCTGTAGAAGATTAAAAGGCATCTGATGGAAAAATTTTATTATTTTTGATCTCTTAAATAGGATTCAATGTTTTTTTTTCATTGGGTATTATCATCCAGAAAATCTAATCCTGCATTTTTCTGGAAAATGCTCTGGTAAATGCATAGCCTGTCATCGTACAACATAAGCAGTCAAGCCACCTGAAAAAAATTCATTTCAGAGATCAGAGGTCCTCATCCCTGCTACAATATCTTTTGATATGTGCTGGAGGTGAAAACATCTGACCAGAGAAGTAATTTCATAGGATTTCTGATATTAAAAGTCTTAAGTTATCCCTGCATCAATATTATTTACATCAAGACAAGGTGGACAATGACACTGTGGCCTCACGGTGTAGGCTTTAGCAAAGGAATCATATTTGATGAAAGGCTGTGTGTTTTTTTTTAAACATGCTAGTACCAATAATACAAAAAGGGGCACAGCACCCTGTGGTGAGTATACTCTTAGGGTATAATAAATACACATACAATCATGAGTCAGGGAAGAATCCCTTCAAATCATATACCATCTTCTGAAACGGAGTAGAACATCCTGTTTCTGTAATTATCAATACAGCATATTTAACCGGTTGAATTTCCAGACACGTTACTAACATGCTGGTAGTCTCAGAAGTGACAAAAGATAGTCCTACCCCAGATGTGTGAATTACTGGGCTGGTTCTTCTCAACACCCACCCGCCTATATAGTACAAAGAGTTAATTTAATTATGGTAACAATTGCATAGAGAGTAAACAGAACAAAAATAAAACATACGCTATTTAGTGGCTTTGGCATAGTTATCAAAGGAACAAAATGAGATTCTTGGGAGCTGTTGACAAGTAGACTGTGATAATCCTTACATTGACTATCAGGATGAATTGTGCCCTTTGGAACTAATCTACCTTGAACCTTTCTGAAACACCTGCTGTATAATACCAAAGAAACCCAGCATAAGTAAATGGTTTTCATTAAATGTTACTTCAATATAAAGATTTCAATCACTTTGCTCTAATCATAATTTCAATTTTGATTCCCTTCATGATACATTTAAAAAAGCTTACATACAAGCACAACAGATCATCAAGCTGTTTCTAATCAAAGTCATAAATAATCAAAAAGATGCAATCTAAGGATGCCAAAAGTGTGTTCAAGAGAAAAAAAAAAACCACCACCACTACAACAGAAACAATGATCTCAGATTTAAAAACATTACAGTTCACATCGTAATACTGTCCATAAAATTAAACAATGGAAAAATAATAGTAAAAAATAAGACCGGAAAGAAATATCCTAAATACCACACAGCATTTATCAAACTCCTATTGAAAATCCCAAGGACTGACACAGGGGCCAAGACTGAATAAGGTCATCAGTGATAACCCAAAGGGCAGGACAAAGCACATCCTCAGTTAAGATTAAGGGATTGAAGCACCTTTCATATGAGTAGAGGCTGAGAAAGCTGGGACTGCACAAATAGATTTGAAGCTAAACAAATACCTGAGTGGGGACGGGAGGGAGACCTTGCCAGACTTTCCTTGGTGGTGCACACAAAAGGCAACAAGCACAGACTGAAATACAGGAAATTTAACCATAATTTAACCCATTTAACCATAAGATTATTTTTTCTTTGAGAGTAGTCAAAAAGGTTTCCCAGAGAGACTGTAGACACTCCATCCTGAAAGATACTCAAAACCCAACTGGACAACCTCCTGGAGTCCACACTGCTTTGAGCAAGGGAGTTGCCATAGATGATCTTTGATGCTCCTTCCAACCTCAGCCACTCTCTGGTTCTGTGAAACTCTGCCTTATGCACTGTACACTTACCAAATATTTCAGCTGTTTTGATGATATTTATGCCATAGTGGTTGAGTACACCTATTTTAATGACAGCTTTATCACTTTCACAATATTAAGAAGAAAAACAAACAAACAAAAACACTTGAAATCCTTAAAGCTCAACTGGAAATTGGCAGCCAGCAATGTTTATATTGCCCTCTAATGCCCTTCCCAAAATGGATAGTTAGGAAAATTCAGAGACATCAGATGTGTTTGGAAATCTTTTTTCTTCAGAGCATCTCCAATGCTTCCAATTTGCAGGTATATATAGTTAGGAGCTTCACTGTAGGTTACAGAGATAAGCAATTCAAACTTTTGAGGAGTACTGAATGATTGAAGTCTGCAGTAATGTTACAGACCATTATATCAATCCATGTGAAATTGTTCAAGCACTATCACTCATTTCTGGAGTAAAACAGTAGAGACTGACAGGATACTGATTATGTAGATATGTACGGAAGTGACTGAAGGGGAACAGCAATAGCTACTTGCCACTATGGACCATTTCTCATAGATGTTGAATGCAAAATCAAGCAAATACTGCTTATTACCTTTATTCTCCAGCCAAGGGCAGTGATCTAAGGGAATGTTTAAACCCAGTAGGCTTTAAGGACAGCCACTGACCCCAACTAGTGCTGTCCCTCAGGTTAAATGAAAAGTTTTACCATGGCCTCTAAGCTTCAGTTGCTGCAAAACTAGTTTCCTGTTCTTGGTATCCTCTGCTTGACAGACTGGCAGAATAAGAATTCAGAAGTTTAGTTTTAAAGTCCTGACATAGTCTTATCTACTAATCCATCCTGTTTTCACAAGACTTTGATATCTGCTTACTTTGCAGATAGGATTCCAAAGTGCCAGCACACAGGCACTGGGTGCTGTATCTGTACTTCTGGATGGCTAGAGCTGAAGTGCTGATTTCACATTTAAATTAATCTAGAGATCTCAGTAGATAACGTGGCCCTTTTAAGGCCCTTCTGAAAGTGTAGTAAGCTCTAAGTGTCTCTACTGGAAGTGTGAAAACAAAGATATAACAAGTAGACAGAGTGATGGGACATTGCAGTAGGACAGTTCACTGAGGAAGTACTGCACTCACTTTATTCCCCATTCCTCACTTATTTCATGAAGGTGTGGGCAGTAGGCCTAGCTCTACTTCTGTAGCCCTCTCTTCCCACAGATATCCTTTGTAGCATGTTATTTGTGGTGCAGCCTACAACTAACTTCCAGGTAGCAGCTCTCCATTGCAGCAGAGCCTCAGCTAACTGGTCCTTGGAGACGGGAGTTGGAACTCAGTGTGCCTGCCCTGATTTGTTCTGTGCTGAGCAAAGGCCAGAGGATGGGAACTCACATAATGTGTTGGGAAGACTTTCCTGAAGCAGTAAACAATGTACCGGAAGCAGAAGACAAGCTGCGAATGGATCCAAATTTAGCACTAACAAACAGTTCCAAAATACTGCTTATCAGTGATAAAAATATAAAGTTCCTATTAAGCTGATTTCATATTCCAAAGTTACAGAGGAATGGAAAACTCACTTTTACAAATACTAAAATGATGCCAACACTGACAGTATTACATGATACGAGCTTGCTGACATATTGTGTACCATTTTCATCTTGATAACAGCACACTGTATGTTAAATAAGAGAAATCTAGAACATTTTTTTAGGCAAATAGCATCCTCTTTGTTAAGTGGCAACATCAAATTTTATCTGTTAAAATGAATTTTGTGTTCAGTTCCTTATCAATTAATCCCATTGCAGCTTTGCTTTTTACTGAATAACTATTCTTTTAACATTATGCCCCAACTCAGGATATGCCTCCTGTAAAAGGGTATATAATACTACTTTGGCAGTAATATTATAAAACTAATCAACAATAAGTAACCATGTTACCCTGATACTGAACCATACAGTATTGTTGGATTATAATATTATTAGCCAGATTCTACCTTAGCAGAGCTCCATCAGCTTTTAACTAACCTTATGTTCTTCCTGTATTTGTACTTTGTTGAACACAAGCAGGCTCACAGCTTCCTGTGTGATGGTGATAACATATGTCTGACTTTGTTGTTGGCAGCTGGACTGAAGAGGAAGACAATGCCCTTTGACCTGTGAAAAGTGGTATAAAGCTTATCAGATCCTCTCCAGATATCACTGAAGGAAATGGGCTGGAAGAGCTGTCCCCACATAGGAAATATATATAAAAACCTGTCAGTGCTAATTTTTTGGTAATGCCATAAAAAATGTACTTTTGCAAAAAAAAAAATAAAAATAAAAAAGCTGCTGGACAATGTCATTTGTGCAAACTGATCTGAAGTAAAAGTGGAGAGGAAACATTATATCCCACACATTAAAATTAGGTTCACATTACTTGAAATGACTCAGTTAGTAGTATCAAGACTACTTCACTTTCCAGTGCCAAAATAAATTTTTCATAGTCATTATTTCTCTGCTCCAATTCTGAAATAGACCTTTAAAGGTCACATATTGTATCAAACATTATACACAACTTTTCCCACTAAACAGTTCATTCAGGGGTTTTGTTTATCTTCAAGGCCTTCTAAATTAACTGTAGTAAAGTACAATTATAACCAAATTCTTCCTTCTGAGGTACTCAGTCTGCAGATCTGACAGCACCAGTTAAACAGTCATTTTTCAATATTTCCACTGACATAACAGGGAACGTTTCTAGTCATTTCAACGTGGGTTGGATGCAAGAAGAAAATAAGTAAATAAATAAATCTTATCCTTCATCCCCATGTTAGGTAACCACAAGAAAAACAAAACAAAAATAAAACAAACTCTGCAGTTGTCAGATGAGGTCTCAGCAACTTTAGCACAAAATTTTTCATGGATATAATTTCAATTTGCATTGGCTTTGTTACATTTACACCACCATTAATACCCAGCAGCATGTAATAAAGCTTTGTGTTCCGTGCTCAGCACCCTAATCCTATTAAACAATGGTACATTAAGAATAGTTAAATCATTTGGTAGTCAGGAAATCACACTGGGTATCATACCAATGGTGTCAATATTTAAGAATGTAAGTAAGAGTAAATATTATTCCCATAGTACTTAAAAAAAAAGAGAGATTGTTGGCAAGCTGAACATGCAATGTTCCACTGCTAATCTGTCTCAGTTTATCAAGGCTGTGCTCCATTCCAGTATCTGTCAGAAACAAGCTTCATATTTCTGGTGGAGAGGAAGAGGGGAAGTAGGTTTTTCTGATTTGTGTCCCCCTCCCCTTCCCCTTATATTCATAGTTTCTGATATTTCTGCTATTATGTGGAAAGAATGCAGCTAGCTGATCTGCCAGATATTGGTGCCTATGTTGGCTTACCCAGAATCTATTCTTTGGTGCCAGGAGATCACTGAAATCAGTGTTCTATTGAAAAAATCATTGCCTATGGTAATTAGGGAAGTAGAAACTAGCTGATCAGTACTCCACTGGGTCATTACCAGTATATATTGAGAGAACTGAATAAACGCATCACTGACAATATTTAGTGAGATAACTTAATATAGAATGAGGTAACTGAACTCCCCCTTCCTATGAGGGAGAGTCATTCTAAATAGACAAGGGAGGGAATGGAAGAGAAGAAAGGAAATGTTAATGATAGAAAACTGAGGCACAAAGAGGTTTTGCTCAGTGTCACTCAGGAAATGTTCAAAAGAGCCAGGATTGTTAGATTCTCTTCAGTTGTGGTCTACCATTAAGCCACAAGGTCACCCTACTTTTTGAGTCTTAGAATAGTTAGTTTTGTTTTGTTTTGTTTTGCTTTACCACTAATTTAATATCTCTGACAGGAAACATCTGATTTCAGGATTTGCAGGACAGTTCACACATCTAATAACTCTCTTTGATTCCCAGAATCTTTGATCCCTTTTTTTCCATCAAGTTTTCATTCCTTCTGTTGATGTTGTTGTTGTTGCTGTTGTTGTTTTGGTTTGGTTTTGGTGTTGTTTTTAAGCAAAGAGCTTTTTTTTGAATAAAATTTCTTTCTGTCTTGCTTCACCGTATTTAGAGGTTCCTGGGATACAGAGATTGTAATACATACTTCGGAAATAGATACAATTCATTCTTAGCCAAGGTAGGTAGTGGGATCATCTATCACACAGGAAAAGAAATACCCATCTTGTGAATTTTATGGGCCTAAGCACAAGGTAGGCGTGCATTTATTGAAGAGAACCAAGGCATATAAAAGTGAATACCTAACCCCTAGGCAGGCACAAAAACACTGTTCTCTTCAGAAATGAGAATGTCAGTACTTCACAGGGTGTTTCAGTGGAATGGAAGGGTGGAGGCATTCTCCATTCTTTGTGTCCAAGTGCTGCAAGTAGATGGAAAAGATGACAAAAATCTCCTTGGAAAAGAAAAAAAAAAAAAAAAAAAAACATTTAATTTGCGGTTAGGATGCTTACCTTAAATAAGAAATGTGTAAGGTCACATATCTTTCTTCCACTTATTTGTTGCTTGGTTAAAGAGTATTTAATAAAAAGATTATCTAAAAATTATGAACTGTAAGTTGCACGGATCAGCATGCCAACAAGCAAGATAAAAAGATACCCTCTTGCTCTCTGGCCCACTAAAGTCTTGACTTAAAACATCACAATTTCAGCAAGACAGAGCAGAGTACCCTTTTCTTTTTGATTTCAGATAGCTTCAATTCTGGATATCAGACACTTGCTATGCGTGTAGGAAAACCCAGATTTGACTTTCTAAAGAGATGAGAATTGAAATTGTCTTTAATTTTCCCTCAACTTGGAGTTCAATTCAGAACTGGCCTCTAGCAGTATTCAAAACTGCATGACATTAAGGGGGAAATAAATCTCTATTGTCTGGATATATCTTGGTAACAGTTCGGAGAGATGAAGATGGGTGATGCCACACATCTGTACCTCTTACAAAGTCAACAAAACTCTCAAGAAACTTTTATGTAATGATGTGAGAGATGAAGCTCTCGTTGCCTTAAAATACAATAAAACAAAATAAGAGGCACCCACTGTCTCAAACAATATTAGAAAAAAATCCCTATTACACAACAGTTATTTCTAAAGACTATTCATACAGTTGGATCCTGCCACATAGCGTGAAGACTGTCACAGTATGAATATGCTATTCAAGATGCTAGGCATGCTGGCCAAGATCTGCACAAACTGATCTGCTTTGAAGATGAAGAAAATGGTGTCATTTTGCCTTTTGTAACGCTTCAAGGGGAAAAGGATTGAAAACACTTGACAGAACAAAAGGTGAATCAGTATCAGATGGGCTCTAAAACAGAAATAGTTCCAAAGACAATCACACCTTGTAAAATCAAAATGTCACACCTAGTGTGGTGACATGGGTTAGTTTGTATCTACAGATAGAAAGGGTCTGTAACATTGTATATGTAATAACCAATTATAACAATATTCCTCATGTGCTAGAACTCCCTATATCATGACTTGTGAAACCTGTCCAATATACATATATTGTGTCTACCAATCTGTAATATTTACTATAACAGTTTCTTTTCTAAAGTTTGCTGTTTAAACAAGTTCAGCCCCCCCTCAAAAAAAAAAAATTAGTCACATTTAGTCACACAAAAAATTTAGTCACACATATTTATATATAATATAAATATATATATGAAATATTTAGTCACGCATATTTAGTGACACAAAAATATGTGCATACATTATCACGTGAGTTAGTTACAGGGGTAAAGTTACTGAGAACACCAGTAGATCATGTACAGGCAAAAGGTGTAGCAGGATCTTTAACTGCAACAAGAATTTAAAATTGTGTAAACCACAAGACAATGCACTGGGCTTTGTCATTCTTAAAATTCCTCTTTTCACAGGTAAGGTATTTCTGTACAGCTGTTAATGGTATGACATCTTAAGGTTATTGAAAAGGAAAAAAAAAAAAAAAAGTTTGGTTGGTTGGTTGTTAATCTCCTACAATGTCGTTCAGGAGAGATAATGTAAGGTAAGGATAAAGATAAAGAGATGATGGCAGGTAAGGATAAATAAAAGATGTGAACAAGCTGATCCAGAAGATTTCACAAGAAGTCTGTGACATCTGGCCAAAAAGTGCACGCAGGATTTACTAAGAAACACTACAACGTCTTCGTCACTTGATCTTCTTCCAGCTCCCTACTCTTGAACCTTGACATGCTTGTATAGGGGCTTGTGAATTGGTTAAAAGAATAAGGTCTGATGGTTATTTTACACGTTGCTTGGTTCAATTGTGTGGTTTTGTGTTTGTTGTTGTTGTTTATTTCTTAAAAGCAAGGTCTCAGCCTTTGATTTGGAGTTCTGACCACATGCACTTCCAGACCCCATTTCCTACTTACCCCTTCAGCCCTTCTGGTTTGACTTGTCCACTTGAGCTCACTCATCACTCTTTTGACCAACCTGAGTGGCTGCATCATGTCACCCTGTAGTCTTCCCTGTATCCTTCACACCACTCACACCAGTTCTTTCTGTACCAGGTTCCCTGGCTGCTTCCTTCTCCAAGCTAGCATTCAATAAAGAAAAACAAAACACAACAAAACAACTTTTCCTAAGCTTCTCACCTCTGCACTGATCTGGATCGGGGTCCTGCAGCTAGATGAGGTTTTCTTCATAGACACTTTCCTCCACCGCCTGGCGTGAGGGCAGGCTCTGTTCTGAGGTGGCACAGCCTTCGCCTAACCTCGTATCGCCTCCATGGCCCCCCGCAGCCTCTGCCTGCCCTCCTGGGACCTCTCTTTAGTCACTTCTGAAATAAAAAGGCACTTCAGCAAAGCCTCCCAGATGATAAAAGTACCCCCTGATGTCTTTAACAAACATTGAGAGGGAGTTGGACCCCTGTTACTCCATGTGTTTTACATTCTGGGGAAAAACTATGCAATCTACTTTGTTATCAAAAGAATTGTAACTATCAGCTGTTTGAAGAATTGATACAAATATTTAAAGGAAAGTGGAAACAAACAGAAGAGTGATCTTTATTTATTTATTTATGGAAAGCCTATAGGGACCGTGACCCAACCGAAAAACCCGCCCCTTTCTGTGGTAAATGTTTCCCCCCACAAGAAGCACGTGAAATAACCCGGGGGGATTCCAAGCGCGTCAAAACAGAACCGGCGAGTACCGAAAGAGAGGATGCTGCCACCACTGACGGAAAGCACGAAGAGCAGCCGGTACTGCAAGGAACGCCGCCGCCTTACAGCCCCAGCCCCGCGACACCTGCGGGCAGCCGCCGGCTCCGGGGTCGCCTCACGAAATGGCGGCCGAGCCGCCGCCTGAGGGCCGTTGGCGGCGGTTGCGGCCGTTGTGGAGGCGCGCGGCGGCCGCGCGGCCATGGCGGGGCGGCGGCAGGAGGCGGGCGCGGCGCTGAGGCGGCGGCAGGAGCGGGCGCTGCGCGGCACCATGCGCGTCGTCAGGGAGCTGGGGCCCGCCGCCTTCCTGCTGCAGGAGGACGGCCGCCGCGGGCCGCCGCTCAGGGTGGGTGCGTGGGTTGGGGGGCGTGTGGGGACACACACACGGCTTGGTCCGGCTGTGGGGTGAGGCGGCCATGTCGGCTGCTGGGCGCTGTCCTTGCAGGTGCTGCTCGGAGCGCCGCACTCGTGCAGCTGCGGCACCGCCCGGGCGGGAGCGGGGCTCTGCGAGCACCTCTGCTGGTGAGGAGGCGCGGCCGGAGAGGAGGGGACGGGACGGGACGGGACGGGACGGGGGGACAAAGATAAGGCTGGTATCAGTCACATCCCATAGATCTGGACCAGGAAGGGAGAGACGGGTCCCAAGCACCTCACAGCCCCAGGAAGGAATGGCAAAGCAGTGCTCTGCCCCAACGCAGGGAAGGGACAGGGATATATACTCAGAATGGGACTAACCCTTGTATTTTAAACATGGATTTCCACCAATTTATATGTATTTAGCTGAATTTACCACAGCAAGATGACTCAGTGTCTCACATCACACACACTACGTGCTCTGTGAAGCCCTGAGATTCTTACAAAGCTGCTCCAATTACATTCTAAAGCTGAATTAACAACTAACTTGATATTGATGTTCTTACGTAGCAGATACTTTGGTTATAAATTGCAGGATTCTTCTGAAAAAGTACCGATTACCAAGAGATCATGAATGTAAGTATTGGCATCACTTTTTTGAGTTGCAGATAGAGTTTACTAATTTTAAATGGATGAAGCATTGTCCTCAAGTTTCAGTCTTGTTCTTCCTCCTCTCCCACCTCCACTTAAAAAAGAAAAAAAAATAGCACTCTTGGACATTTTCCCATTTGTTTCCCTTTTCCCCTGATACAGAAAACTTACATTACTTCACTGATTACAGCTGCAGTCTCGGGAAGAATCAAAATACAAAATAGCTCATCAGTTGCAACAATGTAAGAGAGAAGGAAGAAAGAATTAATTTAGAAAAACACCTTGTATCGAACTTAATCCAGTATTCTCCAGACACTCTCAGAGGGCTGCCACTGACATACTTGGTGCTTTCCCTAGTCAGAAAGTAGCTACAAAAGTACAGCTCATCTTTTATACCAAAATGGCTGTAACAACTTCTCTAGGTTACTCCACAATTTCTACTTTTGCAGCATCTAAACTGTAGTATTTGCTGCATGCTGCAAATGTCAAAAAGATTTTGTAATCCTTTACTCGTTTTGCTATTTATCACTTTCTGTCACCCAAACCACAAAGCTTTCCAATACAGACAGTATAAACTGCATGTTAAGAAGCAGGTTCTCAAGTACTTTCTTAGACTTCCTTTTCTAGGACTTGAGTAACTCCAGTAACTTCAATATTCTACAAAATTATTGGTGTAAAGATCTCTTATCACGTAGTAACCATAACAAAACAGCTAAATACAAACCAACTTTAAAGAATGGCCACTATTCCAAAAGATACTTTAAATATATATATATATACACACACATATGAAATCAACCATCTCATACATAGTCAGAAACTGGTTTGTATATTTCTATCTGAACTATATTTGTTAGAAGATTTACTCTGAGGCATAGGCAACAATTTCAGTAGACAGTTGGATTTAATCTTAACTCAGAAAACTTCATACCTAGTTTCTGGCTGAGGAATTATAGCGACATGTGGTATCAGAACTATATCCAGACTGTGTTTCAGAGAACAGAGTGATTTGCCAGAACTGCCTGTTTGCAGAGGAATGCCTTACCTTGTATCACTTCCCCCTTCCAAAAATAAGGAAACTTCAAGGAGAGAGCCCTTCAGTGTTTTACTGAAATGTCGGTATTTTGTTGAGATAAGCCTCTTGAATAAAATTGCATAGACAATATTGTAAACATTTTCTGTGCAAGCTGTAAAAAAAACAATTTAGATCATTTTGTAATATATACAATATGTTTCATCCCCCACAGAGAAGGTCCCCACTGCATTTTATAGATGGAAAACTATTAAAAGAGCTAAGTAGAGAGTTCTGTCAGAAAAGCTAAAGCTATGTTTACTTTTGCTAGATGCTTGTAAGTCGGGTCTTCTCGAAAGAGAAATTGAGGAGATACTTGAGCGATTGCATCAGAAACCAACACAAAATGCAAAACAAACTCTCCTCTCACAAACACCACATGAAGAGCATGACAGATGCATTCATCAGAAAGAAATTGACAAAGAGGATGTTTGTCCCATTTGTCAGGAGGAGTTACTAAAGAAAATGCTTCCCATCACTTACTGCAGGTTAAGTGCACCATTTATTCTTTGTCTTGCTATATATATGTATATATATAATTATAGAATAGGTGTTACAAGATCTACTAATACTGTTACCATCAATACACAATTAAGAGTATCTGATTGTTATTGTAGCCCTTTTCCAATCTTAAAAATTTAGCAATCATAGGAGTTGAACTGCGGGTAAAGAATGAGGAAGAGAAAAGGAAGAGTGCTTAGTATTGCTATGTGATTTTTCTTATATGCTTATAAAAGATGACAGAAATAGCTATTTGTTTTCTGTAGATACAGCTGTGGTAACAACGTACACATAAAATGCATGAAAATTTGGGCTGACCACCAAGATGAAACTGAGAAAGATTCTGTAGTGAAATGCCCACTCTGCAGGGAAAAATTTGCACCTCTTAAGCTCATTCTAGAAGAATTTAGAAACTCTAATCAACTTGTGACTGCAACAGAGAAAGCAAGACTGGATACGCACCTCGGAATCCCTTGCAATAACTGCAGAGTATTTCCAATTGTGGGAAAGTGCTACAAGTATGTACTTTTAAATCCAGATTTCGACAGTGTTGTGTCTTTGAGTATCTCTCTTAGCTCACTGCTTAATCCTCTGTCTTTATTATAAAGAAGTGACTTCATCTACAGCGTAGAAAGCCCATCTCCAAGCAGTGCTGTATGTATTTGGGATTGGCCTTTTCCGAATCATAAATTTACCTACTACTTTATCAATGTGTTGACTGTTTGCTGTGCTAACTCCTTGTTCTGTTGATGTGGTTTTGTTTTTTCCTTTCAGGTGCACGGAGTGTGCTGACTATCACCTATGCCATGAATGTTTCATTGGTTTCTGCCATTCTCCACATGTTTTTCTTTTTAGACAGGTATCAAACGGGTTTTCTTTGTTGTATCCTATGCTGACCTTTGTAATATTAATTGATTTTGTTTCCCCTTATGCAAATCATGCAGACACTGCATTAAATTTACTTTGCTACAAGCTAAGTGGCTACAGAAAGATAATGAACTAAGAAAAAAAAAAAAAAAACACCTTAATCTATGAGCTTAGTTGCCCTCTGCCTGTAAACGTTGCATAATGGCACCCTTATATAGGCAGCTGCAAATGCATCCTAGCTCATTCCATCTACCTTTCCAGTTCCTCTATGTAAATAACTCCTTACAGCTGGCAATGTAATGAAAAAAAAAAAAAAAAAGCCATAGGAACCAACGTTAAATAAGAAGATTTTGGAGGGGCTTTGAGCTCTGCTTGTCCAGGGCAGAAGCACAATGAATCAGCACTAGAGATCTCCCTAATTAAATTTAACTGTGCCTTATTAAATTCTCAGTTGTATTACCCACAACACCAGTTACCTTCTGTAAAAGGCATACCTGAGACAATTATAGGCTGGTGGCAGTCTGTCAGCATGTTTTCTCCAAACGAGTGCTACAAGATCATTGCTCAGAGTCCAGGAATAGAACAAGAGTACAAAGCCCTCAAAAATAACTATCAGTGATAATGTATATATGCAGTTCTACAAATAGTGGATTTGGGGTATAGAAGAGGCAGCTATGTAGCATCAGAGCAGTGAAAAATTAGTCATATTACCAGAACAACCATAATTGGATATACTCACACCTTAAAAGTTAATTTTGCTGCCAAATTGTCTTAGGTTTTCCAGAAAAAAAACAGTTCTTCAGGTTTGCCATTCACAAATGACAAACATTAAGAATGTCTCCAAGTTCTAGCTGAAGTAAATCTTTTCTGTTTCAGCCTTTGCAAAGGTCTGAGTAAGAGGTTTCACTTAAGACAGCTAATTTTATTTGCCACGCTAAAAATAGTTAGGGACCATATTTGTTTTACAACTTATTCTCAGCCGTTCTTTGTGTTGCTTATAGGTGTTTATATCTTGAGTTCAATTTGTCTCAATCCTTTTGCATGTTACAGAAGAGAAATAAGAAATGGAGAGCTCTTGAACAGCTTTCAGAATTATCAGCCCAAGAAGGAACATATAAAAGCTTTAACCCAGCAAATAATTCTGAAGAAAAGCTATTATATCTTCAGAAGTAAGAACTTGTCCTTTTCTCTACTATTTAGTATGACAAACACGAAACATATTCAGTAACACTTTCTTTAACTGTATCTGAAACAATTTAAAGTACTTTACAAAAAGCAATAAATGTTTTAGTAAGAACATTCTTCTAATACTTCTAATGAAGCAACAAGTTGCTTTAGCATTGTTAAAATTATATATATGGCAAATGAAGTAATTCTTTTCATGTAGCTTAGAAAGTCACAGCACAATACTAACAAAAATTACATTCTAAAAGTGAAAATATCCCTTGTTCAATAGTATTTTTCAAAGTGCCTTCAATTTTTCACTCAACAAATTGGGATAACAAATACAATAAACAAAATTCAACTGACAGCTTTATCATACAGAAACAAAACAGATGATATAGAGAAACAAAAGTTTTTGGTTATCTCTGTATCTGTTACCTCAACGCACAAGGACTCTCATTAGAAAAACAGCATAACCTGATGTAGGTACTGCATGCATAGAAGATTAACATTTTAAAAACTTGGTAATTCTAGGATCATCTCAGAAATGAATCAGTACTACCCAAAGAAAACATTTCTGATATTCTGGTATTTCTGATATTATAAACAACTGTTCCAGGTAGTAGTAGTTCTACACCAAGCGTCATACCTTAGAAGATGATGTTCTTATCCTTATCTCATGCTTTTATCAAAAATATAAAAGTAAAAGCTACTGAAAAGGATTACCTGTTGAGATACTTATTCAGACATTATTTACTTCTCATTCAAAACTAGAACCACCAATTACTTCTAAAGCAGACTACAGGATTAAGTTTAGAGTCTGATACCACAATTTCAAGCTGAAGGTAGTTTTGCATGAGAATATTTGGGTTATGAATTCTGAGCTTGGATTTCAAAAGCTCGTAACTCATAGCTTTTGTTCAGGAAAATTGATGTAGAAATTATTGCATGAAATCCAATGGTTTACATTATGCAACTGCTCAGGCTAAGTGAACATACTAGTTGGTGTCCTGAGAGATCCAAGTGTCTGTTCATGACTGTCATACCGAGATCAACATCACTGGAATGACTTGCACAGCAGCTCTGGTTTAGCGGACTGGTTAGACTATCTTAATTATTAAAGGTATTATTACAGAGAAGCCTTTGTCAAAGCCAATTTATTGTTCTGAAGTATTCACCTTTAGTTGCTATTTTTCTTAATTCACTGTTATTTTGTTTTGTTTTAGGACTACTTGTACCCCAAAGAACATTGTGAAGTCTTTACCTGTTATTTTAGTTAGCAAACACAGTAATTTACTTGCCCCAGGTATTCAATGTAGACTCTGTTTGAAGAGCTTTCATCTTGGTCAGTATGTAAGACTCCTGCCATGTAATCACAAGGTAAGAGGTTAAAACAAGTGCCTTTAATATTAAAGACCAAAATCTTCACATAACTTGTTAACTTGTAGCACACCAGATTGTGCAGTTGACACTGATGTTATCCATAGCTACATAATTTGGAAGTATATAGGACCCAGCCAGCCTTTTAATTTTTTTTTTTTAGTTTGTACCAGCAGCCTTAAGCAAGCCCACAGAAGATAGCCCTTTTCAGATTTACCTTGTTCTAGTTTGCCTGATCAGAAGTATTTTCTTTCACTGATAACCTGATAGGAGTAATGTAAATCCAAACGTGCAGTCTCAGTAATTACTACTGCCCTTGAGCCCAGACTTGACATGGAACACAGTCAGAAGGGGAATTAAAGAGAAAGCTACTAAGGATCAGTGCTGATTCCCCATTTTAATGAGCATGTGTAATCTTATTCTGTGACAGTAACTTCATTGTTGGAGCACCTTAAGAAGTGTGATCTAAACACCCAGTTTGTAGCAGCCTGTAATTTTTTAATTAGCTTCCTTTAGCCTGATAGTGCCCCAAACTTAGAGTGCGTTCATTCTGTACATCAGCAGCATAGCACCCAGTGAAGTTCCTCTTGGTTTGCATTCAGAACACTTGAAGAGTCTTAGAATCACTGCTACATTGATTAGCCCATATTTAGTTAAGAAATATTGTGAAAGAGGTGACCTTTGTTTTTTAAGTTTCATAGGGAATGTATTGACTGTTGGCTACTACAACGAAAAAACACATGTCCGATTGATGAATACGTTATATACAATCCCCTGACTTGGAAGGATACACCAGCCAAACAGGAGAACTTCCCAGCAGGTTCTCATACAAGTGTTAAAAAACTTGTAAAACAAGGGAAACCGGAAATCTGTGTCTCTGGAAGTCAAATTTATCTCAAGCAAGGATCATCTGCATATACATCAGGAAGACCTGAAAGTAGCTTCAAAAAGCTTTCTAATAACAGTGTGCCAGAAACTCAAAAGGATTTAAGAAGTTTTAGCGACCTCCATCTAGGTAATTCTGATCCTAACAGCAGCAGAACTCTATGCAATTTTCCTAGGCATGGTAAGGATATTTCTCTAAGCTCTTGTGATGCAGCATTTTCTGTGAAGTCCAGCACTATTAGGAAGGCTGACATTCATAATGCTTTCAGAAGCCCACACTGGATTGACTGCAGCAAAACAAGGAAAGTATTTCCTATTAGAAAAGATGACTGTGATAATTCCACAAATGAAAGATACCCCAGGGAGCTGAATTTGAAAATCAATTTGTGTGCAACAAGCCATTCTTCAAAAAAAGGTAGTAAAGATATGGGAAACACCAGCCACCAACAAAGGCTCCTAACAAAGCGACTGCCTAAGGATAACCATCTTAACTTTAAACAAACAAAAACAGATTTATTATTGGAAGGAATTCCACTGCATGCCAGCTCACGATTTCCTTATTTTAAATAACACAGCTGTATTTTTATTTCTATAATCCATACACAGGATTTCTTAGAGACCAAGACACAAGTTAATAAGTGAATAATCCCATGGCATGAACTGCAGATACTACAAAAACTAACCCACTGCTGTTGAGTGCTGCAAGAAATGTTTGCATTAGATCATCTCAAACACAGGAACTCATCTGGCTGGTGTAGACATGTTTCAGAAAATAGCTACATAGTTGTAAAATTGTCACCTTTTCTTATTTGCAAGTTTTTAACCTTCAGTCAAGTAAATTACTCAAAAGAAATGTAAAATGTAGAGAGCTTTTATATTCTTAAAGACCAATTAGATCAAAGTTCCTATTCAGAGGTGTAATGAAGCCAGACTGATTTTAACATTATTTCTGAGTCATATCAAATCTGCTGTTTTCAGTGTGCAATAATAAAAGCAAGATGAGCAAGAAACTCTGTATGTGTCAGGTACATGCTGTATGATCTGCTGTCACTTACTAATAATTAATTCCTCAAAAGAGGAGCTAAGCCTTGAATTAGCATACAGGAACCACAGCTATTTTCAACTGTGTATAGATGGCCAAGCCAAAGAACTACCAGGTGTAACAATTATTTCCCAAATGGCAATATAATAAATTTTAATTAATGTGGCAGGAGAACCTTTGCAAAGTGCTTGCCTGTAGTCTTGTAGTGTTTCTGAACAATGATGAAATTCATGAAATATGGCTTTTGTGAAGTTTAGAAAAGAGTAAAGCTTGAAAAATACTATCATTAGATTAAATTAAAAACAGGACATTATACCCTGGAGTTCCACTTAAGCTCTTCTATATCACAGAATCGTCCTGTTCTTCTACCTGGATTCTACTCAGATAATCTACTTTGAGAGTTGTAGTTGGAATTGACATCTGTCTTCTGCATCGTGCAGACATGCAGAAATCTTTTATTTTTTCCTCAGAGCCACAGAAAATGTCTAAATGGAAGAGTGGAGAAGAAAGATTATGAGCAAGAGCAAAACATGAAATAATATTCTTGTTCTTTGAGTACCCCTTTCCAATTAAGCAAAATCAATTTACACTGTAATCTTAATTGCACTATCCAAGGAACAGTAATCAGATTTAACATGGATATAGAAGCCTTTCTTAACTAGAAATGGGACAGAGAATATGACCGAATTAGAATTGGTAAACTTCTAGGGACAATAACAGTCTTTTATCATTGGAATTATGGCGATGCGAAATACAGTCTTTTAGTATTATTTAGAAAAGAAGTGTTAACACGAGACAAATACATTCCTACACAATGTATCATTTCAAAGACATTCAAATCAGTGGTTTGCAGGGACAGGACAAGGAGTAGTGGTCACAAGATAGAGCACAGGAAGTTCCGCACCAACACGTGAAAGAACTTCTTCATGGTGAGGGTGACAGAGCACTGGGACAGGCTGCCCAGGGAGGCTGTGGAGTCTCCTTCTCTGGAGATATTCAAGGCCCATCTGGTCGCCTAAGCCTGCTTTTTTTGCCTAAAGCCTTAGAGCAGCCTGCTCTAAGGAACCTGCTTTGGCAGGAGGGTTGGGCCCTATGATCTTTTGAGGTCCCTTCCAACCCCTTCAATTCTGTGATTCTGTGAAATAAAAGTTAAGGGACTGATGACTTTTTAAAACTATTTTATTATATTGCATAAACTATGACATTTTACAAATCTTAGTTACATTTTTAGCAACAGACACACTGATACCGGAACAGAGATGAAAATACACCTCTGACAAAATATAAAAAGGTAGAAATACTTAAAACCTGGATGCTGAATATCAAGAGTGTTTTAAATGAACTATACCTGCTCTTGAGCATTTCTGAAAAAGACTGCCACAGTAATGAAGTTTCTGTTGATTGTAAGGCTCCAACATGCAAGGTGGTGACCACAGCCGGTGTCATCAGCTCACCTACGTTTCAGCACCTCAGTAATGGTTTATGATCTCCATGCTCTAGTGTGCACGAAAAAGTTTTTACACAGTAGCAAGATGATGTAAAAACAGTATTGGACTGAAGTGCAACAAGTGCCTCAAAGGAACTGAATCAGTTAAATGGAAGAAAAAAGTACCACTGCATTTCTGGGGAGGCGCGAATATAGAAATGTAGATCAAAGAAATTGTAAATTGTAGATTGAAGAAATTGTAAAAGGTAGATTGTAGAAATTATAGAAATAAACTGACAAAAAAAAAGTTACATTTGGTAAAATCACTTTTAAGTTGAGTGCTAATGCTAGAAATTATAAATACAGCTTTCACCCACCAGTCTTAAAATAATGTGAAGTCATTTTTTTTCTTTTAAATAAGCATAACACAAAAAGACTGCTTTTAAATGAAAACAAAGCTCTAATTAAAAATCTCTTAATCAACCTTTCATATGAATTCTTTATCAGAAATGTACCGGCTCACAATTAGAAGTGTGGCACAATTTAGTGAGAATTCTATAAAAGAAGGCTCATTTTTAACTCTGTAGGCCTACCATAGTGTTTTGCATATGTATAATTCCACCAAATCTTAAACAAAGAGAAGCTTGGGTTATGTACACAATACAAGTTACGCCCCAAAATGAGATACAAATTAGTTCTAGAAAACAAAAATTAAATACATAAGTCCGTATAGTTTCTGCTTCTACTGGCAACAATGGTTAGCAGCTAAAAAAGGATTTTTATTATAATAATAATTTGTACATATAAACATATATTAATTTCATTTCTGGAGTTAAAATTCCAGTCTCATACCTGTAAATCCAGTAACTTCAAGATGCTTACTCTTGACTTATGAAGTTGAATCAGATCCCATATGTGGATTTTTAAAAGATACTACTAATCAGATTGCTAAAGATATACTTCTTTAATTTCTTTTCAAACATAAAATACAAAAGAGACAGGGTGTACAATCATCATCATGCAGGAGTCAGTATTCCAACATAAAAACACTATATCTGCCTTTGAAAATACTATAAAAGCTACAGAATTGCAAGTATGAATTAGTTGGTTTTCATGGTTGTTTTTTTTTTTTTTTGGCTAACAGAAAAAAAATTACCTGTGCTTTTCCAATAGTCAGGTGTTCCACTGATAAAATAAGTCTGATGAAAGACAAAGGCACTTCAGCAGCCTAACTTACCTTCAGATTTTCCTAATATGCAATGTTTCATATGCAGTAATAGGCAACGGATGTAGTTCACTGCGTTTTAATTCGTACACTGTTACGAGTAATGTTGTTAACCTGTTTTGCATTTTAACTAATAACAAGAGTTTCAAATGCTGTCCAATCATTTCATCCTCTTTGGTACAAACTACTGCTCAAAAACAAAGCATACCACTAAACATTTTCATTCCTGCATACTGGATTATTTTTGTGCATCACCTCTAGCTCTGCATTGGTAAATAATGTTTCTAATCATCATAAGTTGTGCTTTCAGGTTTTTAAGATATCAAACTTATAAAATTGCCATTTTCTGGCAGTAGTATGAAGATTTTTCCTGTTAAACTAACAGAATTTTTAAGCATTCCCCCCCAAACTTTTTTTTTTTTTAATACCTGACATTTCATAACAATATGAAAATTACTATTAATTACCTTATTCTAGGGAACATATCCAGCCTGACGCACATATATATTATTTCATCTGATCACCTGCATTATTATACATCGAAGTACAGATTTGGGCCACATAAACTAATCTGCAGAAGCAGGCCTTCGCTAACTCCATTAACCACTTCATTGAAAACAGGTGACACCTGGAACTGGTATATCCATCTGCAAGAAGAATCTCAACATCATGATAATGTTCTGTCTTTTCCACCTATGTGCGTATCTATGTACAGTATCTGGAATTAAAATTGTTTGGAACACAGTGTAGTCAAACTTTTTTTTTTTTTTTTGGAAAAAAAGAAAAGGATGAGAAAAAAAGAATTCCAGTCACTAAGAGGTAATACAGGTTTCTAGTGCATAAATTCCAACATACAACTGGAACATGAAGACTCAGACAATATATTCTGTAAATACTGAATATAAATATGAAGAATTCTAAGTATTTTAGAATATATAGCATTTAAAATCCAAGATTTAATGCTCATGATAGGGCCAAGGAAGAACTCCCTGTCACTGTGTGCTTAGGGGCATTAGCAATTCTCACACATTTACCTTCCCATATACAGCTATGGGAATAATATCTCTACAGACTAGCTTCCCATATTCTGACACAGAAAACAAATTATATATTTATTTTGCATATAAAACTAGACTTTGGAAAAGCCTTCTAAAGTGTCACCAGCAGCATAAAACATTATGTGATAAATGCTAGCAAGTTACACACATAAAAGTCGGTACGTGGAATCTACAAAGCAAGGAAAGATAGCTGGTGCTTGCATGGCATGGATAGAAGCAACAGCTAAAAACAGCTTAGAAATGGTATTATCAGAACTGCAGCACGTGCACTCCAGAGAAAAATTTGAATACTCTACTAAAATAAACGCTCATACTCTTGTTAGCAAGAGAAGTGCAACAGTCTAGTAGAGATGGCAACCAAGGAAGATGTTAATAGGAGGTGTCCTACATGGGGGTGCTATGGCTACTCCACAGCCTCTAAGGACATGTATTTACATACAGCTAAATCATCTCTATTGAAGATGAGAATATACAGATCATTATTTCAGAAAATTTGTCTTGCTTCCTACTACCAAAAAAGTCTAGCAGCAAGAAACTCTTTCAAGAACATGTTCACCTCTGACTTGCTTTGCTGCCCAGAAGCTGAAGTGCATCGTTTGCACGTGGTCTCTGAAGAGGCCATTCAGTATGCCCATTATCTGTATGTCCAAGTTAAAACTGTGACTAGATCTAGACAACCAAAAAGCTCATTTAGACTTGATGGTTTAAAAACAAACTCCACTTTTCGCTCATGACCCACTGGCATAGCAGACAAGAACCTGCACCAAATCAGTACAACTTTTGGTACCGTTCTTTTAAAATCTCGTACTCATACATACTCGTGTTGATATTTTCAACATTTCCAATCCTTTTTCTTTGGTGCCCAGATACCTACTCTGATGCAGAACAGGAACGCTGGAGTGCAAAATTTAATTCCTCTGAACTCACATGAATAAAGCCATTTACTGTTGTCTTTATCTTTTGATGATTTTAGGTAAGTTTAAGGAATTAGGTGGTCTTCATATCTACAATGAAAAAATGCATTAAGAACAAAAAATCTGCTATATATTTAATTTACCAGAGTTGAACAAAGTTAAATATAGAGACATCTCATTTGAATTTCAACAACTTGAAATCATTGTCAGGGATCTTCTGTTAATTTCAACAGAATGTACGATGCTATCTCTTTGAAAAGGAACTCATCAGCACTGATGCAGCTCTAAGGAAGGTATTACTGAACCTTGAAAGCTAAAGCTTCCAAATCAGGTGTGCATCTATATGAAAATATAGATCTGAAGATATATAATGGATAATTAAAAGTATGTAAACAAAGGAAAGGATGAGAACATCACCACTTTGGGCTAGAAAGTTAGTCATACACCAAATCCAGTGAAACTGAATATGGGAAAATATGAATTGTAAAAAATTATTTGGTATAAGAAAGGTGAATTACAGTTACCTAGAGAAAGTACAAAAGGCATGCTAATATGGCAAGCAATCTTAACATCTAAAGTAGATGAATGGCACCATTAAACCTAAGTCTTCTGGCCAAACAAAATCACAGATACCAGAAAAAAGTTGGACTAATGTACTGCTATTACCTTTCTGGTTACCCTACGTATTCTTCTAAAAACAACACCAGACAACCAACAATCCCAAAAGAAGAGGCACAGCTCACAGCACAGTTTCCTGAGTCAATGCTCCCAGAAGCCCAGCCACACAGGACAGTTCCTGACCCTGAGCATCACGCTGCCACATCCTGACTGCAAGGTTGGGATGGATCTTCATATGTACCACCACCTTTCACTCCCTGTTTTTTCCTGTAGAAAGAAATCCTGAAGCACAGGCACAGAAGAAAATCAGGGTGTACTTCACCAACAGTAACAGATAACTGGCAGGCGAATCAGAACTACAAGACAGACAACTCAGTGCACCTCACCTTACAATTCACATACAGGCATAGTATGCTTGAGTCTCAGTATTGAACCTAAACGACGACAAACTAAGGGAAATATCATTATAAAGCTTTTTTAGGATGATTTGTAATCAAACTGCCAAAGCCAAAATGCTGAAACTTATTTCATCAGGGAAGCATCTTGAAAGCCATGGAAAAACATCCTATACACCATGCAAAGCACATTGAGGTGTTGTGTATGCTTTTCTGTTAGCCAAAGCTGAAACTATCACTTTGACAAAGATGAACATAAAAATAAAGAATATTCCAATGGCCTTTTCCTTCCTCTATACATATCATAGTTACATTTCATGCATTCATGACTTTTGGTACATTTAACTCTAAGATGAGTCATAAGTAGTATTCATATTGCATTACAGACCAAATTTTAAAGTCTGCTTCTCATGCTCATAAAAACCACAGCTTTTGAAAGCCTGCTTAGCCCCTCTACGATGCACAACCTGGGACAAAAGTAGCTCAGACTAGCAGAATGTAGGCACATAAGCCTCCAATTATCATCTTTTTTTTTTTTTTTTTTTTTTTTAATCATAAAATAAAAAGCAACAGCTTTCCCATTAAAAGGAACTATTACAAAGGTATAACTTGTCCAAACTTACTTCCTTTTCCATTATGGGCTGAACTCTTAACATACACCTGCAGGAATTCAAGACAGTTTTGGAGCAAAACTGGTTCAACAGTAGGAAAGAAGAGATTTTAACTGATAAATGAAGCCAAAACAAAATGCTAACAGAACCAGTCCCGTTCTGCTGAGGTGGACGCTTCCTAGCAGATGCCAATCTTCAACATCCACAGCTTGGATCAAAAAGGACTATAACAGATGGGCAACATCTTAAGACAGCAGAGATCATGAACTGCAGTGGCCACACAGCTTGTACATGTCCCCCTGCTGGCACTGCTGTTTGGAATGGTAACCTTTTGCACACAGATGGACACAGAGAAAGGGCAGTGATGCTATAGAGCTCTGGTGATAAATCCAACAGAGCTCTTGTGCTGGTGTCACGGGACTACATGATGAAGCGTTGTACATCATACAAAGTAGCAACAGATCCCTAGAAAAGTTCACATAGAAAATACTGTACAGATGGTCACATTTATTAGGAACAAGGCTGAGGAATGGCTTTAACCACTCTGCCAATGCATTAGCAACAAGTAAAAAACAAAAGTTGTGCCTACATTTCTCGCTGTGCATTCTGAGAGGTGCATCCAAGAATGACAGACTAATTAAAACGTGGGCCTTCCCTATACTGCCATCAAACTTAGGAACTGGAGAGTTTTAATTTGTCTTTCCCTGTAATCAATTCATATTGAATATCAATTGCCCAGTTGAAGTAACTGTACGTTAAAAAAAAAAAACAAAACTTTTCTTGATACTAGAAAACAACATTTCCCTTGTAAACCCAACACTGCAGAATTACGCAAGCAGCCAAGAGGTCAACAACCAGCAGGGAGAGCAACAGCACAAAGCACGTTGTGTTCTAATTTATAGGAATAAGTGGCCTCTCCTCTCTTTTCTTCCAAATATTTGTTTTGCTATCTCTTTTGGTCATAGGTGGTCTCTCCCTTTTCTTAGGTGAAGGGATACTGGATTCCTGACTTCCTGACACAGTTTTTCTTCTTAGACCTTCTTCATCGTGATGTTCCATGACTGGCCCATTCCCGCCATCCAAAATGTGCCTCACAGCCTGGTCCTCTGGAGTGCACACAGTGGTCCCACTTTCACTGCTACTCAGATCCAGATCTTCCAAGTAAAGAATCTTTGAGTGTGGCATATTTTTAATGAAAGTTTTTTCTCTCTCCAGTTTCCTACTAGGATGATGCTCGTTCATGTCCACACCAGAGTCCAGACTGGTATCATTACTCTCTGTTTTTCTGCCCTTTTTCAGATCTATAAAGGAATGCCTCACTTGAGCTATTGGCTTTCCGTCCAGAGACACAAACCACGCTCGAGGGTGCGGAGATGGCTTTCCTTTAGAGAGCTCCAGTAATGTTTGTTCTGAGATGCCTTGAAGTTCAGATGAAAATGGAGTCATTACAACTGCTTCATTCAGTGTCCCAGGAACAGAGACGGATTCCAGTAAGCTGTTAGTGTACCGGCCCCAGCCTGACGTTTGAGAAGGTAAGCCTTGTTCACCATCTAACGTGCTTTTTTCATCTCTGCAGACAGAAGGCTGTGGATGAGAGTGCGCTGGCATTTTCGGTAATGTCTGCATGTAACCGTCTCGATTCACGGGCTCCATCATGGGGTTATATACTAACTGCCCTTTCCTTGGCAAAGTTGCTGATTTAGCAGCATGCAATTGTTCTGGGGAATGGAAAAGGTCAGCAGTTTGAAGAATAGCAATAGGTTGATTGTAAATATGCATTAGATGTTCTGGGATATGGGAAAGCCCATACATCTCCTCTTGCAGTGTAAGATACCTGTTTTGGTCTTGAATGTCCCTGGGACCCTGGGAAATAGCACTGTTACTATGCTTTGGCTGCTGTAAGTGTCTGACTCCAGCGTTAGGCTCCAATGAATGGGATGAATTCATTGACTGACCAGTTTGACAGGCTGACTGATAAGAAGCATCCTCGTTGTAGATTTTAAAGTTGTCTCTTGATTTTCCATCTTCAGTGTCTATGGATATCCTTCTCTGAGGACTGTATGAAGAGATCTTCGGTGGATATAACTGAGACTTATCCTCTAACTTTAAAGATCCCTTGACTGTATTGATGTGATTTATGTGAGTTGTTGATGTTGTCTGGTCTTTTTTCACAACATCCAGTTTCGTTGTATTTTTTTCCTTCTTTTGTGTCCGACCACATTTATCCCTAAGCAAAAGAAATGCAAAGTGACTGCAGAGCATGCTGTGAAATACTAACTTCACTACCATAGTTGAACATTAGATGTTGGTTAAGAAGTTACTAGTCACAAACTTAAAATTAAGTTCTGTAATTACTTAAAAAAAAAAAAAAAAAAAAAAGAAAGGCTATATATATTCGACCTTAGTGTATAGAGCAAACAAATTGAAAAAACATTCCTAACTTCTTTTAAGTTATGTTAAGAAAACCAGTCACAATATCAAGAAACTGTTTATCAACTTTAAATTACATTCACACTGAACTTATTAAAACCTCTCTTTTTGCTTACCTGCAGTAACAAAGAAGAACAGCAAAAAATCCAATGATAATGATAACGGTACCTCCCAATATGGCTGTAAGGAACACTGTGTGATAAGCTGTTATGTCCTTGGAAACCGCACTAATTATGGATTCTAGATTTTCAGACAGAAAACCAGACAAGAATTAGTTGTCAAAACCAAGTAGTTCTGCTTGATAGGCAGAGCTGAAACTAACAGGTCATATTCTACTTCTCCAGTCATTTTGTGTTCCTATAGCACTATGTTCATCTCTTCTCTTCACCTTGCTATTCCAGCAGACTAGAAAATACATAAACAGTAGTTACAATATAATGGATCTTCTACGATTCATTTCAAATACTATAGACTTACCATGACATCTACTCAATGCCAGCCAAATGACATTTGTATCCACACTGACTTAGAAACATCATCTACATTTTCCATTTAGTACTTCTGTTAGAAATGCTTTTTAGTGTTTTTTAATCTTGACATCACATTTCTCCTCTAAGAAGCTCTCAGTATCAATCCTCAAGATCCAGATGTGCAACAAGCCCACATAAAACAGGTTCCACTGGGACTTTCTACCTATGCCCAACTTTCTTGCATTTCTTTGTCATACATGATCTTCAACAGTAACGGACATAATGGCCCACTGATTTTTAAGTTGCCATACTCACAGTTCCCTTGAAGGGTTCTTCCAAGAGACAGCAATACTATAAACACCAACCTACTAATGCTGCTCTGGGAAACTCCAGGATGTATTCAAAGTTCTAGGAAACACATGCATGAAGGCTTGCTATCAGAATTCAAACAAGCAAAAGTTATCCAACTGTTGAAATGTTATGTCATTGTCCCTTGCTACTGTTAAACAAAACAATCTGACATCCTGATGATACATTGGTACTGGGGTTATTCAGTACTTTCTTTTACAGTTGTTGCAATACCTCTTGTTCCAGGCAGTGGAGCTGCTATCCAATACCCTAATTGTTGAGCAGTGTATGTCCATACTAATTGACCATTTGTTTCCTTTACCATTCCTAGACCACGGCTCACCCAAGCACCTGAAAAAGACAAAATATTGCACATGCCATGCAGCATTCCTCTGTATCTAAAATCATCAGCAATCTATGATCAAAAATATAAGTTTACAGGAAAAATTAAGCTTCTGTCCTACGTACCATGTGTTAGACAGCTTTAGCTAAACATGCAAACTTTCTCTTGATATTTTCAATGAAAATATCCCTGTGTGAACACTGACTTTGAAACAAAAGTAGCAAAATCAATTACTTCAATTAATTTCATAATACATCTTTTAAATTAGTAAATGCTTTGCATAGATACGCCTGTAAACGATTTGGGAAAAAAAAATCCTATTATATGAGCTTAAGCATGTATTAAGGCCAAGCCCCAAAATGAACAGGCAGGTAATTTAAACATATGAACAGAAGTTTAACATTAGCTCATACCACTTAGTGGGAAAGCAACATAATCTAATAAGCTACAATGGGATAAACAATGCTTGTCGTGAATGTTCCCTTTCCTCCTTCCTCCCCCAAGACAAGAACAGTTTGATTAGACCAAGAAAGGTCTATTGTTAGGCCACAGATTCCACACCATCTGGGAGGCAATGCAAAACACAAGTCTTATGGTATGCCTGCTTCTGTAGTTAATAAAGTATGTATGCAGTAGAAGAGACAGAATTAAACCGTGTATTATTTGAATACATTTATTATGCACCACCTGACATGGAAGCACTGATTCTTTATGACAAATTACCCAAGGACTTCAGAGTTCAAAAGTACATCTCAACATTTGCTGAGGACATCTTGTATGCAAGATGCTCCATGCCAGAACCTATTATTCAGTGTGGTGGTACCTCTCCATGCAGCTCAAATGGGGCCCTACTGCTGCTCACGGGTGCTCTCCAATGTGTGCTGGAGAGTGGAGGTATTCAGCTCCCTCAGTTACCAGAGCTCTGATTAAGGAATACCTTGCTAGTACTCAGTTATCTGAGAAACAAGTCATATTTTGTACATCAGACCAAAGGTAAAATAAAGGTATTTAAAAACAAACATGCAGAACAATGAATGCAGTTTGCAAAACCCCACTGTAAAGGAGACATGAGGAAGCAGAATAAAGTGGTAGCTGAAGTTTTGCCTGAAAGATCTCTCGCCTTGCTCCCAGCCCTTCCTGTTCTTTCCTCACCAAGCAGCAGCGAGGTTCCATAAGAACACAACACTTTAGTCAGTGCCCATCACAAACAATTCACCTTTACAGAACCTCTACCAGAGAACAACCCCAAAGGTGAAAAGACAACTACTATTATTTTTTCTTATTTTTGGGTTAGTACATTACACTCTTGCTCTATCCCTAAGGACAACATGCCCAAGCAGGCACATCAAGTAGGCTCCTCAATACCCACATATGCAACTTACACGGGTTTATTTCTCATCTACCCTGGTGCTGAAATGCAATGCTTCATCAGCTGTTTGTTTCAATAGCACTGTTGACCTAGTTTTATTAGTTTTGTAAGTTAAAACAGCCCAGCATAGGTACAGATGACCACAGGAGCTGGAAAAGGTAGTTGCAGCAAGAACAAGGAATTAAATCCCCTAATGCTATTTTACCATCACAGATTATGACTTACTTTGATAAAGAACGCTGTCTTTAATCACCACTTCCCTTTCTGAAGTCTTCTAGGTGTCTAGACAGATTTCATCTTTATGCCAAAACTTACTCAATATGTCATTTTTAATTAGCATGTTCTCATTTCAAATCAGTATCTTTGGTTGTTCCTAATTAATATAATCATTTTATTTCTCAAATGTGTAAACAGGAATTCTTTAGAGTAGGTATCCCTTTCTCTACTTCCAGTTATTAACAGCTTTTTACTTCGGTAAGGAGTAAGACTCTCCTACTTCTTCACTCACGTATTTCAAGATGAAAGTGCGATGGGAAGCATAAGGTGCAAGGTACATACATGAGTACACTAACGCGCACCTAACACAGGACATCTAAGTGAAATAAGTGTATGCAGCTTATTACTCTTGACTAAAATTAGACATGAAGGGATGACAAAAGAGGTTTATAATATCTAATCCCCATGCTCCCATGCATACTTGAAGAACTTTCTGATAACCCTTTGATAACTCTTACCTTCCCCCTTCATTTCACTTTGTGAATTGTTTTTGTTGACATAAAAACTGGAAAAAATGTTAATTTTGAGAACTATACCCTAGAAAACAAAGTATTCGTGTATTCAGTTCTGTTTTGCTGTCCTTTAAAAAGGCACAGAAATTCCAGGCTTTGACTGACACCTTACAAAATCTATGTTCCTTGAATGCTTAGTCTCCGTGAAATCAAACATCAGTTACATTATGGATTTGTTCAACAGGAATGCTAATACATTTTACCAAGGCTTTTGGAACTAATGGATGTGGGTATGTCCCATTGAAATTCAAGCTGGCCAATCAAACAAGCAACACAGACCCCCTAACAGAATTCATGACAGCTTATCACCACCACCCATACATTAGTGCAGTCAATGCTTCACAATAGCATGCACCCAGAACTATAAAAAAAAAAATTAGCCTACTTACCACTTTTCATATCAAATGTCCATGCAGGTATAGCATCTCCTGATTTTACAGTATTTGTAGGAAGAGGAAGCGTAATCTGAATAGGACCATTTACTTTCAGCTCTTTCCCAGCCAAAAGAACATTTACACATATTGCAGCAAGAGGAGTCAATTCGATGCTTTTGAAACCTGAATTTGAGAAATATCTTGTCTGTAATTCTCTATTCACAATGTACTTTTAAAAATATATATTTAAAATTAAGAAACTATCCTTATACTGAGAGGCAAGCACTCATCTGCACCAAGCTACACAGTTCTGTCACTAACTTGGACAAGCAAAATGAAGATTTCTAGCATTTTATATCTTGTACACTCATTTCTCTACCAAATCTGAGAAAGGAACACACTTCTGACAGAGATTCAGCACTGACTGTAAAACCAATGATTAGGCAAAACTTGGCTTGGGGTTGAAGAAAGAAAGGTTTATCATGTACTTTGATTTCAAAGTAGCTAGTCAATATGAAAATATATGATGAAAGACTAATTTTTTCATCACTGCAATGTATGCAGCATTGAATCCAACTGAAGATATTTTGCAAACATATAACTGCTACATTTCTCCTCTTAATCAGTCCTCCTTAATCAGTAAGGATTAATTATAACTGCCAAATTAGAGAGTTAACTGAATAGTTAATCTTGAAGCTTGTCAAAGCACTCAAAGCCAACTGCATATACAAAGCTTACAGTGCAGCTTTTAAGTTTTTTCCTTTGTTTTCATTGCATTTGCAATTATTTCAGAGTCTACAATATGACAAGATATTGAAAAAAAAAAAAGAAACTGAATCAGTAAGTACTAGAATACCATTAAATCTGTGCAAGCTGTTAAGAAGCTGCTTGTGAGAAAACTCCTGGTGCATCAGATATCAATTAGCTTCCACCTGCCCTAAAAGGAAGCCTATTCCTTTAGGAGCATATGAATAATTTAGAACACACGCCAGACAGACTGAAAGAAAAACCAATGAGGAGAAACACTGCTTATTCTCTTATGCTTTAAATTTTAAGAGGTGAAATATAGATGAGAACAGTTTTAAAATAGTCAAGTCGATATCGAGTATATGTGATGGTTATAATTCAATGAAAATTACAGAAGAGTTGTTTGAAATACACCCACTAGTAGCTTCCTCATGCACTGCAATTAAATTAAGAGCCTCACGGCTTCAGGCCCACTGGGAATAGAAAGAAAAGAACAAAAGAGACATGGAATTGTATACCGTACAATCTGCCAGAGATTACTGTATTCATGTAAATAAGAAATAGCTAATAGAATGACAAATGCTGAAAGATCCAACTGCATCTCAGCAGAGTTACAATGACTAATGAAATTACTTACTGCTTCTCCTGTGAAACAGGAATCACAGAAAGCATTGCAGCTGTGCTCTGTATACATACAGACTACTTGGTCTCAAACAGGTTTACACAGATCAACTGTCTATGAGCCAAAATGTAGCTTCCATGCCATCTATATGTTAGGAGTAAAGCTCCAACAGCAAAGCCATAGAGTTCTAGTCAAAATGCAGAAAAGCATTGCTGAAGTCAGCTGCTGCAGTTTGACTGACTTTTTTAGGTTCCCTGAATTCACACACTGGCCACCACTGTATTTTAATGTGTTTATTAGACTAGTGATGCAGTCTCATGAAATCCTAAACTTCTTGAAATGAAAGTAATACAGAATCCTAATTATTGTGCATTAGAACCCCACAGCTGTGCTTCAGCACTACATAGAACTATGGATACATAAATATAGATATAGATATAGATATAGATATAGATATAGATATAAAGCAGACAGAAGGAGTCTTTCTGTGTAGTCACATATTATACTCTCATACTACATGGAGCAAGTTAAAGGGTGACATGACTTCTCAAATGCATTACATTTAAAAAAAAATGTATTTAAGAATTTAAATAACATATTTACTATACCTGATTTATTTAGAAGTATTCCTGTTGTATAGAGAAAACTGTCCACTTTCAAAAACTGCTCTGGCACTGTCAGATAAGCTGTAACATTTGTAACATGGTGATTTGTTGGAAGTTTTATTAAAGATTTTTGAAACTGAACACTTGGTTGAGATTTGGCATCTGCAAAAGAGTAATATTTTGTCTTAACAATGGCAAAAAACACAACCACTGTTTTTATTACTGCCTAGAAATCCAATCAGCACAGCAATCTATTTTCACCCACTTCCTCCAAGGTTGTGTATTTCTAGTCCAGCATCTGTCACAAACATACAGTTAAACAAGTAACTGAAATTTTGACCTTGCGTAGATAGGCAATATCTACCTCTTCTTGTGGAAAATAGTGCTCAAGTAGATTCTGCCTACGTGGCTTTTATTTCCATAGACGATCAACAAATGTTGACAAATAACACTTTACAGAGAATATGAAGATGCTGATTTTGTTTTGTGTGTGCACAGATTGTTATCACACAAGGTAGACATTTTTTGGTCCATATACAATTAACTTACCAGACAATTTTCCAGTAATTAGAACAGTATCTTCAAACAGCCATATATTTGCTTGACTTTGTGGGAATAATGAAAGTGTCACAGACGAGTATACTGTGGAGAGTAATAATATCTGTTACACTGTGCAACTGAAAGAAAAATCCCATAAGCTCTCTGATTCTGAAAGAATAGGGAATAGAGCGGTTAAAAAAAAAGAGTACATGAAGACTGGATAAATAAATGACTTCTGTTGTCCAGAGCAGAAATTTTGTTGGTTAGACCAGACGGCATATGCTGTATGTTTGCTAATGTTGTGCATTTTCTATGGTATACGAGTGGCTAGCGTTATTAAGAGATCACCTTTTTGTTGTTGTTGTTATTTTCTGAACCTTTTTTAAGAGACTTTTAAAAAGGAAAACTTGTGAGGAAATGCTGCTTAAAAGAAGATGTAAGGACTCAAAGCATTAACACTCCAGGAATCAATGGAGAAAAGACGATTTTTGTCAGAAACAAAAATATATCATCAGCCCTTTGCTGAATTTAAGTAAACAATTGCTCAGAATATGCCTGCAAAATTGCAATATAACCTACTTAGAGTTAGCAAGGGCTATTTTCAGTTTTACAATAGTATGAATTATTGACAAACCTATCAGGTCATTCACCCTTACATCTGTATTGACAGGCATCACATCCCTTGACTGGCTTCAGTCATTTTCAGTTGACACTAAGCACACAGACTGCTAAGAGAAAGAAATTTAATTACCAATAGACATAGTTTAATAATAGGACTATAAGAGGCTTACGTACTTGGCATCCTCCCAGTCTTCCAAGGCAAAGGTGTTAACATGTAGCCATCCTTGTATGATACGATAGTTAAGCTTAATCCTAATTTGTAGGGAACTTTTATTAATACTGCTCCATTGTTTCCAGTAAGAGTAGAATTTGTCTTTGTGTAGTTAACAAACACTTCCACAACTGCTTGTCCCAGGTACTGGTGACTGATGATGTCATTTACTTGAACCTTTAGCATAAACACAGATCCTAGTAAAAAAAAAAAAAAAAGGAAAAAGGGAGGTCATGATATATTGTAACTAAGTTCTCATTCCATTACTTATTGCAGGTCACCGAAATTACTGGTTTTCAAACTTTGTCACGATCTTGTAATAAAACCTAACAAAACCGGGAATCACTAGAGACCTAGCTGATGCATTCTAATGCTGCAAACGTTAGACTGTTGGTTGCTTTATGCTTGAATAACTAAGTTAAGCTTTTCTTTGCGGAAGTGTGGTGAAAATAGTTTGGAGCCACCGAATGCCATGGACATCCCGCAGGCTTGCCTGCAAGATTTCCTGGCAATAAACAGCTCTTGCCAATTCTCAGGGGTTGTGTGAGTGCTTCTTTTCGAGGGGAATAGTCTAAAGTTGCGCCAGGGGAGGTTTAGGTTGGATATTAGGAAGAACTTCTTCACTGAAAGGGTTGTTAGGCATGGGAATGGGCTGCCCAGGGAAGTGGTGGAGTCACCATCCCTGGAGGTCTTTAAAAGACGTTTAGATGTAGAGCTTAGGGATATGGTTTAGCGGAGGACTGGTTAGTGTTAGGGCAGAGGTTGGACTAGGTGATCTTGGAGGTCTCTTCCAACCTAGGTGATTCTGTGAAAACTTAGATTTTTAAACAAATCCTTGAGTTCATGCCTTAGCTGTTCATGCAACATATGGTCAATCTGTCTCACTGTAGGATAAGTTCTGGCCAAAGGGAGTTGTACTCATATGACCTTACCACAGAGAAGGAAGCAAAAAACCTCGAGATAGGGCATGAAGATGCTACAGCATACTCAAGTTAGGAAATACATTACTTGACCATTTAATAACAATAAAATAAGTAAAACCTCCCTAAATCAAGAAGTAATTCTTCCCATTCTGATTTAAAATTTGAAAAACATAGATGTGACAATATAAGATTGAACATGCCTTCAACACGCCCTGTGATATCACTCTGACACTACAGCGGGGCTTGTTACCTAAGTGTAAACCTCAGCTCGGGTCTCACCTTTAGGGATGTACACCTAATTTTGAAAAAAAAAAAAAAAAAAAAAAACAAAACACAGAACCTGAAATTTACAGACTGTGGAATAACGTATTTCTTTTTACACATGTGAAATGATCATACAATAACCAAATGCATTCATACACTACAACCGTGTTTTAATCCATCTCCCACTGGATTTACCCTTCTGGTCTTGTTTTTGCCTTTCTGTACTGCAGCTCCTAGACAGCACTTCTCTCTTGCTAATTAGTTGGTCTGACATTCCTTTAGGGTACTTGGTGTCTTACAGAGATGATAACTACAGCAAGAGAGCAATATGCTGAAAATATTAGTCCACTTGGATGATGTTCTTTAGATACACTGAACTACAGTCAATTTCTCTCCCACCTAGATAGAAACTAAACTATTAGGGAAGCTTTTCCCACCAAGCAGGTGCATTAAAGCAAACCAAACTAAGAAACGATTCTACTGTACTTCCAGGGTGGAATAAAGTTCTTAGCATAAATCAAAGTATTCACAGACCCCTATTAAAATAGGCTATGTCACAAAATATCATCAATTTCCCAATAGTTTGATTACGGGCTTCCTACTGTTCAGTACCACTGCGCTGCTACTACACAAATATTTTCATGAGCATTAATTATGAACATGCATTTCTATTTAGGTCAAATGCCAAGCTATGTTTGCTTGAAATTTCTCTGCCTAAAAACACAGTTCAGTTTCACTATGTTGCCTTCCCTGTCACCAGGACTGACACCACATCAAAAATTACTACCACTGACTTTGATTTACATCAGAAGACCTTGAAAAGCTGGCTGTACTCTATCAAAACAGGATGCATGTACAGAAGACATCCAAGTGAGGCCTCTTTGAAATGAGTATTTGCTTTTATCTATTGCATGCATGGAGCATGCCATATATTCCAACAAAGATGACCTGCACACAGAAGCTACCTTGGCCTCAGTTTATTTCTATTTATCACATGTAGCAAAACTCGAACAGCTTGGCCAGCCTGATCCTCTGCAACACGATAAACTACATCTTCCTGTGCAAGTTAATAGCTGCTTGCAAAGAAAAAAAAAACAAATGTATTCAAGCATATTTGACAGAATTAAACAAAAATTATAATTTTTCTAAATCTTTTTTAGTCTTTTTTTTCTTATGCAGTGTTTCAGAAAGAAAATTGTTCTTAATCTGTTGTTGATAATGGATTTTTAAATCATCTAATTATTAGAAACATCATCATGTAAGCAAATTATGATTACTCAACAGATTTTTCAAGCCAAAGGCTATTTACAGATACACTAGCAAGATTTCAGGGGTCTCTGAAGAGAAGACAGTTAGAAGTTAGAAGACAGTTCATTTGCCCTTGTTAATGACTGTTGAAAAGGCCACTAAGTAGGGAAAACAGGCTGTGTACAATGTCCTCATCTTGCTGCCAGGAGCCTTTTGCTACATGGTGCTTAAAAAGAAAAATCAGTAGCATATAATTCATCCTCATACCAGTAGGAATGAATTTTGTTTGCCTGGAATAAACTGGTATTTTTAACAGCTGGATTCAAGTCAGGAAATAAAGATCCTAGAATTAACAGCTGAACAAAGCCACAAAACAGAAAGCCTAGAACACACTCAAAATTCTGACACTGTCTTTTAATCATTTCACTCCATGCTTATTTTTCCATTTCCTGCTAATACCCCCCCCCCAAAAAAAAAAATCAATGAAAACAAAGCTGTGGGGGAGTCCCTACATTCCTTCTGCAGCCGTTAGCACGTGCAAAAATGGTTTCATGCAAGAACATTTATTTTTCCTCATCTCCTTTGGTGCACTCAAAATGAAAACCCATTTTTCTAGAAGCTTGTGGTTAAAAAAAAAAAAAAAAAAAAAGGAATGCAGAATCTATTGGTACCCACAACTCTTCCTTCTCCCTCAGCCACCTTTCCATGTTGTTCTGATGGAGCTGGCTGCACCACAGCACCCTCCAGCAGGCCAGCTCTAGCAGCCTAGCACAAAGCCAAGTGCCCCTCTGGTCCCAAGGGCTTAGGCTGTGTGTGCTGGTGATATGACACCGTGATCGAGGTCCATCTTTCCCAACCTGACACCCCTTGACCAACTCCCTTCTCCAGTCAGCTCCCTCAAATGCCTTGCATTTAGCGTGCAAATTTATCAGGCACATTTAATGCCACCGAGTTACTAATGATGCTATTTTAACACTGATGATCTCAGTTCCAAAGAAAATTCTGGTTTGGCATTGGTTCCTCCCCTCCATAAAAGATCTTCATGTACACAGCCTTAAGGGTACTTCTGAGTCTCAAATAAATCCTACCACAGTCCCCACTATATATTTTTAATCTGATAGAACATATTGAACCAAGTATTGCAGACAAAAAAAGGAACTGCTGCTTAACTGTTTCACAAAACCAAAGCTCATAAATTAAATAATTTCCAAAACTCCTGCTGTTTTCTGGCCACTACCACTTGCCACACACAAGTGGGTCAGCTATATCTCTGTATTAAACCGATTTGACAGTACCCCTGCAGTTAGAAAAAAGAGCTCAGCCTGAGCTAATTTGGTTTGTGCTGCCTCCAAGGAATAGAGATTTGTTTCTTGGCAAGAGCACGGGAAGTGCCAGCTTACAAGACATTTAAACGTTTGTTGATAAGTGTTCACACAAACGTAGCTGTTACTTATCTAAAAGGAAACAATGCCTTCTACCACACTGAACGTGTTTCTGAAATGCCCCAGCCAATAAAGTAACACCTCACTTCCAGCCACATCATCCAGGGCCTGGAGTTTGGCTTCCCATCTCTGTCCTAATTCCGAAACCGTATCACAGCACTGAGCCGAGGAGCTGCTTGGAACTGAAAGCTGGGTACAAAATAAAACAGTGCAAAAAAAAAAAAAAAAAAAGAAATCTGTCTTAATGATATTCCTGATGTACCATGTCGTTAACTCCTTACCTGCAGATGTTATCTGGTCACTGGATTTATCCGTGGGGCTCAGCCACCCCAGTGCAGCCCCAGCCCTGCTGCCTTGGGCACGGAGTCAGTGCAGACCACAGCCAGAGACGGGACACAGCCGCTCCTCCACCCCTACACATTTTGAGACCCAGACAAATTGCCTTTTCCTATTTACCACCGATTTCCTACAGGGAGAGAGCTTCCTAACCTCACGGGAGGCCATTGCCCTCCTGGAGCAGCGATCCTCCAATGAAGCGATTATCTTACAGGTTGTAGGGAACAGCAATGGCAGGTAAATTATTCATTAGGTCCTTTCTTAGGAGGAGACTTCTCTTCTTTGTCTAGAGAATGTTTAAACTAACACCAACAAGTCCGCAAAAGGCCTATGCTTGAATGTGTGTTACAGAAACTACCTACAGCCTCATGCTCGCAGCTAACCAGAGACGTAAAGTGTGTGATGTGCAATTTGCTTGGCCTTGACTTCCTCAACAGTCATTTTTTCCCTCTTCTATTTGCATCCCCCCATACGTTTTGGCTTCAGGTAATTCGGGATATGAGAGGTGCACTGATCTGTAAAATTGCTATCACATGTCCTAAGAACATGGATAGCCTTGGCTATCCCTTGCAACACCTGATGTGCAGCACCACCGAAAAGACTCAATGAAATAATGTCCACAGTCAACACTCACCTCTGGCTTTAGTAAAAAGGTTACATAAAAACATCCTTTCTGCCCCAAAGACAACTGATACCACTTAAAGTCTCCTTAAAAGCACAATAATGACAGTGGCAAACTCCAGTGGCACAGCTATAGGAAGTAGAGGCCTGTTACAGCCTTCACGCTCATTACAAACCCACACAGCTGAAGGTGAGCTGAGGCAGCAGGTACCTGACCGACGTGGTGCTGGAGTGAGCCCTCCCCAGGGCAGCACACCGTCAGGCCACAGGGAACTTTATGCTATTTATGTGCTGTTCCTCCAATTAATTTAAAATCACGGCATAAAACTGAAGAAAAATGTTTTCATTTCCCCAGATTTAGATGCTAACAACATAACACACACAGGACAGCAAATACAATCTTCCTACCTGGCTTGACAACCGGCTGACCCCGTGGGGTTCGGGCACTTGGTGCCAGACCAGAGGCCGTACTTGATCCCTCCTGGGATCGCTGGCGAACAGCCACAGAGCAGCCAGGCAAGGAAGCTGGGTGTGTAAGGCCAGAGCTGGCTTAGCACAGCACCAAGTCACCCATGTTTCATGTGATCCTTAAGCAAAAACAGCTGTACAACTCCTCAAATTGTAAAGCAAGAGCAGGCCGCTCCTTGAGAGGCTTTGGAAAAGGCAGCTACTGGTGTTTCACTGCCATGCACCCGTGCTGCTCTGCAGTGTTACACTGCAGGGACACATGGACACCGCTTCCAGGCAATGCAGAGACCTCAGTAAAAATAAATTATGAAGACAAGTGGTGCCCTGAACTAATCAACATCTGCTCCGCTTGAACATGAGCAGCCGATGCCATGCAGGTAGCACCACATAACCTACATTGTACGGTTCCATACTCCCTGAACAGGAAGATGTATATTGAGAAGAGCATCTTTGGGAAAAAAAAAAAAAAAAGGAGTATGCAGTGGTGCAGAAAACATGACTGATTTCCAAGGACAAAGCAGCAAAACGGGGGCTGGGAAAGTAGGACACCACAGTATTCACATTGCCCTATTTCTGGTCAACCAATTTCCACAGAAGCCATCAACAAAATCCCAATTATGAAGGAGCCAGGCCAGATCCTGAGGGGAACAGCAGTGCCTTTTACACAAAGAAAGGCATTTACATTCATTTTTACAGCAGATGGTTTAACCCATTCTAGTCAAATCAAGATGCTTTCAGCAAACACCACATATTTAAGAGAGACGGAGAGAAACTAAAAAAAAAATTAATAGACTTAATCAAGTGGGGATTTGAAACCCTTAGACTACTTGGGTGAGCTTTTGCTAGTCAAGAAGAAAAACATGCTGACTAAGGGGTTTTCAAACATTCTTGTTCATTTCCTTCAAATAATGCTTTAATTTCAGATACAGAGAAATTCCCTGACTTCTGCAAGACATGCTGTGATAGGCACATGCAGACCCCAGTGCCTGAGACCTTAAGCATCTGCAAAGCAGTAAGAACAAATGGAAGTTATTTACTGCGAGTTCATTCATGTCCACACGTGCATTAGCTCAGTGTACACTACAGCATTTACACGGCACTTCTTTCCACCTTACTAGAACAAGCCAAAAATGCTTCAGAAAACATTTGACTCACTATCCTGACTTGTCAGGTCCGCATGAAGCCCAGGTTGCACCTCCTAAAACTACTAGACAGGTTTGCTTGTAAGAGCTGTGCAAGCCGGCAGTGTAGGAGAGCTGTAAATCCAACTGCAATCGCAAACAAAACACCTAACCCTCATCAACAACTCACTGTCCCTATTTCTCCCTGCCTTCCATACCACCCTTTTCTCTGAGGACCTTGGCTCAGCCTCCTTCATCCCATCCTGGGATGATCTCTGGGATGAATCCCCATAATATTTTAGTCCATGAGAGCAATGATGATAAAAAAAAAAAATATATATATATATATATATATATATATATATATATATATATATATCTTTACTTCTCTTAAAATGAGTTTTTGCCCATTTCATCAGCTTTAAAAAAAAATTGACAAACATATTGCATAAAGTCAGATGCATTGGATCAGGACTGCTAGGACTTCAAATGGAGACTACAAATCTCGCAAACTGAAAAACTACATTGCATCATCCAGGGCAAATCAGCCCGTGACCCACAGCAAACTTCAAGGCACAAATAAATTAGTAGGTCACTGAATAATTAGTCTAGTTCAAAACTGACCCCAAAACCAATTTCATGTTACAATAAAGCTGTCAGACAGCATGGAAAAACTGACCAAATATTGAAATAGTGAAAAAAATATTAAATACCTTACAGGTAAGAACAAGGCCCGCTGCTCTTCTAAAGGGCATTTTACTAACAAAGAATTAAAAGCAACAATCACACCGCTTAAGGAACAGGCTGTTTTCCTCAGTTGTTCCCTCTTCTTTCCAGCAGATGTATTTATAGACTTCGCACCATATCTTCACAGGAGAATTAGCACTGAATTTCATCAATGCTTTTATAAAAAAGTAACTCAAAGAATTTGAGTTACTTTTACACCAACAATTTTGTTTCGCTTAGAAATTGGATAATTATTTATTTTCCTTTCACACCAACACATTCCTGTTTTATATTTAGGATGTGCATGTGTATGCATAAACACGAGTCCTGGGCAAACTAAGTGAAAGGAGGCTTAGCTGCTGTTTGGAGGTAGGAGTGTACTTTGTGTGTGTGTTTGGTTTTTTAAAGCAGGAGGGTAAAAAAAATACCATAGCTTTCCAAAGGGAAATGTTGTCCTCAAATACCACTTCAAATTCATGCCTCATTAGTACTTCGCCACTCATTTCCTAAGTGCCTAACAGTCATTAGGTCAGCGCAAATCAATGCTGATTTCCCTACAGCTTTTGGAATCGGTTCCTCCAAATTCAGAAGTAACTTAAAATAAAATGTAAATTTAATCAGGACTAAATCAGATCAGCATTCAATGCTGGCAAACTGGAGCTATCATGTTTTGATATTGAATATACTTGCCTAGTGTGAGCTAATTCCTCAGAGAACTCAGTTTAGAAATTCCTAGTGATTTATCAAAACGGACATTACATAGCGTCCCAGACATCTACTTGTGTTGAACATGTACAGGTACAGATTGCAGCACAACTGTGAGTTAATATTTAAGAAAAAACTTACTTCTAAGCTTTTTCTTACAAGCTTTTAGTGCTTGTAGTAATTTTATTGGGGTTTTTATATATAGTGCAATGGTTTATATAATAGTCAATGACACACGTAATGTTTCTTACTTGATGCAATCCAGTATTTTATTGATTTCAGCATCCAAGAGCAGACACTGCAAAGAAGCTGTCTGCAATTTGTAAACAAAAAAAGTAAGGCATAATAGTAAAATCTTAGAAATAATACCCAAATAAATTTTACCATAATACTGCGCAGCTGTGTTTCAGAAGGTTAACTACTTCAAAATCGTGGTCTGGACAGCATTAGTGTTAGAAATCTGTTCTGTTGTGTATATAAATTAGTGAAGTCACAGATTCATTTTCAAGATCTATTGAATATATGGACTTTTTTAATCATGAGAAAAAGGAAAACCTCACAGCAGCTGAGTAATACTACTTTAACTGGCTACCCTTCCAAACAACCTCTCAGACCAAACACGTAAGCATAATATTCATGCCATGGTTGTTGACAAGAACCAAGTATTGATGAAACCAAGGCCCTGGAAAAACTAGAAAATAAAACAGATCATTACAGGCTGCATCTTTTTTGATTACTACTGCATAATCAATAACCACCTTCCCAGAATGATCATGCTTATGAAAACTAGGCAAGAATGTCATCAGGCTAATCCATAAAGCTGCTAACAACTCACTCATTTCTCCAGTGGGAATATATCCCCAAACACTTTCAAGCACACCCATTAAGATATACATTAAATGGAAGAAAAACGAGCATTTTGCTTGATATATTTTTATGGGCTACATGAGCAAGAGCTTGGAAATTCAGACATAAAAGCAGCCACAAAATTTAAATGTGATTTTTTTCCCCTGTATTCATTAAATGCTGTGCTGTACACAGAAGTCAATAAAAAAGCAGTTGTTTTACATGCGTATCATGCACTGCTGTAAGGTACTCATTTGGTAAGTAGCTGAATTTTATTTCCCCCTCCCCCAGCAGATGCCTTCTTCACTCAACTTCCACATAAGAATCCGAATGTTTCACCAGCCAAGACAACACATTTAAACTCACAGGATACACAGAGCCAGAATTTTCATATGGAATTTGTTCATCCGTTTTGCCATATCAGCACATTGCCATAAAGAACAATAATTTCCATAAAGCTCCAAACTGACATGTGCTAATGATGCTGTGACAATTACAGTTACCATAGCAGCTTTGCACTTTGATGTGCTGCTGTGCCGTTGCATCAGCCAGCCACCCAGCCCCGTTCTCCCTGCTGGGGGCTCACCTTCCTGGAGCAACAGAGATGGGCAACACAAGGAAATGCTGGGGTCTGCAGGGCTCCACTTCGTTAGGATTCCTTTCTTTATTATAAACAACTAATTCTGCAATCTTAAATAACTGAATTAAATGATTAATGTTAACAATATCAAAATTAAATAAAGCCTACTTTAAATAAAGATAAATTTGTGAGTGGAGGAGATTTAAATAAACAAGCAAATGCTGCTAGTAACTCCCCAAGCATTCTCATCAGCACACCTTTGCACATGTACTTCAGAGGCTGCTCTAAGATTTTTCCTCGCAGTTTACTTAGTTGCTAATAGTGAACCTGTAATGCTGTTCTTTCATCTGTAAAGGCTGCCCATGCCATTCTGCCTTGCACCAGCTGAGGCAGTGAAAAAAATTGGTATCGAAAATGTACACTTCATTACACAACATTGGGAAGAAGATACAGAAGGGAAACATCAAAATCTACATAATAACCCACTTTAAATATGCCAACTTGAATACCCAGACTACATTATACACAGGAAAAAGTAAAAATCAGCAAGTGCCTACCATGCAACATGAGAACTCTGTGCATTTCCCACTCATGAAATTTGTCATCAACCCTTTGTTATGTAAGAACAGAAAATTATTCAGCATCATCTCCTTCATGAAATGGCATCATGTCTCATCGAGAATTTCTAAGGGTTTGTCAGTCCTACCTCCTGATCTACGCACTTGGACAGAGGAAGAATATTCCAGCAATCCTGGCACGAAACATCTGATTTTAACCGGATGGGTTAGGGACCAGATCCAACCGGTGTAATTCTCAGCCGCAGTTAGGGAGAATTAGGTGGTAAAAAACCTCTGCAAGTTCAAGCATACCATTCATTTGGCAGAAAATGGAAAAAAAAAAACTCACAGAAAAAAAAAAAAAAGCAGTGCCCTCTTCAGACACGTCATTTAATGCCCTAAAGGTTTTAACCTTAAGAGATATGCCTATACCCATAGTGGAATGACATCATCTACAAGCTAATAATTCAAACATCAAAGCATTTTAGTCACCAGTTACCAGGGAAAACTGCTGATGCATTCAATGACATGATTCAGTAACATACTAGTCACTATTTGTTGCTGAAAAAACTTTGCTTCCCCAATAGCTGCAAAATCTCATAGTACTGCTTGAGGAGAAGATATTTTACCTCTGTTGTACAAGATATTTAAGCTCTGTTTAGCTTTTTCTTACAGGAAAACATGTCGTAGCCCCTCGGCAGGAGCCCAGTGTGTAAAGACATATATGGAGAAAACGTGGAGTTGGCAGATGAACATCTCCTAAGTGGCTCTAGTCCTGCACATGTGGGAGAGGAATTCATTAAGGCTGGTTAGGAGCTGCGTACTGCAGCAACCAAACAAGAGCACCCAGCAAGCCACTCCTTCATATACAAGTTTATAATAAGGCTGAGAGTCATAAAGTGAATTATAAAAACCAATGAATATGATACTAACTTTTAGAAAAATGACTGCAGACCCCAGTAAGTCAACGTGAAGATTGCTGATAATCAATTTCATAAAGTGAAATTCCACAGATGTCATAAAAAAAGATCTCAACACAGAAACAGCTCCCAAGTCAAATCACAAAGCAAAACACCTGAATCCAGTTCAGTTTAGCAGGATCCAGTTTAGCAACAACTGTTAGAGATGCACATGCAGTTATCTGCCCAAAGCTGCGACATGAACACCAAGAGTCAAACAAGTTCTCCCATCACAGCACGCGCCCAAATTCCAGTAGGGAGTAATCAGAAAAAAACTTGGCACCATGGAAACCTTCCTAAGATGACAGAAAGATTTTTATTGACACAGAGACTAAAAACTGGGGATTAAACATTGTTTTCTCCCCCAAAACACTCAGACTGATCCAGCACCTGTGATATCGTGCCGGCTTTTGAAAGGTTGACAAAGCTTCAGCTGGACAAGGGGAATAAGAATCCACTTGAGTCTTTCTGTTACCTGAAATATTGGGGAGGGGGAAAACAGAGACAGAATCATACAGGGCTAGATTTCCCACACTGTGCTTATAAAAGGAACTGGACAAGCGAGAAGAGGAAAACAGACATGACCATCTTCTGCCCAATACCACACAAAAACTGCGTGGCACTTCACAAGGGCTTTGCTGGGTCTCTGTTTCAGTCCACCTAATTACACAATTTTCTGCATGCCAGTAGTTCATAATCCAAAGAAATTCTCTCCTTCAGCCTAGCGAGACTGTAATTTTTCTTGCCTGCTCTCACAAACACGGGAATAAGCTCCGGTGATATTTATCACAGGGTATTATTTGTATCATTAGCAGCTCCCATTGTTCCCTACGCATGCTTTCCTGTTGTTCGGCATTTACCCAGCATAAAACTACTGATTTACCCTGTTCAGTCACTTAACGAAAAGCTTCAGAAAGAAAAATATTTTCCAGAACAACATTAAAAAGCTTTTTGTAATTCCATTAATGTCCATAACAGTACGAGGGGGCAAGCATCTCCTTACTCATGGCAGCAAAGTGACCTATATTTTCAAATACCTTGGCAACATTGACTTTTTTTCCTAGTTTAGCTCACATTAGTGCAAGCAAATCATCACAGGCAAATTATCAACCAGCTTTGCTACCTCGTAGAAAAATAACTTAGATGGGAATGCTCTAATTAGCTTCATTTGGGAACCTTGCCCATATCAGTCAATAATAACTAATAATTTATAAATTTGGTGTCTTGCCAGATTTTATAACCAAAGAAATATTCATCAAGAGGAAGTAAGTCCATATTGCATGCTAGTAGTCATTTCAACAGAAAAAAAAAAATAAAAAATAAAAAAACAAGCCCCCAGTCAAAAAATCAAGCCTGCTTTAAGCAGGAGGTCAGACCACAGAGCTCCCGATAGCCTGACCTGAACACTTCATGATTTCACATCCTCACAGTTACTTCTAAGGCACAGAAAACACCGAAAGGAAAAACAAAACAAACACACACAAAAACAAAGTGGGTGACCCACATTTCAGCTCCTACCCTAGCAGGCTCTGCACGTCTGCCTGAGTGCCTCAGGAGTGCAGCATCACCTGACAGGTCGGGGCTCAGGGCTGAACACAAATTCTACGCTTCAGGAAATGGGATGAAAACAACGTATACATTGTGTGAGCTTACTCTAACTCGCCCTCAGTGAAAAACTGAAGGCTTTTGCTTTCAGCACCATCAGTGTCTCTGCTTGACGAATGACAAGGTTGATTAGACCTGCAAATAAAATATACTACAACACAAAACCCAAAAGCTACATGCACACTCCAGTGGGAAAACTCAACAGCTGCATGCAGGCTAAAAAACAAACAAACAAAAACAGATGACAGAGAAGCAAAGGATTCGTTGACCATAGGAAAATACTTAAGAGGAGGCAGATGAACTATTAATGACCATCTAGAAACTTAAAAAGCTAAATCCCATTCTTTCCTCCCAGCTGGGCTGGATGATAACGGGTCAGTGCCCTGGTTCGCCTGGCTGTGACCCCGCTGTTTTCAGTCAGAGCACTCGGGCGAGCACAGACCCACAGCTGCAGCACACACGGATCCAGCCACGCTCCACAGCCCTTACAGCTCTTTTGGGGTGCAGTGGTCACATCAACAGTGCATTTCATCCAGAGCACGCTGGGGAGGTGTTGAAGCATTTCTAGATTCCTCATTGAGCACACAGCTCAATACCTGCCCCACTCTCGTACCCTATAACCACTGCACCAGGTTCGACATCAAATAAATCGCCCCCCACCACAGCTACTAAGCCACTACTTGCAGATTAACCCGCTACAGCTGCCAGGAGCTCAGGTAAAGCCCACATCAAAATCGTCCAAACCTATCAAAAAGGACAAGAAAAAAAATCAGATGGCAGAGGGCCAAGATTTCTTTTTTCCTCCTCCCCCCCAGAGCCACAATTTATTTCCACCACTTGCCTCTTCCACTGGCAGGATCACAATGCCTTGGGTACCCAGCACTACCAAGGGTAGGTGCAGGATGCTAAAATGAGGAGGGTCACAGGGAAAGCCCAGCAGCAAGATCTGACCCTGTAACCCGTCACCTTCTGATGTCTCATTTTCACACTGAAAAGGGTAAAAATTGTGCCTTGAAGTCTGACTGTTTCTGTCTTTTAGTCAGTGGAAGCTCTTCTCAAGCCCACCTGGTAAAGCTGAATCACAGCCTAGAGGGAAGAGAAAGAAGGACACAAAAGCAAGGGGGGAGGAATAGGGATAACAAGGGAACCTGACAGGTTCCGTCTCTGCACTCGGCGTGCCTCGGGGCTTGGAGCAGCACAGACAGCAAGGAGCCGTGCCTCCGGCCCCATCAGCCCTAGCAGTCAGCAGGATGGCTCCCAGCAGCCACGTCAGGCAAGAACACGCCTGCATCACCAGGGTCACACCACCTGCATGTACAATAAATGGCAGAGCAGCCAGCATTTTCTTTACAAGAACGCCTCGTGCTTACACTCAAAGGACAGCAGAATCGTTTGGAAACCACCAGGTAAAGCAGCTGCCCCAACTGAGATGGGATGAGGGGGGTTTGTTGGTATCGTCTGCAGATACAGCTGCTGGCACAACTCATGGCACATGGCAGTTCGCTGCTTTCAGACCTCACCTTTCCTCTAAAGCAATTACTGCCTGAAAAGCAAAGCACGAAGTGCAGTAACTCCTTCCCAGCCTGCTAGATACAGCTTCTCATAGACGCGTGGAAGGCGCTGTTTAGGAGCAGCCGTTATGTGCGCTGAAATACAGCGGGCAAACCAGGATGCGGTAGGAAGAGCTCCATCGGGTGGTTTCATCCTCGTGAACACAGAGGCATCATTGAGGAGTACGTTAACCTCTGCAGGACAATGGAAACTGCTGATCAAGGCATCTGGGTGCTCTTATGGTACAGCAGATTGCCAGGGATCTGAATTAGGAATTAAACACAAAGTCAAGACTAACACAGAAGACTCATCTGCTCTCTCACAGCATGCCTCGAATCTCCCATTCATTACAGTAAGGTACAGTGAAAATAAAATCATGCAGCTCTCAAGATGACAAAGTAACCCACTTTTTTTAATATGCCAAACATCAGGCTTATTCTGAATAAGCTTTGCTCTCAGATCTTCGCCTCAGTCTTCAAACACTTCATGCACTCAGCTAGTTCACAGATAAATCATACCGCGGGTCCCCGGTGACACAGATCGCAGTTGTATTCCAGATCCGTAAACAGCTTTTTTTCAGCCTAACAGCAACTCCATGAATGGTTTTTACACATCAATTGGTCTTTGATGTGTTGTGCGCCAACAGATTATGAGAAGTAATGAAAAACTTGAGCAAAACAAAGAAGTGCAATAACTGCTACCGTGCGGTATACAGCTTCCCACCATCACTGGTTGCTCTCGCTTCCTGCCACTTCTGCCAGGTGTAACTGCAGGCCCCATTTCTGGGGAATGTAAATCACATTCCTGCCCTTGTTTCTCTTGACTCTCTGTAACAAAAGCAACAATCAATCCAAGTTCCTTGGAGTTGGGTTTTCTGAGCTACTGAACACGATGCCATATAACACACTGCAGGTTTTGTTAGCAGCTTGCAACAGAGGAGAGCTGCCTACCTGTTTGGAGCCCCTCAGTACCTTTCTGCTTATATGGCCTCACTTCCTTAACGTTACAAAACGACTTATTTTTTCCATTTGTGCTTGACCATGGAAAACCCCAAACTCCTCTTTTTCTTATTTTAGTCACTGAGTGAACTAAGCCATGGAATACATGGACAGAAAAGTGAAATTATCTCTTTTCATGACTCCTTTCTGTCTCAAATGGCAGATGCTTAATCACCTCCCAGTGACCTAATGCCCTTCCTCGTATTTTGTTGCACTACTAAGCTTTAGAGCAGCACAGAAAGCTAAGTCAATTAAGACCATCAGCTCTAATAAATCAGGACAAGTCTTAAGATTCTTTCTCTGCTTTCTCACCTAGCTGAGAAACCGTGATTACAGAGCTCCGAAGCTGAGCAAACTGAAGAGCAAATAAAAAGGCGCTTTCCAAGCTTACTTCAAGGAGGTGCAAGTTAGTTGCTGACATTTTACTTGTTGCTTACACAAAACCTTTTTGTTGGGGTGCACACGTAATAATTCAATAATTTGATGGTGAATTAACTTCCACCAGACCAAAACTTGGCTTAAGTTTCATGAAGGTTCTTTATATAAGCAATACACGTTGATTCCCTGCAAAAGTTTATATTTGATTTATAAGAACTAGTAAGGAAACTTACATTTTAAGGATCATAAACCATCTCCTCCAAGTCCAAATAGAAGACAATTACTGTAAGTTAACCCATATGCTTTGACAAGTTAAAAATAGATCTCACTGACACCAATTACTTTCACATTACCTATCGGATAAGAAAACCACCTTGCTGGTTGTATAAGACAACTAAACCCAGTGCTGATCAGGACTGCCTATTTCAGCAGCCCTGACTTTTTGAACAGAAACAGCATCTTATGCAATCAGTCATTAAAGCCGTTCGATTTCCTTCTGTCTAAGAAGGCTACACAAACTCCCATACAACCCTTATCACCTCACCTATTTTATTCGGGTCTCTTTTAGACTGCAGCAGAAACTCTAAAACAGAACTGGGGTTATTCCTGCCTTATGAGTGACTTCAGTGGCAGGACACCCTAGCGTTGTTCCACCAAGCAACAAGCCCTTCACACAGCACAACATCATTTAAAGACAACAAACAAACAAACCAAACAGCTGATTGTCACTGATTCAAACCCAGCCTGACAGAACAAGCTATCAAAACCAAATGCTGCTCTGAATACCTAAATACCAGCTACACAGCAACATTTGTCATCAGGAAGAATATTTTGCAGCTAGAAACACTGAAAACAAAAGATTACAAAAGCACTAAGACGCACAAGGCTGTGTCAGAAATATTTCTGCTTCAGTATCTCAAATAAAAGGAGGCACAAGAAAGATCTGTCCTCTTTGAATGATCAGAAAGAATAAGACAACATACAAAAGAGCTGAGAAAAACCTGGACTAGAATTCTCTTGTCTAGAACACTGCCTCAAATTCGATAGCAACTCATTATCAGATAGATAATATAGAGAAATGGGCACAGAATCAAATTGCACAGACAGCATCCAGACACGGTATTCATCTTCAACAGGTACAGCAGCAACCTCTTATTTTCTTCAGGTATCAATCAAAGTAGATTGGCAAAGATCTGTAACAAATTCGATGGCAAGTCTTTTCCTATTTGTGCTGGCACCTCAAAAGTTATGGCAAGCACCCACGGTGCAGATCGTGCAGTTGCCATATCATTAAGTTTCTGTCATATACTTACTATGAAACTTACTTCCAATCTGATTTCAGGTCTCAACATGGAAACAAATGTCTGTCATTAAGACGATGGATGGCATCCTACGTGCAGCCTATGCACAGTGCCATAGCATCTACTCGCACAGCGGCTGCTTTTCCAGAGCATTGTTCATTCAGCACACAGCAGACCAGCTATGGAACAGATGCAGTGAGCTATCACTCATGCAATTAGTGGTCTCTCCTCTGTTTATTGCACAGCATCTGCACTATGAAGAGAAGAACAATGCACCATGTCCACAGTACCCTGTGCATCCCAAACATTAACAAATACAACTCCACACTCCTGCAAAGGATGCATGTTGATAAGCATAAGAAAAAAGGAGAAAGGAAAAAAATAAACAAAAGGATCTGCTTGGATGAAAGCCAGCAGTATAATTTAGTGGCTCCTGGAGACCTCAAAGCTGAGTATTTGAAGCTCCCGCTGACTTCGCTTTGATCACTTCTGCACACCAGAGTCCAGATTTCTAAACTGCCACACAGAAAACAGAAAAATTCAGAAGGAATAATGAGGAACTAAGACAGGTTCTCCACTTCGGCAATCAGTACCTTATCCACAGAGACCTGGCTTTCTCTTCCACAGTATTTTTTTTCTGAAATTCATAAAAATAACTACATTCATAAAATAACATGGGTCACCTCCTTGAACTGAGTCCCGCTAAGGCATGTTTTTGCTGCCTCGTCTTTACTATTTTCTTATTTCTCCTGGCAGTGGTAGGCTTGCTGTTGCTTTTAAGAGCGAAGAAGGCCAAGATAAACAAAAAAAAAAGCTATTAAATGATGTGCAACTACCTTTTCCCTGCTACATTTTCATGTTAGTAGTACAGCCTGCACCCCGAAACAGTTGCACACAGCTGCACAGACTTGAGCTTCTCTGCTTAAATGTTACAGTCATTACACTGGCAGAAGCCTGTTAAGCCAGAAGGGAATTGATCTGTAAAACTGCATAATTAGCTTCGACAGAACATGGACATCGATACATGAATGTCAGATGAGAAAAGGTTGCGAACTCCAATCTCGGCTGTGCACCTTCCCTCTATTAGGAGGTTGAGGTTCCTTCCCCCTTCTACGCTGGGGTCACCAACAGCATAAATCCAAATTCAGTCAGCTTCCTCCTCCTCTCCAGAAGCTGCTGCCTGCCTGGAAATTCCCAGCACAGGGCCTGCAGCTGCGGCAGGAGCGGCCTCTTCAGAGCATTCCCCTCAGGGACTGCTCTGCTGCCAGTCTTCTGCTGGAAATGCAACAGCCATTTATCCTGCCTGCCCCTCGGCAGTAAGCCATCAAAAGATCATTTCATGAAAAAAACATCATAAATATCTGATAAATACATACCTAGAGTCAGGTCCTTACTTTTTAAGATTTCAAAAGCACCGAGACAACAACAATTACCAATGGCACTTGACTGAAAATACCACATGAAATACAGTGGTGTTTAGCAGTTTCTCTGGAGTAATGAGTTTCATGATGGTGATTAGTAGGTCTTTTCTGAAGATTAATCAACGCAGGCTTCTTTCAATTTCATATTGAAATTATCAAGATCATTCAGAAAGCCAGCCCACAACGGAAAAACAGCTCCAACCATGTTTAAACCCAACAAACAAATGCTGAGGCTCAGCACGAATGACCATTTTTAACATCCATAAACTAGGACCGATCACGAAAGCCGCGTGCTACACAGCAGCTTCAGGACTTGCATACACCAAAACCCGTGAAGGATGATAGGAAAATAAGGCAAAGCAACAGCGGCTGGGCACATGGAGCTGCAACAGCACCAACCGTGCATCCACGGGTGGCTGCGGCGCCTTTGGTACCAACAAGGATTTGGGCAACACTGAACGTGACAAGGTGGCAGAGCTCCTTGAGGCAAAATCAATAGCGAGAAAGACTAAAGAGGATGAATGAATGATAAAAGCTGTCCTCTTTTTTGGCCTTTTTTACCTATTTATGAGCAAAGGTTGTGTTCACTGCACAGGTTCGAAGTGCTGACAATGCTGTTACCGGGGGCTGCTGGTGATTGCTGGTGTGCTCCTCCGAAAACAGGGCAAGAACCAGAAGGAAAAAATCATCAGTTCAAAATGGAAAACTAGAACCAAGCTGCCCACCACATCACCTTCTTTCAAGTCGTATGGTTAAGACTTTTTGAAAAAAAAAAAAACACAAGAAAGAAACCAAAAAATCAATCCAAGGCATTTTTAAGAGGGTATTGGGGAAATGTAAGCGTGTTTATATTCAACCAGATCCAGCTGCGTGCTTTACGTGTTTAAGAACGCGTAAGTAAAGATGGCAATTTACCTCTTCAAAAATTGATTAATTCTTAAATAATGATTTCAGCACAATTCCTGCCCTCACCCCTCGCGCCGCCAGCGCTCCCCCCAAGATGGAGCCCGCTCCCCGCTCCCCGCCGCAGGTGAGGCCCCGGCTCCCCCCGCCGCCCCCTTTGCCGCCCCCCCCACACACCGTGGCCGCCTCCTCAGCCGAGGCTGCCACGAATTTGGGAATTTGGGGGCTCGTTACCTGCGGCCGCCGCGGCGGGGGCGCTCCCCGGCAGCGCCGCCCGCTGCTGCAGCTGAGGGCGGGTGGCGGCGGCCAGCAGCAGCAGCAGCAGCAGGGAGCAGGAGGAGGAGGAGGAGAGGTGCCCGCGGGCCCGCGGCATGGCGGCCGGCCCGGGGGCAGCGGAGGTACATCGCGGGGCGAGGCCGAGCCGGCGGCGGAGGCTCCGGCAGCCGGGGCTGAGGCGCCCGCCCCCGCCTCTGCCTCGCTGCGTGCCGGGGAGGGGCTGCTGCGACAGCCTGGGCTGGGCTGGGCTGGGCTGGGGGCGGCCCTCACGGGGAAGCGGAGGGCTGTGGGGTCCTTCAAACACGCAATGTGTGTGATTGCCAGGCTCAGCAGGCGGCCATCTGCATGGGGGTGCTGTGAGGAGCGGCTGAGGGAGCTGGGGGTGCTTGGGCTGCAGACCTCAGTGCTCTCGAGAGCCTCCTGATGGGAAGGGGTGGGGAGCTGGGGTCAGCCTCTTCTCACAGGTAACTGGTGATAGGACCGGAGGGAATGGCCTCAAGTTGCGCCAGGGGAGGTTTAGGTTGGAAATGAGGAGACATTTCCTCTCAGAAAGAGCAGTCAGGCACTGGGACAGGTTGCCGAGGGAGGTGGTGGAGTCACCATCCTGGGGGTGTTCAAGGAGAGGTTGGATGTGGTGCTTGGGGACATGGTCTCGTGGGTGACGTTGGTGGTAGGGTGATGGTTGGACCAGGTGAGCTTGGAGGGCTTTTCCAACCTTAAAAAGTCTTTGAAATACATCAGGACCACCTAACACTGAATTTCATGCCTGAGGTGTTGAGCAGCCCATGTAATGGTTTTGGACAGGACCAAGTCTCCTTCAGCATAAGGGCTTTCAAACCGGCTGATTTTTCAACGTACTGCTTCACCAGTGAATATAAAGTTCTTTGAAACGTATAAATCTGCTTTGAGATTACCTTCCCTGTTAACAAAATAAAAATTAGCCAAATAAAATCAATAAAATGTTAATTTTACATAACACCTTAGGCCAAACTTGTTTTCAGATCTCAGAAGATTTTTATGCAATGGAAAAAGGAGTGGAACACAATTACAAACTGTTAAAGAGCAAAACTCTTTGTATATTCAAAGGAGTAGCTGTCAGGTTACAGTGCATATTTAACATGGATTTCACAGCAAAACTAAAAAAAAAAGTATTTTCCTTATCGTTTAATGCCATTCTGTACAAGTAGTTATAATTCATTAGTGATAACAACAACGTCACATAGATTTGGGATTGTCACTGAAAATACAATTTTCTCACAGTTGCTGACAGTTTGTTGGAACCTTTGGAGAAAAAATGAACTGACTTGAAAAAATGAGCTGAAAAAATGAGCTGAAAAAACTTCACCCACTCGTGTTAGGGACAACAGCTGCCGTGGGAGTTGTGCTGCACTGGGAGACGTACACCTGCCTCAGCTTTAGGTAGGTACTCTTTTTGCTACTTTTCTTTAGAATAGCTGAATAAGTTGGTCTCCCTTTTCTTCATCAACACCAAAAAATGCATCCCACAGAAACTTGAATTCTTTTGAACGAATCTTGATTTCAAGTAAACAAGAGGGCACAAAAAGCAGACAAATAAAGCCATCATTTGTCAGATTTGTAACTTTCCTCTAAGGAAGAGATTCTCTCTTGCATTTAGAAAACATTTTTTCAGTGCCTGTTTGCCTAGGCAATATCCTTTCAAACAGCTTTCCATTTCAACCTTTTATCAGGGTTCTGCAAAGAAAAAGGAACTGCTTCTGCACAGCTTCTGTTAAAGTTCAGATCAGTTTGGAATCCCCATTATCTTGGGTGTTCAGAAGGAGAAAAGGGATGCAGACAAAGCTAGCAAAATACTTTAAGCAATTTACTTCCCTGGTTAATAAATCTCTCTGATGAATGGGCATGTGGTATTGGGCAAGCGTAGATCATGTATGTGTTCATTTCTAAATGTTTTTTGATATGAGGGGCTCTTAAAAAATATATTAATTGAGTTTATTTGGGGAGGAATGGTTTAGCACATTTGCGGCTACAACATTGCAAGTGAACAATTATGTGAATATGCACAATTACTCGTATTTAAAATTTTGAACTAAATCTGTTAAATGTGTGTTAAAACATGTTATTGAAAGTGGTTCACAAAAGTAAAGTATGGAAATTAGGCATTTGCCCTGAATTTAGGTAAATTAATGAGAAGGGACTGCATATCTTAAAGAGTACAAACAATTAAAACCCATTTCAGGAAAAAAAAAAGAAATTGTAATCGGGGTTATGTTTTCTTAACCAAATTTTCTTTGAAAAGAGATGAAAACTGATGATGAATAATTTACTTCACCCACCTGAGTATTGATTTGAGGTATACATCCAGCAGTAACTCCTATCTTTAAAGGTAGCTCAAACACTTTTCAAATTTTGAACAGATTATAGAATACATGTACATCATTAACCACTGAAGTGATGTAATAAGGCATATGATAAAATTTCCTCAGGGAAAGGAAAGCCAGTAGAGATGAAATCGGTAATGTAGATATGCAGTTAATACATAAGCATGGTCTGCATGTGATGTTGTAAAAACTCGTGACATCTTTTTTGCTTCTCACATTGGGAAGGCCTATGTTACTTCGGTCCTGCAAGTTTAGTCTTGGTGTGCTGTACGTGTTTGTGAAGGGGAGGTAGTGGTTCAGCACCAAATTGGTAGCTTTGTCAGAAAGATACAATAAAAATTGGTAGCTTTGTCAGAAAGATACAATAAAACACAGCTTCTGAAATACCCGGTGCGACTAGAAGCTTCTGCCAGCACTAAACGAAACTCTTTATCTGTTTGAGACAATATTTGAGAAGAGGTTCATATAATTTTTTTAATCAAGTCTCAGTTTCCACCATGTTCTTAAATTACTTGAACTGGTAATTTAAAAATACAGTAATGTACTAATATTTATTAATGTATTGTCAGTTAGAAACCCAGACAACAAAAGAAAGCATAACTCAAATGGAGGTACTGAAGTTCCATTGATGTAAATGACCTTAAGACATAGACCATCCTCTTCTTTAAGGGGGTTATGGTAATGGGACTTGGAAAAAACTGTTCCCTTGTTGCTGTAATGATACAGCTGTTGTCACTAATTTCTCAGTAGTGCATTAGTCTGGAACTGCTGAACAGGTTTAACAATCACTGTGTTGATAACCAACTGAAGCTATCCAAAACTAGACCAGGGTTGGCTGCATTGCATATTGAACAAACACTGAGAATTGTGCTTTGACTACTGCTGTGATGTTTTGTACACAAATTAGGCGTAGCTACTGTAAAGTCACTGGAAGCAGTGAAATAAAAGAAATACCAGACTTTCATGTTCTCAGTGTACCTTCTTTTGTCATTTCCCTTAAGTCAGCAAGTCCTCTATTAGCAATCCAGGAAACTCAGTAGTTTGGAGTTTTTCCACAAGGTTTCACAAACGCAAACATTGTATTTAAACAAATCAATGCACAATGGATGGAAAAGGAGTGTATGCCTTTATTGTGACGCAAAGTATATACTGTCACCTCACTCAGAAAGATGGGTATGACTGTAAAGTAGACTGCAATTCTGAGATAAAATCAGTTGAATAACACAAGAAAATAAACACCACTTCTGAGAATTTTCCTAACCAAAAGGTTAGGTATTGGCCATTTCTACAGTGATGCAGCAGCTATAAAATCCAAACTAATTGCTCATGGGACATGGAAATTTCTGTAGGAAAGGCATTTTCTTGTGACAAGGGAGAATTTGTGACCAGATTCTCTTTTTTTTGTGTGTGTGATTATGAATTCTTTTGACTTGACATTAATAGATACTGTTAGCTGAGTAGAGCTGTATAGATACGACTGTTAGCAGAGAACCATGGTTGCAAATATGTACTATGAAACAGTTATAGGCAAGTTGGATATATTTTAAAAAATGTAGGGGGGAAAAAAAGAAGGAAGTCATGTTAGTGAAGAGATGTTTTATTCCAAAATCTAAACATCAAAATCAACTTAATACTTAAAATACATTTTTCAGACAGTTTATCCAATCATAGTATTTTGAAATTGAATACATATGTAGAAAAATTAAACCTAAAAAAATTCAAATTTGAAGTAGGATGAAAAGAACACATTGAAAAGTAAACCATAGCTCAATAGCTATTTTTTATATCAGTACAAAATTACTGTGCTATAATACCCATACTTTTTGCAAGATTTATAATTTAATAAAAATAAGGTGACTTCAAATGTATATTGCTCTCTTTAAATGTACCTAGGACCTTGGAAATAAGTTCATAGTTATTGAAAACATTCCCATTTGTTACAAATATTTACTACTTAACTAAGAAACCCAAAATGCAGCAGTCTTGTTAGTACGTTAATTTTCTGCTTGTGCAAACAACGTTATACTGATTTAATGCACGAGCAAAAAATCAATGCAAAAAAACTCCAGTAGGATGAAATAAAACTTACATTTTGAACTTACATGTATCATAGCAAATACCAGTTGCCTGAAAAGATTTTTTTTAAGGCTTAAATGCTACATTAAATCATTTACTTTACAAAAGCCAAAGATCAAGTTATTCAATCTTAATGCAGCATATTTGCCGAAGGTCATTGCATGTAATGCTAGATTTCCTGGGTCATCATTTAAAAAAAAAATTACAGAGTGGTAAGAAGTAGACCAAAATTCTAAATATCATAATCACATGAAACAGTAGTAGCACTACAGACTCAAACCCATTATTGTATAGTCTCTAGTCATGTCTTCCACAGAGAACTTAATATTGTACCAATTCTCAATAATTCAAGAGTTAGTAATGGATACACTTTAGAATATACATCATGTTTCACCCAATGTGGGTGATCAAAAACTTTCTACGCGCCATTCATTTACCGTGTCATTTTAACACCTTGGTTTTGTTTATGTCCTTAAAAATATTGACCACTGCAAGTCAACAAATGCTACATGCCTTCCTAGACAAACAAAAACAGACGACTTGGCAGTGGACCAGTTCTGATCACATCTTATTGCACTTGGGCACTAGGAGCTAGAGATTCAGTACCAAAGAGTTCAGAGCCCACTCACATCAGTGAGTCAGGAGAGCTCAGCATGTAATCACGCTCCAACATGTGGCACTTATTTGTGGTAGAAGGCTATTGCCAACACTTAGAGGTTCTTCCCATCACAGAATTAGGCAAACAAAGAAAAAAAAACAAACCTCTTTGCTGCAACGCTCAACTGTTAGGCCAACTACTTTTTAATATACATTTCTATTTTCCTTTTATAAAATCTTTCTTTTTTTCTTCCTCAGAAACAGTCAGCTGCGTTAAACACAAAGGGTGCAATTCAAAGCCGGTTGCAGTGAATGTCAGGTTTGCTGTGATTTCGTTAGACTGTGGAATAGGTCTTACTCTAGACCACAGAGAAAAACAGTAGATTCTCAGCATGGTAGTGCTGCTCCATTACTGTTCGGGAGGGTGTAGGAAAAGTACTGCAGGGCCTATGGATAACCATCAGCAGATCTTAACATTGCAAAAATTTAAGTGCAATACGAATCCTTCAAAGCACCAAGAACATGCTGATTATAGCTGAAATATTTTTAAAACAGCTGTGAGAGTTTAGCTCAGTGACTAATTAGCCATGGACACAAATTTAGGAACATCTAAAAGTCTTTGCTTGGAACATTGCATAAAGGACGGACATATGTAATAAACTTTCTTAAAGTTTCAAAAGCATTATGTGAATCAAAGATCCACGTATGAATCAGAATTTAAATCAGAAAAATGGGACCAGTAAAATGATAAGCTTAATACTAACATTTGACTTTGCAGTAATGTTAAACCAAAGCCATCTCTACAATTTGGTAGTGTTTCACGAAAGCAATGTAAACCTATAAATTAGGATTCTCTTTACATTTTCTAAATATTGACAAATATAGAACTAGATAATATGCATTTTGTAATATAAATCACCTTTTAATATGCAACATGACATGCTGCAATAATTGCAAACTGGAAAAGTTATAGAATTTCATATTTCATTATAAAAGATATAGCACTTATAAAATATTTTCATTGACTAAACAATTACCTAGTTGCTGACTTTATACATATAAAAACTATGCTTCTGAAACATAACTCTCAAGAGGACTAAGTCAATTATCTGTTACTGTATTTGTTTTCTGTTGTTTTTTTTTTTTAAAACACATGCGGTGTGTATCATATGGCCATCAGTTGACTCAAGGACATTAAATATGTATTTAAATATGTATTTTTGGAAGGAAATTAAAGTTCCTTTAAAAGTTTTAACAACCCTCTGAACTATTTGCTGTAAGAATACATCAACGCTTGTAAGCCACTATGAAACTTACAGCGATGCAAGCATGTATATATGTGTTTTCTGTATGCTTCCAGCCAAATCTAGAAGGCAAAAATGAAAGGTTTCTTGTACCCTCCTTCAGGAGAGCATTCTGTTCAATCTCCCTGAAACACAACTGTTGCTCTAAACTGAATTTGGGGTGTTTTCTATTTATATTCATTACAGTAACCTGTATACTCCATTTACATATGTTACTTCTCTTTTTTAAAGAAACTGGAAACTAGAGGACATGAGACAAGCAACTATTTGTTTTTATTCTCTAGTAGAATGTAAGACAATAAAAATCACTTAAATAAGTATTCTGTGACTTCAATAAATGGAAGAAACTTTCCATAGCTACAGTAGATGTACCAATAAAATGTACCTCTTTATCCTGAAAAACAGCAAAATGAGTTTCCAGTTGCCACAGAAAAACAAGATGTAGTTAGCACTGACATTGAGGGCTACGCTATCCCTTCCACATCAGCTGAAGAAATCTTGACCATGATTTTATTTTATTTTTTTTAAACTCTTCTCCTTATAATGCCTAGACATGCAGGTAGTCTAATAAATTTCAAGTCAACATGGTGTGTACATGTAAGGAAGACACACACATAAGAATTAGAGCTACTGACCTGTCTGGCAGTTTCTTAAACCTCTTAACCTACTGAGATTAAGACTGAGTAGAAGCAACCTTCTTGCACATAGATAATAAATTGACAAGGTGTGAGAACTAGAAGCCTCTGTAAGTGACAAAGTGTGTTTTATACAGTCACATTTTGGGGCCAGGATAAAAGTGTCTCCTGATTCCTTACAGTATTACTAGTAATAATACTAGAAGTAAAGGCAAAAGTAAAACGTGGGCCACACCAAAGACCTTGGAAATTCAGTGAAACCAGAATTTTGCCCTACACTTTTCTCAAACTAATTAAATCTAAACAACTTGTCTAAAATAAAGACATGTAAATGGATAAATATGCAAGCCTAGATCTGATATACAAACTGGTCCCCACAGCCTTCCTGCTGTCTCCCTTAACGACTCAAATACCATCACGGTTCAGTAAGTAAGAATGGACTTAACAGCGAAAGCTATTTGTGAGTTGAACATCTCAGAAAGAATGCAGAAATGAGAGTTGAATCAGACCATTCATTTCAGATAATTCTGGGTTTACTGGGCATTGCAGTATCTATGGGTGAGACGCATCTCAAATAAAAACCACAACACAGGAAACAAAACCAAAACCAAAAGTTTTCATCCTTCTAAGAGCTTGTTTACATAGAAAACCCCTTGGAATAGTTATAGCAGGAACCCTTCTTTCTGTATCTGGCTGCATGCAGGGAGTCTATTCTTTTTTGGAGAAGAGGGTAAACAAATCCGATATAAGGCCTCTCTGTACGAGTTTAATTAAGTCCACTCTGAGATGTGTGCAACACAGCTACATGTGGTCGCAAGCCAAATAACCACCTAATTTACAGTTACATGGCTACTGAAATGCATATAGACAACGTTCTTGTGTGCTCTTTTAAGTACACGTGGCTTCATTTTACCCAACCAATACTGAGGGAAGTAAGCTAACAATAATGTAAACCCATGGCTTGAACCCACTCAAGTTTGGTATGTTTATAAACAAGCAATGAAATCAAATACTTAGTGTCTCTACCAGTAATGAAATGTATTGAGCATAATGAAATGTCTTTTGTGCTAGGAAATAAAGACTGAATGAATGAAACGAACCAAGCCAACTCAACCTTCTCTTTTCAAGCTCTTCCACGTTGCCAGCTATGCTTTGCTTCATTAGACAAGCTCACTGTTCTCTCAGGGCATGCAAGAGTGGGGCTAAAGTACTGATGCAATCTAGATTGCATCTAGATATATTTGGCTGGATGATAGCATAGTTCAAACAGTCTGTTTTGCTCTATCTTGCAATTGGAGGTGGTCAACCATGGAACGCCAGAATGATTAACAGCTTCTCCAGGATGTATCAGATAACCTGTCACACAGTATTACCTCCATCGTTTTGCCAAAAACTGAAATTCAGCCCAAATAATACACAGACTCAACTTCAAACCCTGTGGAGGTTTGACCTGTGTATACAAACTATGCTCATTTTTTGTGCTGCCAGCTTTCCAGAGCAAGGAAATGAAGTGTAGTGTACTAAAACTCAAATCAACTGAAGCAAAACGTGATCTTGAAGCCAACAGCTTCCCTAGATAGTTGCAACAAATGGAGTCTGTGTAGAAGTTCACGTGAAGTTGGTCTGTGAAAAAGCCTACTATATCCCAGTAAGCAAAATCAGAGGACTACGTTTTTCTTAAGGTTTTTCACACAAAAATCAGTGCAGACATGTTAGATTAATACAAAAAGGAGGATTTAAGGAGGATTTAAGTATATTGCTCTTCTTTTGTATGTGCTGATATCTTGAGACCAGCCGCTTTGCAGTCACGAGTATTTCTTCCTTAAGGGGAAACCAGTATTTGTAACTAAGATGTAGGCCTTTTGAAGTTTCAGAATGTCTCACAGATAAAACTCTGCTTATGCTTCTGATGTTCCTTCCCCATTCTCATGTGGTTGCAGTTGTTCTCTTTCTTGTTCTTCTTGAGGTGGTCTCACACGTTTGAAAAAGCCCATCTATAATTCAGAGAAAAGTGAAGAAATTGCAGTGTGATGGTCAAAATATACACACATCCTTTCTTTTTCTCTCTGCTTCTTGATCAGATTTTAACAACCCATACTTTTTTCTCCTCCCACTTGCTTTTCCCTTATTTTTGACCTCCGTAATCAGCAAGTACTAGCTGAAAAAATTAAGCCAAGTATTTCAGCACAACTGCAGACATCATCTTTTATTCAACTTCTTCCTGACAAAGCTGAAATATTTTCACAGCTATTTAAAAGGTTCACAAATTCAGGTCATTAAGGAAACGGTGTATTTCTGCAAGCTGCTGGTAGCGTTTGAAGTAATACAGCACTACAAGGGAAACCAACACAAGAATGAACAATGCAGTACTTACCCTGTACATAACAAGCACTAGGACAGCCAAAAGCAATAATCCTGCTAGGACAGCCAAAATTATAACCCACACTGGTACAGGCATAGGCTGTGGTTGAATGCCCCATGTAATATTTGTAGTAACCTAATGGGGAAAAAAGCAATTAAAGACATTTTGCACAGCAGCAGGATGTTAAGTTCATTCATGCATTTTAAGTAGTGCTTATCTTGATTCTATAATATTTAAAATCTGTGATTTAAAAAAATTAGAAAGTTTAAATAGTGACATAGAAGTTTCATTGTCCCTAATTTATTAGGATTTTCAGTTGTTTTTTCCTCCAGTCAGTGATACCATAGCAACATGTATTCTGTAACGCTTGGTGATTTTCAGTACAACAGTAGGATTTCAGAAGTGTTCGAGATTTAGAGAAAAAATAATAAAAAGTGTTTTTGCTTTTCCTTTCTTTTCACCCTAAATGGGGGAGAGGGAGATTTTTTTTCACCTTCCTCTGGGAAGAAGGATTCAACTCCACAAGGTTTAGGAGATAAAAAGCAGTTCCTAACAGGCACTGGAAACCATATTCAAAAATAAATAATCATAATCCTTTTTCAGCGTGTTCCCCCCCTTTTCTTTTTTTAAAGATCTGTTATATTATACTGCCTACTAAAAACTTAATCTGGCAGCCAAATGAAGTGACCCACATGTTCCCTTCTGTTTCTACCCCATCTTCTTTCTCTTCAAACCTCTCTAGAGCACAGATGGTCTTTTACTTCCACACACAGCATATTTGATATAATATAATCAAGGTCCATTATTCAGACTAATGCAATAGAGTGCAATTTTCAAGTCACATATTTCTCTAGCAACACTGACATTACCAAGAACACTAGGCCTGTTCACCATCACTTCCTTTTTTCATTTTTCAGTTAAATCTTTAAAGCTACAAATATTGTGAACGCTAATTTTTAGTGCAAAAAATATTTTTTGTACTTGATTGTGTGCATAACAGTAATTAATTTATGAATAGAGTATCAAATGAAATTAGAATTAAATCAAACCATAAACAGCTATTGAGCAATCTTTCTTTTTTCATTAATTTTGAAATAGTTATTTATGTTATCTCACAATGGATGTAAATGACTTACCACCGTAGAATTGTGGATATCTTCAAAGGAAAGATTCTTATAAGGGAACTCTATAACATTGAATGAAGCAGATGATTTGAGAGAATAGGAGTGATTCTGATTTTCTTTCTGGATAAGAAAGACAAAGTTAGTGTTGTATGTGGATATCAAATCACTTATGTTTCGGAGACAGGGACATACTACACACAGTCACTCACATTCATGAAAGTTTGGGTCCAAAGGCGTGACTTCAAATACAATATTGCACTCTTTCCCCTCTCCAGGTGGCCAACTTGGCAGACTATCTTTAAACAATCAGCATTCCCGCAGCCCTGCGTGTAAAAATAAGGAAGGATATTGGAAAATATTTGAAAATTTAATGGCCTTATTGGATTCATACATGTACTTTATTATTCTATTAACTGGGCAAAGCAACATAAGCTATTTAAGTACACTAAATAAAACCCAATATTAAATAACTACTTGAAATATTCCATTAGTCTGCATTCAGAGAAGTGCTATGTAAGCCATTTCTAGGTTTTTGGAGCCCAAAGATGAAACTACTGGCAGTAGCTCTATCTATGTAGATATTAAAAAAAAATATCTGTAGTGTGGGAGACAGCTTCTGATCAATTCGTGTCATCACCCTCCACATGTTTTTGATGGGAAAATTCATGGGAATTAATGCATCTAACAAAATATGCGTTGTTGGATTCAACAGGAAGACTTCAAACATGACTGACTGACCTAACCTATAAGCAATACTTAGAACGTCAGAAGTTTAGGCAGCATTTCTCAATCACATTTCCATTAAAATCCATAAGATAACATTGATGCAACCCCATCAGTATTTCAAGAAGAAAGCAAAGCTAAATAAGGCTTCGTTTCATAACCGTGATTTTAGCTACGCTACAGCTTAAATCTCTGTGTAGTTTAAGCATTGATTTCCAAATTGAGGGAACAGAGCTGTATAGAAGACTAACACTGAATGAAGTGCTCAATTTGACCTTGGTTTTTAAGGACATAAAACTTAGCAGCACAAAACTGCAGGCACATGCCTCATTGGATGACTACCGTGAGGAAAACATATGCATTGGGGAGGGTGGGGAAAAAAAACAACACCCAAACAACAGCTCCAGAGCATGGCTTTTTGTCTGTTACCCTTTACAGAACAAGCTCTAGCCCATTTTCTGAAATGATTCTGTGTCTCGTGGATCTATACCTCTCCCTTAAAAACCCAGCATCCTATGGACATACCAATGTTGAAAGCTTACCAAAGTGTGCACATCCCCTTCAATGGCAGTTACATCCCTTCGACCGATGCGATGATCACGATTATCTTCCCTGCTAAGCGTTTCATTCTTGTCATCATCCTTAGAAGTAGAAATCTAGGATACATCAAGGAAACACAAATAAGTCATTTTTAACTTTGAGGTTCACAGATATCTCTATGTAAGTTACAAGGGTCATGTAAGTTACAAGGGTCAAGAAAACATAGAACTTAGGAGGTTTCCCTCTTTCTATCCTAGTTAAGATCTGCAGTTCTTCAGACTCAGGTTTCAACCACAGCTATAATTAAAACATTATTCCTGCCCTTTTCTTGATCACTGGTGCAAATTTCTAAGAACTATCACAGAGCCTCAAGTATCTTAATTTCTCTTCAACTCAAAACTTTTTCTTGTTCAGATAGAACATAAAAATACTCTTAGATTGCAGTGAAAAATCTGATATTGCAATATTCTAAGTATTTTACCTCAACGTTTCAAATTTTTAACTCTGAAAAACTGGTGGGACTTTTGGCCTAGGATAATTAAGTTTGTAACAGAAAAAAATAAAGCAATATTCTTGCAGGCAATAAAACCTAGGAAATTCACATCAACAGCCCTGATGTTTTTAGACTGTTTTTAAAGCCACGTTCAACATAATTCCATTGCTTTGGACTTAAAACTCATGGTTTTCAAGAATAAACAGAAAGTATACATTTGGGTTGACAATCTGTTGTCTACCTTTTATTTCACTTCTATACATTGGCAAGTACCACCAAACAGTGGAGTCTTGCTCCTCAGCAACAGATGAAAACCTAACTCAGCTTGTTTAAAGTTCTCAGGGATTTGGGCGTTTTTAAGACTTATTCCAAACAAACAAACGTACTTCATTCCACTCAAGCAAAAAGAAAAGCCCCACTTACCTTAATTTTCAGTGGATTTATCTCCATATCAGAAGTGCAGTTCATGGGACCATCAATTTCATACTGAACAATATACAACAGTGTGTAGTTTTTATATTTGTAAGGCCACTGCAGAGTCATCATCACCTTGCTGAAAGCACTTGGGCCATTATTTCTCAGCTGATTATGAAAATAAAACACACATGTAATAAACCTTCTTGGTTAATGCACACCCAGCAGTTAGTTTATACTTGAGCCATAAATGATACTGACATGAAGACCCTTACCCTCAACAACTTGACATGAAAACGTTAACTAAACTGCAGTCCCCCAGCAGGCAAAACTTAAAATTATTTCTGTAATTTGATAAAAAAAATTCTTCCAAGTAAAGCACTATGGCACAATTTACTTTTTTTTGGCCCTGATGAGATGTAGTTTTTGTTGCCTGTTACATGAATCACAGCCACTGTGCACATTTCATCCAAGACACTCTGAGCACAGATACACATGCCCATCAGTTTCTTCAGATAAATGGTCTCTTCTAAGTTATGGAACAACTTCAAATAGTTATTCACACAGCTCTCAGTTTTGTTTAATTAAACAATCTAGATTAAAGCTGTGATCATTATTTAAGGAAGTTTTAAATACTTAAAATTTTTCACGGCAGAAGTCTTTCACAATAATGATTCAGAACAATTGGAATACTAATAAGGATACTGAATAATTTACAACCATCAGTCATTTTCTGAGTTCAAGGTACTTCATATATTTTAGCTAGATTTCAAAGGGCTAAAAAAATCTTACAGACAGTAAAATGTATAATCATGTATTAAAAAAAAAGAGTCTTGTACTTGTCCACTGCTGTTACACTAATTGCAGGCATTCTGACCCTTCTTACACATATCAATTATTGACCCAGCATAATAAGGTCTTTATTTTGTTCTTGCATAGAAACTAAGATAATTTATTCTAGCAAAAAAGAGACACCAAAGAGTTCTTTCTCTTTATCACAGAACTGTGTCCCTGAAATCAGTAGTAATGGCATACCTCATAGATATGCTGAACTAGAGGCCCTATATCATCTTCTGTTTCTGGATTCTCCTTGGGCTGCCAATTTGCAATAGGAAGGAATATGTGATCAGGAGACGACACACTAAACAGTGGAGCAAACGAGTAGTTACAATCAAGTGTGAAACATTAAATGAATTTCTCTATAACATCTCAAAAAAATCAAGGTGCCTAAAACCTGCAATTTTTCATTCTCTGTATTTAGAATAAGCTGAAAAAGCAGAGGATGAGTGGCTTGCATATTAAATGTTTGATTTTCTTCTCTACGTGAATAAATGGAACGTAGTTAGTGTCATTTTTTCCTGTCCTAAACTTCGGATTCACCCTACAACATTTAGTAAAGTATTAGAAGAATTAAGATCTATACATGTCACCAAGAAAACATGGTGTGAAATGTTCCACTAATGGAATACTGATAGATGTAGAGACTCATCAGTACTCATAAGAATAATTCAACATGCACTGAAAAGAGTGAAGCTAGCAATAATGCTTTTCAGTGATTCTCCACCCCTGCTCCCCCAAATACTGATAAAATTAGCCCACAGTAATGAATATAATGAAAATTTAATAACATGATGACTCGGAAAGCTGAGTTAACTGGCTAAGCAAGAGGACTGTATAGGTTTTAGTTATGAAGTATGTATTTATAATAAGTAGGCAATGGAGGTAATGAAGTCATTACAATATTAATATTATGCTTAAGACTGAAGAAGGTGAAGCAAGCTTATCTTTATAGAAAGCTTCTGAACCTTGGTTTTAGAAAAGCTTTGTGGAAGAAGGAAGTGATCTAGAGAAATGTCTAACCGTAAAAATGAGGTGTGATCCCCCCTTTCCCCAAAAATAACTGAGAAAAGAAGCCAAACACCCATTTTTTGGAATTAATTTTGTAATTATGTAAGGTTTGGAAGTCCAAAGAATGGCTAGAAAACCATTCTTTTTTATGCTAAAACAATTCTGTATGGCTTCCTGAAAACTAACATAGGCAGTCCTGGAAGTTTATTAAATTATAAAGAAACAAACAGACAAAGCTTACTTAAGGTAAAAAAGATGTATTAAAGTAGTATCAGTGCATACCCTCTAATTTCAACAGCTGCTGAAATGGCAAGATCAGCTTGGTAGAACGCTACTGGACTTAGGTTGTCATACAGGTTGGAACTGAAAAAAAGAAGTTAATTTCTTAAATGAAGTGAATCGAGTATTCAAAAAATTTCAAACAGTTGCATGCAACATCAGACCACAACTCACAAGTCACTGTAGAAAAAAACATATGCTAAAAACTAAAAAGCACATTCCAGCGAGGTCTTTCTTTCATGCACACCAGTCCCACACTCAGCACAGGGAGAAATTAATAAAGGAAACAAAGCTTGTGCTGACTCTGCTCCTTAGCTGCCATGCCTAAGGAAATGCTGAGTAACATCAACTGTGTAGCCAGCAAAGCCTAAAGCTCCTCTTCAGGACACTTGCTTTGCCTAGAGACTTGGCCTTGGCCTAGTCCCACAGCAGAAAAGTGTTCCCGAGCTACTTTTGCCTACCCCTCTGCCACCGGCACAGCTTACTAGATGATGGAGAAGAGGGAGAAAATCGAATAGACAGCTGTGTGAGATCAAAGAGATTTAATGCTGCCATGGTCTTTGATCAGTATGGCAAACCACTGTATCATTAAAATAGAATGTATCATTAAAATAAAATGCCAGGCTTAGAGTTATTTAATTCTTGTAGATGAAAAATGCATGTGCCTGAGAATAATTTATTTGCAACATAGGAAAAATGAAACCCTTAAATGGCGGAGGAAAAAGGTTTCAATCACATCTCCAAATCCTAAGTATTTCCAGTAAACACACACTCATATTTATATCTCACATTTATATGAAAGTTCTTATAATTAAAAGGACATTGCTGTTCTGTTCAATTTTTTTTAGACTCTCCTTATGCTGGCTACAGTACAGCACATAAAATGGTCCACTGCATATTGCATCTGCTAAAGCCATGATATGAATTGCCTCTTCTAGAAGCCTTAGACCTCTCATTCTCAACATAAGTAAAATTTGAAATTCTCTTTTTCCATCAGAAAGAATTCAGTGTCCAAACATTAGTTTTATAACAGGGCTAGAATCCAAAACAAAAATTATTCTGTGGCACCACACAACTACTAGGAGACCACAACAGCATGCAGGTACAAAAATACAAGATCTGTCTTGAAACACTTTAAATGTTTTTGTTCCTCATTATTAAAACATCAATATGTCGCTTGTGCCATTACATGCTTAAGAAGCAGCAAAAGAAACTACATTCAAATAGGAAACTGTTTTCCTACCTTGTCCCTAGATTTTAAAAGCATAAATCATAAAAGAATGTCCGTGTTTTTTAAAACATTACCAGGCAAAAATACATAGATTTAATCCAGAGTGAACCTAGAGCTGCTCAGTTCACTCTATATACCTCGCATACGATCTACCAGGTGATATGCATATTCACAGATTACCATACCTTCGTATTTGCAAGTCAAACTTCACAGAGGTATCCATTTCAGACTGCTGGTGCACGCTGAAGCGCAGGCCAGCTAATAGCTTCAGAAAAAAAAAATCACCATGGTTCAGTGGAAGCACAATAAAATGCAAGATAAAAGCTTCTTAATACTTTTATACTACAATGAAATTGCTTGAGGCATGTGGTCATCTGGAGTACACATACAGAATTGCCAAATAAAATTGTGCAGTTCATCACAGCAGTAAACGAACCCTTCTCTACAGATTACAGCTGATGCATCACTGCCATAAACTAGAACTATATAGTGTGCATCATGCTTGCCCCCTTGCTTCAGCCATTTTTAGGTAAAACTGAGCCTCCACGTGCGTTGCAAAAACCACTGTAGTCTAAACAACAGGGCACACATAGTTTAACAGTTCAAAATTCACAAGTTCACAACGTTTGTTGTAAGTCAGTGCATGACAGTTGCTTCAATGCTTTAGAAGTAGCATTTATTATTCATCTGTGAAGATGCCTCTTAGAATAAAACACTGTCCAAGTGTTTCTAGCTGTGACTGATTTTTACTCTATTTCCTCAGAAAACTAGACCTATTATGTGATATCTTAATATCTGCGAGGTCCCACTAAGTTTTTGATTTCGTCTAGTTTTAGCTACATTTGATATAAGTGCAGAGGTCTCAGATAGACAAAACCCTCAAATTTCACAAAGCTAGACAGAAGCACTATTACCTTTCCATTAAGAGAAAGGTGTATTCTGAACTAGCTCTTTATTATATACTTTAAAAAGTCAGTATCAGATAAATCTAAAGACAAAACCATGAGGGACTGAAATACCTGTTGGACCAAACCTTACCTTAGTTCCTGCTTTCATGGGATTTCCCAGGTCACAAACCACCATGCGAGTTTGATTCTCAGTTTTAAATGCACATGAAAGTCTTGCTAAAGCCTGCAAAAAAAATAAGAAATATTACCAAATGTCTCTCTTTACCTTTTGACATCAGTATGAAATTCTGGAGAAGAGCATTAGGTATGCCACATTAACTTTAATCCAACTTCTAAGTCCTAACATAATCACTAAACCAACTTAATAAAATCTGAATATTGAAGTCTGCATGGAGACATATTTCTGGTATGAGACATGTTCTTTCAAGGTTATCAAAGAAAAAAATCATCACTTATGCTGGGTAGCACTGATGATTTCTGTGACATAAAGCACTTGATTCTTTAAAACATACATCAAGAATCACTGACAATCAGACAAGGGTTAAAACTCTCCTCAGGAAATATGGATCGCAAGGCCAAATAACACGAAGATTGACTAGCTTAGCTCCTCTGAGACCTCTTGTTGAGTATCAGATTTTGTGTACATCCACAAAGCAAGAGTCATTTCATGACTGATAAGCCGCATTAGAAAGGTCTCGAGTGGCCGAGGCAAAAAGAAGCAATTTTACCTCATTGTTACGAACAACACCAATGAAATCTGCCTGGGGAGGAACAATGACAAAGAGTTCTGCTTCATAGGCTCCTTCCCCTTGATTCTGAGCATTGACGATTAGTGTCAAGGGATTGTCATCACCAATATAGATCTTCTTCTGATCGCTGAAAAAAAATGTGTAAAAATGAGTTCTGCATTCAGGTTGCTACGTATATTGCATTTAACTAACTCAAAGCAATGAGGCATTCAGAAATTGTGTGAAGGCATTAGAGAAATCCAGAGGCAGTACACATGCTTCAAGAATATCAAGAGAGCACCGCACTGTATTTAAAAAACATGACTAAAATCACCAACAAAAAATGGAGCAAATACTACATATATGCTGTTTTATGAGATAATTTTTTAAATAAAATCTGCAATAAACTATAAAACCCGACACTTTTTTTTTTTTTTGACAGAGAGCAAACAATTCGTAACTATTTTATTTTTTATTAATTTAACAACAGCATTGCAAGCTGTCAAACTTTATAAATCAAGTGGGGACATTAGCTTTTCCTACGCCACTTTTCTCATATAATTAGTTACCTTTCTACTGAAACCTCCAGCTTCGGTTTGCAGATATTATCATCACCACAATCCAGCAGAATATGTGCCTACGCAAAAATCAAAAGCATATTGGTTTAATAATTCCTGCATCTCTTCTACCACACATTTCCAATAATGTTGGTTCAACACTGAATCAAAAAGCCTGCCACAATCCTGAATGTTCCTGGCAGATCCAGGACTAATGCCTAGAGTATCTCCATCCTCTTCCCTTACTTTGAATAATCTGTTTGTCTTGAGCTGTATCTCCACTATCCTCTTTCCAAAGAAGTGTAAAAACTTTATACAATAGGATAGAAACCCAAAAAACTGTCACCTTATGGGAGCTATAAACTGATAAAACACAGAGCAGCACAGTATGTGGAATGGATGAAATACTCCAACACTTCAAGGATAACATCTCCAGTACTGCTATTAACTTACGTTCTTTAGAATACTGTTACACTGTCTGGGTAAAAAAAGAGGTCCAGTGCTAAAGAATAACACTGTCTGGGTAAAAAAAAAAAAAAAAAAAGTCCAATGCTAAGGTATAATGTGTCAAAATTTGCCACAGAGAAAAGGAAAAAAAAGAAGAGAAACATACAAGTCCAGTCAGAAGTTCCACAACCCAGAGACTAAAGCCTATATGCATATTTTTGTATCCTCATTTTTCAGAAGTGCTAGGATGAATGTAGTAAGTGTTGAATGCTGAAAATACATTCTGTGTTCTCACATCACAGATCGCGTCAGAAATGTACCTGTCTGCTCATGTTAGCAGGAGTGAATTGGTTGAGGATAGGATGCAATCCTGTTGCATCTGCCGCTGTCTTGTAATCCAGGCGATATTCCATAAAAATAGTAATGGGAGTTAGTTTGTCTCTAAATTCAGATTCATCCTGAGGAAACCAAAGATTTGAATCACAATTAAAGCGTGTAAATAAAACAAAGTATCGCTAGTTAAGTCATCCCAACAACAATATTGACCAGTACTTTTGTTTATTGGTCTTACTTCCTTCTGCTAGGAAGGAAAAAGCCAAAACATTAAAATATGTGAGCTCTGTTCAGACTAGAGAATCTCAGAGAACCTGCAATATTAACTCATTATATGGGCAATTTTGGTATTAACACGCCTATTTTACAAGTGTAAAACTAGAGCATACAGAAGGATTAAGTAGCTCAGTAGCAAGGGGCTTAGAGCCTGTACAATGCCACTCTTTTCTATCAGACAAAACATCTGAAGGATGTTTAGCAGCATACAAAGATATTCAGTTTCAGGCTTCATAAAAATGTTCTTTTGCACACATTCTTTTTGGATTTGTTGATTTTCGTACTTTTCAAATCATTCCATTTATTAAGTTTTGATCTCATCTTTCAGAGTATTTACAAGTTCTCTTTGTTTTACATTAGCCGCCTATTTTATCAGTGTAAACTCTGCTTCATTATTCTTGTTTCCAAAAATACTGAAAATTACTGAACCTAGAACCGTTTATTACAGGACCTTACTTCGGAAGCTATCTTCTTTGTTTTCCAACTACTTTTACATCAACTTGAAGGTCATCTTGTATCATCACATTTTGATAATATCCGGCGGAAGAGTAATAAAGTTTGCCAACAGTAAGACCTGTGATGTCTATTTCCATCCATTTCCCTGTCCTCAATGAATCCTTGATGATTACCACTATTTTTGTATTTATTTTTTGTTGTATTTGAGGGACAGAGAGCGTTAAGTATTGTTTACGCTTGATTTTTAAGTACTCACTGGTAAATCTGGGCTGCATCTAATTTACATAGCTACACTTTCAGCTTTCTTTCCTTTTTTTTTTTTCCAGACTGTGTTTCTCGTACTGGGTCACACATTTTATTGATTTAGCACCCACAGAAATTTGTAGGGGCTGAAGCAAAGACTGACAAGGAGCCAAGAGTCTTTCAGCCTTCTCTGGCGCCTCTGTTATTTGCTGATCTTTGCTTTTTAGTTGCGGATCCATATTTTTCTTCATTTCTTTTACCTCCAAGATAGAAGCACAAACTCCGCTTATTGACTTCCATGCTTCTTGCAAATCATAAATAATTTTTTGCCTAGACGAGTTCTTCAAGAAGTCAATAACAAAGTTCAAAATTCAATTTCCAGTCCCCTTAAGCGACCAGGACCTTAATCACAACACTATCCATTGTTCATCCTCTGACAGCAGCTATAACCCAGGAGAGACAAATGGGTTTAATAATTCTAGGTTTATCCATCAGGCATAAAATTTCTCTAGCATTTTTTTAAACACATTTAACACAACGAATTTTAACAGACAGTGCACCAGAAATGATTTCACTAAAGCATAAATGGAAACTTACCCTCAGAAAAGCATCAAGTTCTTCACAATTCATTTTGCCCCCCTTTGTAATAGTCATATTCTTAGAGTGGCTTGGCTGTTTGCTGTGGAGGAAGAGAGCTCTCCTTATGGCTCCTTTCTGCTTAAGTTTATCCAACAGCAGCTCCACCTGGAAATCTGTCCAATCCAAAGCATTCAGATTAGGGATATTTTGTCCAATTAAACACAGAGCACGTTCACATTGAAATGGGCCTAAAAGCTAATTTCTGCCAGAATAAAACCCTAACACTTGAAGCTTTATAAAACCTCCAATTGTTTGAATCTAAAACCTGTTATTGCATTCTCACTACAGTAGCTAAGAAGCACTATTATGGTTCGAAACTGGACTCTGCTCATTCTTTCAAAACTGAAAATAAATTACTGTTTGAGCACCGATACATTTATAATTGCTTTGGAACTGCAGTAAAAAAAGCTCATCCACCCCCAGTAAACATTGAAACAATCTTGCACATAACATTTATATAAATTAACTGTAATGCTAATCTAACATTAACAAATATTTTAAATATATAACAGCTATTTACATGATTTTTTCCCACATCATACCTCCTTTATGGACATTGTACAGAAAAAAAAGGAAATGCATTTACAGTCATAAGGGATAATGTGATTACAGCAGGCTATCTGCCACACTACAAAAATCTCAGACAACTTAACCTGTTTGAAACAATCTTCCTGATTCTGATCCAGAAAATTTAATCCCTAAATCAGTTACATCAATTAAAGGCTCACAATTTCAACAGAAATATGAAAAGTTTTATGGCTTGTCTATATTTTTAAGGCCTAACAATGCATGTACTTGAACATTGTTATTTAAAATTCCTTTCTAAGTAAGACTTCATCTCACTTTTTGCAAAATACAACGGACTTCAAGACTATTTCCACAAAATGTTGAAGCATATGCTTGAAGTCTTACTCTACTCCATACGCTAAAAATTACACTGATTTCAACCAACACAATTTCAGAAGAAAAAAACCTACTGAAGAAAATCCTGTAGATCTTTACGGTTACCAAACTGTCGGGATTGTGCTGTGAAAAAACGGTGACCAGTAATCGTGTCTGCAAAGAGTATAAAAAGTCTGAAGTTTTTAAACTAACAAAACTTACTGAGCGAATTAGGGAGCTTTCCTTTGCCATCTGCTTTCAGGCAGAACTTGACTTTGAAGCTGTTTTGGAGGAAAAAAGAACAGTTTATTTCAGTTTATTTCACACACTTGTGTCCCCTTATTTTCTTCTAGAACTCTTCACTTTTTCTCAGTTCAAATGTCTTGTGTTTTGAGACTCTAGGTCACTCCCAAGTCGTATTTTCTATTGGTGGAAGAGAAACTGTAACTTACTAATATTAGGAGACAGCAATGAAAACAATGCAAAGCTTTGGATTCATGATTCATGTAGAAATAGTCACCCATGTAGCAGAGTGTTTACTCCTGCAATCAGAGGTGAGTCATACACTCGTAAAGCTAAAAGGAACTGGCATACTGAGTTTAAAAGGAAGTCAGCACTAGAAAGGATAAGTGGGTTTGGATAATAGTACAGGAACAAGATTCCACTGAACCAAAACCAGTCCACGCCGCAGACCATTCTGCCTATGTCTTCCATAAGCCCACTCTATTTTTCGACTAGAAAGTCTCCAGATGAAAACATTGCAAGAGCGGTGTAGTCTATTTCTACCTTGGGAAGATCTTACTCTATTCAACACAGACAAGTGGCAACCTCTGCAGGAACATTGGATTGCCTCCTACCTTTCCTTTTTTTTTTTTTTTTTTAAACTGGCTCATTAGATTTCATGAGTCCTTTCAGAATTGGAAGACTATGAAAATAGAAGTTGAGAAGTTCCCTCCCCTCAAAGGAAAATGGAGAAACATTGCTTACCAAGAAACTTTTACATCTGACAGCACACAGGCTTTGTTTTCTGGGTTTAGAATGGTTGGATTAACTTCCAGGGCAGCATTCACCCTAATAACTGGTCTGGCCCTACAAAGAAAATACCCTTTTCAACAGCATTCAGCACCACGGTAGACAATACCCTTCCATTGAACTATGAAGTACACACATACGCACTTTTAAACATTTATTGGAACTTCAAGAAAAATTATCTTTGAATTGATAAGGAAAAGCAACAACCTTTGCTGTGCTCTTTTACTACCATTACAGTTTTAATATGGACAGCTAAGGCTAAGTGTTAATGCAAAGTGTTAATGCAGGCTAAGTGTTAATGCTAAGTGTTAATGCAGCTAAGGCTAAGTGTTAATGCAAAGCCCTTCCTGTTTTCAGCACAGACAAATGAGGTGTTTTCCCCAAATGAGCCTTGATGAAGATATTGAGACTAAACAGTGTAATAGTTACCAACACCCTACACGTCAGAATCTAAAAAACTGTTAGTCAGAAAGCTTTAAACACAGCTTATTTAAATTTTCTCTTAACAACAGATATATTGAGAGGGATAAATAATTAATTGCAGACTGCAGATTTACACAGCGTAAAGAGCAGTGCAGCCTTTTTACCTTGTTATTTCTGGTAGTCTGAAAGGTGGAACAGCAGAATTTCAGGACTTCCCTCTTATCTAGCTTGGTTTTGTAACTAACAGATGCCACTGAGCTTTCCTTCTGCATGCACTTATGTAAAAAGCATAGAGCAATACTCACCTGTACAAAACAGCCGTGTCAACACCAAAGGCTCCAACAATCAAGTCTGGGAAGAAAGGACAAAAACTCCATGTTAGAATTTATTTTTAAATCTATATTGTCAGTCAGTGGAACTATTAAGTTCATCTAAAGCGATATTCAGAGTCAAGGACCTGGATATCCATTTTTGTCCACATCTGTGGCTCCTTTCAGCGAGTACCCAAAGCTGGGTGGCATAGTGCGAGCAGCCCACTGCCCTTCAAGAATTTGAGACGGGACTGCGTTCAAACCAGTTGCTCTTCCATTGTAGATATAGACAAGTCCTCTCTTGTCCTCTCCACCATACGGTGCAGCAACTGCAATATCTGCAAGCCAAAAGAACAACCTTCAACATCTCCCGACACAGACATAGGAACATATTTGTGCAATGTTTATCTATAATTTCTAATATTACAGTTTCACTGTGTGTCAGTAAGGACAAAGAGTGACCAGACTTTAAAATGTTCAAACTACTCATTTAAAATTGAATGCAAATATTCCCTAAAAACTATGAATGTTTAACAAGAACATGTCATAAATTTATATGGAAAAGGAACAGTTCTATGAACACTTCTGCACTTTTCTGATTTACAAACCATATGGATTTGGGATGCTTTTGAATTTATGAAACACCCAGAATTAGTCAATGCTGGAGACAAATCACAGAACAAAGTGGGCCTCTGCCCATTTCATTAACAGACTCATGCTCCTCGAAAGGGTGTGACATTTTAACACATGCAAAATGTTCTGAAATCAGCCTAAAGCAATGTTAAATATTGAATTCCAGTCTATCATGATCATGGCTTGGCAACACATTTTATGGAGAAGCTTCAGTTACTGCAATTATGCTATCTCTTCAGTTTAATAAATTAAAGAGCTCTTATCAATGAACAGTAGTAAAAATGCTAATTGGACTCTGCACAGGAAACACTACCTCTAAAGACAGCTTTAAAAGTGTACAGGTCATCTAAATTTAAGATTTCCCCAGCAGGTTCAAAGACTTCCTTAACAACAAAGTGTTTAAATATTAAACAAGATACGGAAAGGTAATTAAATTATTCCCTCTTAAGTTTGAAAAAGGTGCATGAAAAAAAAAAAACACTCAAAAAATTACCATTTTGTGTTTTGGCTCATCTTTACCATCTTTATGAAAACAGTAGAAATTTCAATCCATCTTACTGAGACAAAAAATTACTTTAATTAACACTACCAAAATGAAACAGTCCAAGAAATTAAAAAGACTTAATGACAGAATAATTAATCTTATAAGATTTAGCTACAACTTTCTCACCTACATTATATTTCAGATTGAAATATGATTGAATAAAAAATCATTTGGATAATCTGATCAAGTGACTAGAATTTTTGGCTACTCCTATAACCTTTCCAATGTTTTCCATAAATAGGTGCCATGATATCTCATGTTCACACTAATTCTATATAAAATTAGTAACTAAAAAAATAAATCTAAATATTAACTTCATCAGAACCAATGGCATAAAGCGTTTACAACTACAACATACACATCATATTCAAACCAGCACTTTACAAAAATAGGGTCTAGAAAAAGGGACTCTCAATTTAAGATATTCACAGATGGCCCAAAATCAAATTTTACCCGTTAATGAGTAAGCCACTTATCCACTTAATATTGTTTAATGGTAAGTCACTGGAACAAATTATATTGCTTTATAGACCTTAAGGGTTTTAAAGCATGACTATTTTACAGATAGAATGAGATATATCCAAGACAACAAAAGAAAAGCGAAGATTAAGATAAAATGCCTATGATTTCATTTAAAAAAATCAATTACAGCTACCAGGGAATTTATAATATTAACCTACTATAATTTTTGATCATTTAGAACATGCTTAACTTACAATCAGAATGGAAAAAAATAAACCATAAGGATTTTTTTGTGAAACTCAAATTCCCACCACTCTTCAAGAAACACTGGATTATGACTTGCAAAGCATGTTCTCCCTAAAATTCCTGGAAGTCTCTGACCCAAAATTATACAATTCTTGGCTGTTACACTGCTGCCCATTCCTAAGTGAAAGGAACAAGAAACAGTAGCCAAGGGCTTGGGAATCTACAGCTTCAGTTGCATCAGACTCAGACTTCTCATCCAAAGACTTACTCAAGCAGTTGGTATAGTTCACTACAGTTGTTACAAAACATTTTCAACAGACTTTTTTCAAAGTAGCAGTAATAAAAAAGAAATAACTAGTCTTTTCTCTGGAAGATCTCTTCTATCAGACTATTTTCACCAACTGTACTGTCAAAGCAAAGAAATCTTTTTTAATCCTGGTCATCTTTGTGTTTCTAAAGAAAAAGATTGTCTTTAAACAATATAAACAGGAGAATTATATTGAGGATATCAGTCTTCACAAGTCACAATGGAGAATCAAATATTTAATCAAGATGTCTACTGTAATTATCACATAGGAAGTAAAACACTGATTAATGTAACAGCTAAAATAATCCATGCTGTAGTTTAAATGGTATAGTCTCTGCTCGATGCATACATGTAACTCCTGTTAGCATTCTTGGGAGTAGCATACAAGCATCGAAAGGAGTCTAGACCTTCATGTCCAACATTCACTCATGGTTAGAACACTTAATGTTTGTTTGCAGAATCCACACTCCATGTGCTGTCTACGTTTAGTCTATAAACTGAGAACATGGATCAATAATTGATATCCTACCATTGAAGCCATCCTGATCTAGATCACCCAGTGGGGCAATTGCACTGCTGAATCTTGCAAATATCTCAAACCCATTCAGCTTTGTGATCTGAAACCCTCCAGAGGCTCGCTGAAGACAAATGGAAACTTGGCCGACCTCCTGAAGTTTCCCATCAGAACCTCGATCCATAAAAAGAGGGGCTCCGATAAACAAATCTGTATAACTGGACCAGAGAAGGACAAAGTTCTTCAATAACCATATCAAAGTCTGGTTTCATTCTCTCAAATATCCATTAGCAGGACTAACCCAGCACTCAAGTCAATACTAAGGTAAAAGTTCCCTATCTTTAAATTGCAACAGAAGCTAAATATTTATGACAAAGAAGTCACAAATATAGCAGAACTTAATGCTTTTAAATGGTGATTTTTTTTACATGAATACACACATAGTTTCATGAGTAAATATTAGAAACCATCTACACTTGTTAAAATGTTACAGGCTAGCAAAGAAGTTGATGATACAGATACATGTTTAACTAGATAAACAAAACATAAGTGTATATTAGAGGAAAGGTTTTTTTAAAAATTGTTTTTCAGTAAAATGGCAAGGGTGAGAAAAGGGATCCCACTTACTTGTCTCCATTGATATCTGTGGCAGCCACCGAATACCCAAAATAGGCAGCCATCTGAAAAACAAAATTCAAAACAAATGTATGAGTTGTACTGGTATAAACACTTCAGTGAGTTCACACAAAACTGTACAAAAAAGATGATGTTAGGGAGAGAATGACGTATACTGCAAAAACGGTTGTTTTTTTATTTTCATTTCTCTTCTTTACCCTATGAGAAGGTAAAAGGCTCAGATACCTTCTGCATTCTCCCTCCTCCTTCCCAGTTATCCACGTGGGCAGCATTTACTCCATTCAAATAAAGTTGCTTTTCTAAGTAATACCATCAAACCAGAACTCACAGAGCTTATATTCTTTGGATTCCTACAAACTTGATTAACTTTTCCCATGTACTTCAACTAATACAATACAGAACTTGACGCAGTCTACTACCCCAATATAACCTTCCTGCCACCGACTGCACCACATGAAGGTACATACCTGCTCTCCAGTGAAGTTGTACATGGAAGACATGTTTTTCCCATTGTAGATGGACACCTGCATGTGAGAAAATACTCATTATAGCATACCAACAACGGTAATTGTGATTCTGTAATCTTTTCAGTTATTACAAAGTCAAATGTTTCAAGTTTCCTACCATGCCCAGTGTTCTTGCTGCTCTTGGGACTCCTGACACGAAGTCTGAAATACAAAGCAAGACACACAGGTTAACATCCAGGTTCCAGAGCAGAAAGTCTTTGCTCGGACAGGGTAGCTTAGTCCCAGTGCTTTATACATTTTCCTATGCACTTGATCATTTGTTCTGTACAATTTATTTGAAAGACCTGCCCAACATATTACCATGATTTTATTTATTTATTTTAACTGAAACAAGGATCTTACCTTCTATTCCATCACCACTGAAGTCTCCAACAGCCACCGAATAACCTGATCAACAGACAGAATTAGTAAATCACTGCAGAAACCTTTTAAAGCCTTTTATCTGTTTAAACTCTTCATAGGTCTCAGTGCACAGCCCTCTCGTTTCATCTTAAAATCACACTAATCATCACAAAGCTTCTGTTTGAATTTCATGTTCCTTACTCTCCAGCTACCACAGTAGTGAATCTCAAGTGAACTAGCAACTCAGAAAAAATCTACAACTGATGTTACTCACTGAAAAAAAGGGTCTTTCAAAATAAAGAGCACCTCTGGTTCCGAGAGATTCAGCTTTTAGGAACAGGTTGTCTAGGGATTACACAAACAGCTTCCCAGCTGTGGTTAGCAATTGTGGGATGACGAACTGATTTGCATACAGCCATGCAAGTTTTAATTAGAAACACAATTAGGTTTTCTGTGTTTGGATACTCTTTCTACTTTCTGTCTGCAATGTAGAAGTGCTGTGACTTCTACATGCAGCAACAAAAGCATACATTTTACTTACTTTCTCTCTGCTAAATTTATTAACCACGTACATATCTAAATAGATTTTTTTGAAATAAAAACAGGGGCTTGTTCATCACTAAACCCTGCAGTCAGAAACAATGCTTAATTTAGAGCTAAAACAAGCTTAAAGCTTAGTGAGCCACGTTAAAAGCCACGTTAACCCTGGATTGCATGCTTTTCCATATGGTTAGTCCTGTTCTTGAAAACCTTAATCTACATACCTAACCATTGGTATCAAGAGAAATAATATTTACAGAAAATGAACTCTTTAAAATTATCTTAGGATTTTAGAGTAGGTTCTTCGAGTAGGTCCCTGGAAAATATCCTGGTCCACCCTTGCTTTTTTCTGAACCCACTGAGACAAGTATAAGGCTAAATGGCAATTTCCTAACTGTCTAAGAAAGTCTTTTTATTAGTTTTATTCCCAATCATGATTATTTCCCATATTTATTTTGGTAGATGATTTAGAAACAGCTGCTTTTCTAAAATTAATAGCTATGTGAGTGATATATCGTGTAAAAATCATACCTGATGATTTATACTAGGCCTGAATTACAGAGAAATTTTTTTTGAAATATTCCCATTTCTTCTGTCATCATCTGGTTTTTGAATCAGGGTTATGGCAAGATAACTAAGTATTGGTCACACAAATTACTGCGTTTTCAGCTCTTTAGTTATCTGTCAAACGTTAATAGCAGAAGAGGGTTTTTCAAGTACAGACAGGTTTTCTTCCTTTTCAAGTTACGCACCCAGATAACTGTCATCAAAAGCAGCACTAGCAGGTCTGGTTGCTAACTGGTCATCGTATTTTGTACTGTAGACTTTGGAGTCATATTTAGCCACAATTTCTGTCACTCGGTCAGAAATAAGTTGGCCTAAAGAGAAAGAAAACAGCTTAAGCAAACAGGTAAATGCACATGCACTCATTCAGTAAAAAAAAGACATTTACAGAATGCTCGCCTCTAAAGCAACAACTCTTCATAATACTGACCAGAAAAGAACCAAAAGCAGCAGTACTAGAAAGGATAAAAGTGGCAGTCAGGATCCTGCTTCAGCAAAGTTTTATGCACATATTTAATCACAAGCACATGAACAGTTCTCACTGAAAATAGGCATGGCTCCTACATGTAAGCTGGGACTTGAATGGGACTGCTCGGTTAGGTAACAGTAACCATAAGCTTATGCTGAGTCAATCCTTGTCTAAATATAACTTGAAAGCATAATAAAGCGGACAAGATAATAAGCACAGCATATTATATTCCTGCCTTCTCCCTGTTTTCATTTCACTAGCCACTAGATGGTGACTTCACGACATTGTTTCTTTGAGTTTAAACCACAAAACGTGTTTTTTTCAGAAGAGCACTGAGTTCACGTGCATATTCCCCAGACGTTTATGAAGCATGGGGCAACAAGTCTAGCATACCACAATACAGAATAAAAACTTGGGGTGAAAAATTAGTTTTTACAAGTATGCTGTTACCATCTTCTATTCAGAGCTGAAATTCTTTTGTGTGTAGTTAACAGAAGAGAATAAGTTTGTTTCAGCAGATTAGCTAGCACTTGTGCCCAAAAGTAGTAAAATCAATCTAAAACCAACCTATATTATCCTGTATTTGCAGTTGATTTTCAATCATTTCATTTTGTTCAGAGTTTGAAACAGAAAATCCTTCATAAAGCATTGGTATTTACATTAAAAAAAAAAAAAAACAAGCCAGGCAACAGAGCTTGGCAGCTGTCCTGGTTGTAGCAGCACCATCTCAACTGACAGGTATGGGTAAACATTGGATGATCCTGCAAACATGCAGTGAAGACCATGTTAGCAAAACGTATAGGAAATGTTCTGTGGAAACAGAGCAGTGCAGGGGATGTGCGCCGTAGCACAAACAGATCAGTCAAACAAATTCAATACATCTTGGCCTTGAAATTAAAATAATAGTTTTATTTGCAGGGTATGTTTCTCATTGAAAATACATACTTGATAAGTGTGTAAGAAAATACAAAAATAGCAGGTTTAGAAAAAAGCAGCAAAGCATCCTAAAATAAATGTATCCAGCTAGTGCAAACGCAAATTCTGCATTCTCAGGAAAATGCCTTTAAAATTGTCATGGAGCTATTTAACAGGCAAAAGACATCTATACAGTTACTAGTTCTGCTTTAATCTGTGGTTCCCATGATTCAGGAAATACTTCGACAGATGAGCAAAATTATTTTTGTTGGTTTTCTTACTAACAGAGTTGACAGTGTTTGGAGGAAAGTGAACACAAAGAAATACAAAGATGAAGAGAAAATTAATGAGGTCAGTCTCTTCTGCAACACCAATAATATATCTTACCTTGCCAGTAAAAACTTCCAGGTCCTCCAAGTAGCACTCTGTCTCCCTTGGGAGAAAGAAAAAAGGAAAAGGGAATCTTCACATCAAGACATTATGTTTTTGAAGGAATGACTGAACCTAGTTAGAAATGTATCTTGTAAAATGCTAAGATAAGAAAAAATACCTCTTCTGTGACTCGCTTCTCTATGCCACCCATCTAAAATTATCAGAATTTTGCTTTTATTTGAGTAGACCCTTCTACCCACATTATCTAAGACAACAGAAATAGGAGATAACGTTAAGAATGCTACAAAACACTAACACATTTTATGGTCAAGACACAAAACTAGTTTCATCTTTTGTCTTGCCTGTTTCTACAACTTATCGTTAGGAAGGCTTAATTCAGAAAAGCTGTGATGTAATTCCCCCAACTCCACATTCCTCGGTACAACTGCAATCCACAAACCCTTTTCTGAAACTCAAACCACATTAGCTACCCCAGTGCTGGGAACTGGCTCCATAAGGACTTACTCAATCCAGCGGCTGAAATCATAGGGTTTGCTGCATAATTAAGTCACTTATCCTGGTTTAATCTAAAAGCTCCCATATTCGTCACTCAGAACAATCTAGGTCAGAGATTTGGAGATACCAGGCTTGCCCATTCGGCTAGGGGGTTGGATTAGAGCCCAGCATTTGTTTAACATGGACTAGAGTCTGCACTGTAATCCTGAAGGGTTTTCAGGGGTTCAGGAGAAATAACTACCTGAAACACTTGCAGTCCTGTACTGCCCTTTCTACAGCTCTCCCGAGGAAAAGCAAGGGTGTCCTCAGGCAAAGAGTGGAGGGATATGACCCAATTATAAGGTGTGAAGAACCCAAAAGATTGCCACATCACAAATAGGTCTTAACATGCCCAGAAGATGCTGAACAAGTTAATTGTACAGTGTAAAAAACTATAGTTATTTCTCAGAGTTATGCACTGTTTTATTCTTACTGAATTTTAGAAGTAATTGTGAATTAAAAAAAGTATATATAAAAAGGAGGAAGAACATACACTAGAACAAACATAAAAACAACAAAGAAGAAAGTTAAATTCTCATATCAGATGAGAAAAACAAGCCTCGTTCACAAGAGCATTGTTTCCTAATTCACTTTAGCAGTAAGTTATTTTTCCTGAGCAAATAAAATTAGCCATACACCAATCCTTTAAAAATAAGCTCTCGAAAAACCTGAACACTACACTTCATTTCACTTCAGGACTAGCTGCAGCAGAGGCTTATGGCATAAGGCTGAAAAAGTAGATTATTTGCTTATGGCACGATTCCTGCAAGAGGTAGAAGCACGCTGTTGTGAAGATGTAAAGAGAAACAGTTACACTACCAGCCTGTTTGCTTGGCTTTTTGTTTTTAAATTTAGAAGGAGTTTGTTCTTTATCCCCCAGGAATGGTGCTTTACATTAAGTTCTATAGCATCAGTGCGTGTAAGCGTTCTGTGTCGGAGTGACTGGTAACCTGGAACCGTTTGCTGACTCACAGGAATTAAGTAACAATCACATACCTTTGTAAAGTCAATGCTAAATCCACCTTGACAAAATCCCTGTCCATCTGCATCGATAGTGGCTACAAAAGGAAGAAAGAAGAACAAATCAGATAAATATTATCGGTAGTATATCAGATGGTTCTGGGGATTCTTTCCAATATATCTTCCTACAGTAACTTTGCACTCCTGACCTTGAAATGTGTAGTTTTCTTTCTCCTAAATCAGTATTTTCTCTGTATCAACAACTCACAAGCAAATACTTGAAGAACTTCAGGGCTGGCCTATTATATATTCTAACCTTAATATAAGTTCCAGCCTATTACAGTCAAAGTAATCCTCAACTCTATATTCCTCTGGGATTTAATCTTCAAATATCAGGGAAAAAGTATTTGAAATTTTTATCCAGGACATAAAGCATCAGTGAAATACAGAATAAGGTTTGCTCCTCTTACGGAATAAAATTGGAACCATACATAACCATAAGTTATTTGAAGTACTGCCTTAAAAAAAAAAAAAAAAAGAAAAATGCATACCTGGACAAAAAATAAAAAAACACACCCATGCATACAGAAACTTATCCCAGCAAGAATTTCCTAGGCTGAGTTAATCTCATGATTATACAGCTCCAAAACAGCAATGTTGAGACATCCTGATCTAGACACGTGACTAATTCATGTTCATACATTCTTATTAACCTCTTTTTATGTTGGACCACACTGGATTTCAGTCCTACCGTTCACCAATGATTTGGGGCAAAATAAGGACAAATAGATCTTAGTGCATCTTAGTTGATCTTAAGTTCAACCTTAAAACTTGCACATTTAATAATAGAAAAGGTTATAAGCCTACAAACAGTCTATGCCAATTACATGGTACGGATGCAAAGCGTTTAGAAAATAAGACTCAAAGTTCAAAACTGAATATAATTAAGACAATGTGTCACCATGTACATATGTATACATGGAAATCAGAACCTGCCTGTGCAGTATCTTATGTACGTGGCCTTTGTCTTGGAGCTACTTGAGCAACTGAGAATCTGAAGATTCTAGAGTTGGTCTTCAAAAAACTTGACTTCCCATGTAGCTTTTCCAAGTGTCAGATATTTTGTACTAACATTACGCTATTCAGACAGCTCTGAAGAGCATCAACTAAAATATAGTAACAATTCCTGTTTACTGCACTTACTGAAGAGAAACACAGACATCTTGACATGTCCAAAAGAAAGAAAAAAGGCACAGTTTAGATGCTAGTGGCGTTACTCCTGGAGCAGTCAATAAAAAGGTTTGGGTCTTCAAGTTGCCGTGATACGGGAGTCAAAGATTATCCTCTAGCCTACAGTAGAGAAAACAAGGTCTGGACCCTGAACACCAACTTGAGGAGAACCAAGATGTCTCCATCTAGCCTAGTTTATTTGGAATGGCTATGAAGCTATACATGAAAGGGGGAAATACTTGCAAAACATCACACTTGAAATGTACGCAAAATGTAACACGAGAGAAATTCCAAGCAGAAGCACAAGGAAGTGCTCTTCACTTACTTGACCTGCAGGGTGCATATTCCACAGATTTAGATCCATCAAACAAATAACAAGTCCCTACAGGCTCTCGCTCTTGTTTTGTTTCAGTTCTCCAGTGATACAATGGGGCACAGGCCTACGGAAGATGATGTGACAGTGAGAAAAACTCCTCTTCCAAATGCTGGGGGGTATGGACTAATACAATGGAATTGCAGTTTTTCTACAAAATAGTAACCAAAAAAGTTTTGACAGATGTACCACGTGTTATCAGAGATTAATACCACCACCACCCAGGCAGAAGTGTTTGTATTTTTAGAAACAGCTGACCTAAGGCAAAAACCTTAGAAATAATACTTTCTTAAAGCACCATTTGTGAAGAACTCATTAAGAATTTAAAACACACTTGAACTTCAAACTAATTCTACTTTCCTCAAAACAAAACAAAAACAATAAAAAAATACTACAACATTTGTTTATGAACAGTTTAGGAGAAGGCTGGCCAATAAATTCTGAAAAATGCAGATCAAGCTGATTTGTGAAGGACTGCTTAAATTCTGAGTTATCCAGATCTTTCCACTATTTGTTGACTGCAATATACCAGTACTAAGGCATCTGAAAGGCATCAAAAACGTACCAGAATTTTGTCATTTTTGGATCTCACGGAGGCTCCAAACCACTGATGAGACTTAAATTCCAGCGGATCATCAGGAGCAAAATCTCTGTTGCCTAAAAATAAAATGAGAAAGCAGCATAATTTCATGGGAAACTGTACAGTAAGAATAAAAAAAAGCTAAGTCATGGGTTTTGACGCACACAGAAAAGCAGAAAACAGCAACATTGAAGGACATCAGCCTTTTACAGAAACAGGCTTTAAAAGTGATTTATTGTTACTTATTTTTACATCTATGGCCAAAGGCAGCTATTTTTATACACAGAGCATTTTTACAACAGTGATTTGTTGCAAGAGAACAACATTTACAGCATCTTTGACAGGAACACAGTGAGTATCTCATACTTGAAATATTTGATTTTCAAGTCAGATTACAGCACAGCTCAAGAACCATTGCCAAAACCAAGTGAGACTAACGCTTCTAGAGGAAGTATTGCCCTGATGAAGTTATGTGAATTCTACCATTGGCTGGAGTCAGGACAGAAATTCATCTGCTATTCTCTCAAGTGTTAACATTTCTCTTCTGAATGTTTCTGCAGCACACAAAGCATGGCAACTGGCACTCTTACAAGTTACGAGTAAAATTATAGGTTCTTCAGCAACAAAAAAGGGTCAAGAGTTGAAAGAGTTGGTCTGTATGTTAACCGCTCCTCGATGACGTTTGGTAGAAGCAACTCCATGAGTGGTCCTTCATGCAGTTGTCTATGTTAGAAGTCCCTAAATCATCGCATAATTCCTATGTGCTTTCATCGGAACAAAAGAAACTTGGCCATCCTCATGAGAAAATTCATGTAACGCTTGGGAAATTTGTTTACATGGTTCCTAAATTGCTGGTTTGCAGTGCCTAGAGCCAAAGGAGTTAATGAGGTCACCAACCACACGTCACTTCCACAGGCTGTGGGGGAATCCCAAAGCCCAACCTTGTTATCAATCAGCACTTCTGCTGCTCGAGACATGCAAACACTTGAACCAACATTTCCTTCTTTGTCATACACCTCATAAAACATGTCCTATCTCAAGAGACGGCGGTACTTCCATGAGGAAAATCCCACAAAAAAGGGCACAAAGAAGTGATTCTAATCTTCAGTCAGCCAAAACAAGCGAGGATCTGGACTAGTCCCATTTTGCTAACAGCAGAACTATGTAGAAGTCAAGGCGAAGCGCACAGCATCACAGAGAACTATTGTGCTTTTTCTGATTTCAATGGCAATAATCATCTATTTTAAAAAAAAGAAAAGCCTTTCTCCTGTCACCCCCTCTGTCACTCTGTCACTGAACAGGTGCTCAGGACATGGAGGGCCGGATGACTGAGTATATCTGCACAGATTTACATACATCGCATGCTGTCACCCTGTGCACAGCCAGAAACAGAGTTTGGAGGTCTGCAGGCCACCTTCTTACGGAATAGAAAACCAAAGACAGAGTGAGATATTTTCAGATAGGGAGTGTCTCAAGCACATTTTTGCTGTGGCACTACCACCTTCAGGTCACATAGCCAGAACACAAACCCTCCTAAAAAGATAGGCAGCTCGATCAGGTACCAAGCCAGCTGACTGCACAGGGAGGGGAGTGGTGCTGACCTGCTGGGGAGAAAGCAGGGACACATGGCCAGGGCTGAGAACTAAATCCTTTCTGGCAGCGCTGTGAACTTAAATTGGCTTTTTTTTTTCTGATTATAACACCACACCCAAGGTTACACAGCCTAGAAAGACAGATTTGGCTTCTACCCTCTGTTTGTCCAGCTACTCTCGAATACAGTTTTACTTGCCAAACAAAGCTGTAACACTTTAAACAATATAAATCTTACCAGGAGTAGTCACAGCGTGGCATTTTACATCCTTTTCTGCCATCGGATATGTATGCAATAATATATATCTATGATTCAAATGGAAGGTGGCGTAGCAGTTTTATAGGGTAAAGCAGAATCCTGTCCTAAATCCCGTAGAAGTGTATGGTACATAGAGACTTGCAATTTATGTTTAAAACAGCAGCTAGCACGTAGAAGTAATGGTCTTGCTGGAATAACAGATAAGCAACCGTACAGCACTGCCAGCAATCCGACTTCATCACAGACATTAAGGAAATTATCTCCTTCAAGTTTCAGCCGAATGCATCAGCTGAGACAGCACAAGGTGATAAAAAAAGCCAGACTAATGCTTAATGGTGCCATCCATCCCTCGTCTATGCTGACTACACCGCAGAAGGGGGGAAGCAGTTGTCCAGCCAGCACACGCTGCCAAAACAACCACTCTGCCTCTTCCAGCACATTCCTGAGCCGCAGCAGCTCCAGGTGCTGCCCACATACAGGAATGCAGCAAGGTCCAGGACGGCAGCTACAAAGACTTCTTGCTCTTCAGGCTTTCAGCGACAAAATTGTCCTTCCTACAGTTTTGGAGAAGTCCCCAGTTCAGCTCTGAATTAAGAATATTAGGAATCTGTCTTCAATTTTAATATGCAAGCGTATAAGCTTCAAGATCTAGTCAGAAGCTGCCACATATCAAGCTAAAAGCCTCCAAACCTGAAAACAAACAAACATGACCCCAAGTTAATTAAGTTCCAAGTGTCATGACTTCAGAAACTGGCATCATGGTTTCTCAAAGCCTAAATAACAACCCTAAAATTTGCATGCTTAAAAACCAACAACAAGCGTAGTAAAACCTGCTCCATCACATAACTTCACTCATGTCAGTGCAGGTGCAGATAACAAAGCAACATCTGCTTCAAGGATAAGATGCCTTACGTGGAGTTTATCCTCTATTCCGAGCTTCATCAGGTTCTCTGAAGCTAAGGGGGTTCTTGTGGACAGGGGTTGCTGTCCAGCTCAAGGCTGGTGGTAACACAGAAGTGTGAGAACACAGAGAAAAAATGGACCAGAAAATTATTTTGGAGACAGACTTTCCATAAGAACTGTAAACATTAAAAATGCAGGCCAAGTCTAAGAGTAACTCTCCACTAAATAAGTTACCTTCATTTACCTACCCACCTCCCTTCAAAATTCCCCACAGGAAAAAAACGGGGAAATAGATTATAAGCCTCTTCCTCAGCTTCCAAAGAAAAACCAATTTTGTGAGGAAACCTGGAAAACACCCAGTCAAAAATCCCCTTCCATTAAATGAGAAACCATTTGGGTTTCTGTTCCTCACGAGGGAAAACAAACAAAGATCAGTTACATGTGAGCCCTCTACGGAGCAAATCAGAGTTCAATAAGGTGTTGTAGCTTGACTTATTTAAAATGACACGGGGAAGTTATGGGACTGACTTCGCATTTGTGTTTTAGTAAGCATAAAGAGCCTGGTTTCGTTATCATTTTATCGTGGTACAACTTCTCAGTGATAGAGATAAAAGAGAAAACCTTCCCCCTGTATCTTTTAAAAACAGTACCTGCGTTAAATGAAGCAAGCTAATACGGGAAGGATTTAAACATGGCTTGGATTTATAAATCGAAGCCAACGTTGTGACATATAGTACAGTCACAGCCTTGCTGTTGTGACAGTTCCTACAGCCACTGCTGCTTTTCCTGTATTTCTCAATCGCTCCGGGCTATCTCAGGAATACCCCGTAAGTGCCTTCACACCAGTGCTACACGCTTTAGAGAGACGTTCAAATGAATATATGGAGGTGAAGCAAATTAGGTTCTGACTACATTCACTCAAGAAACAACTTGTAAAGCTCTACAATGCTGTTTGACAGATTAAAACGCAGCCACTCCGGGGCCACTACTTGCTGGGTCACGGATTCCAGCAGCATGTCACCTGCCCCTGGGCTATTAGCTGGCGTCTGCAAAGACAGCCTATGCTGCGGTTTTTCCTGTGCTCCCTCTCACTAAAGTAGACCTCACATGATGATTTTACTTAACTTTGTCATTAGGGAAAAAGGGCTGACACGCCAAGCCAACACTGCTTTGTCTCACAAAGTACTTTCCACGTGGGGTGATGGGGTTATAAACATCAGGAAGGGAATTGCTTTAAAAATCCTTTACCCAGGTGCATTGGTGGACCAGTGTCACTTGACTGCACTATGTGGGGTTAAACATTATACCTGGAAACTAATGGAGAGGGATGCTAACTGCCAATAAAGGGGAAAGAAAGTCTGAATCACCTCCCAAATCAAACTGAAAAGATCAAAGGCTTTTTTGATGTGTATTTTCTTTTGGCTATCAACTTTACGTAGTTGGTGCCTTCTATTTTTAACACATTATCAGCTACAGAAACAATAGCATTGCTACAAAGTGACTGGCATTGTGACTAACCTGTAGCCTGCCTGTTTGTACAGTTACAATAAAACTGGGCTCCTTTACCCCTGCTGGAGTGCCAGGCTGAACTGAGACAGCTGTGAGCCAAAAGGAAGGGAAAAAGGAAGCCTGGTTTGGTGTCGTCATGCTACGAACACTCAAGTTGTAAAAATTTAAGTAGACACCTAATTCACACCATTTCTTTTAAAATAAACCTCTTCACAGTACCATAGTAAATGATATTGCCAGTTCTAGGTAAAGGGAAACATCATGCAACTAACCAGAAGAACGACAACCTCATCAAACATACAAAAGCACTGTTTGCGTGAACAAGAATTTGACCTAGTATAAAGCTGGTCCTTCCACCTACAATCTCAGAGACCTCAACCTTCGTTAGAGGCAAGAACGAGCGAGTACAGGGCTACCTTCCCTTGAAAGTCCCCAGGCTGTGAGGCAGCCGATGACTCACCTTGGTTTAGCAATCCTGTTTTGCCAGTGACTCAGGGATCAGGGGAATACAGAGCTTCCCACTGCTCCCCTTCCTCCTCCCGACCTACGAATCCTGTTTCTCTCTTTGGGTGGAGCTGGAACGACTGGGCCTTTTCCCTTTGCCTAATATAACTAAGAGCTTTTTTTTTCCAGCTAGTCATACAGTTGAGATCCAACTACCCCCACACAGAGCCAACAGGCTTCATGCAGGAGTCTACCTAATCACAAAAGCATGAGCATTTTTCCACTGTCAGCTATAACAACAAGAGGAGGTTTTATACGTTTTACCTCCCTCTTTTGTATTCAGAGCAGTACCCAAAGCCCAAGGCAGACTTCAGTTATCCCAGCACATGATAAGGAGAACAACCAAACTTCAATGGGACTGAGGTAATGACAGCTTCAGCGAGATAAGAATCAGTCCATTCTACTACAGATGAACGAATAGTCTTCATAAGATTTATTGCTTTGTTGTTGACTAAATCAAAACTGAAATCCCCATCCTGATTGCACCCAAATACTGATAAACCAATCAGCTGCAAATAAAAGAGTACTTGGTTAAAGCATGCTGCTTGAACAAAACGCTGACCTACCCTCCAATTCTTGATTCTTTTCCATTTATTCCACAGGTGGAAAAGATGGGAGTTATGAACAGCTGACACGTTTACACAGATGATCAAATCTCTAAATGCAAGCTCACAACACCCACGCGAGTCACAACTTCCCAACATCAGCAGATCTTGCACTGTGCAATGCCACGGAATAAAGCTGCACGGCACAGTTAAAATATCCACTTCAAACTAAATAGGTCACAGATAGACAGAGCCATGCCAAACTGGTGGTTTAGGCTTCCAAACAAAGACTGCTATTGTCTGCAATCACCCACTCGGGGATGGAGGGGAAAAAAACAAAACCCTTAGAAGTGTAAGGAGGAATAGAGGGAGGTTTTTATTAGTGTTTTCCTTTTCAAAAGCTGCTTTCCTGTCTTTTAGCACAGATCAAAATAACCAGTCTTAAAGGAATTTCATCCAGAAATACTGAAGAACAAGTCATTCAGTTAAAATGACTCCGGTGTGCCAAAACAAGGGAAGGTAGGCTAGGGACGAACACTGCAGCTGTCAAAGTCAAAAACTGCACACAGCCAGAGGCTACATCGAATTATTTTTCCAAAGCAATAAAAACATCACACAGAGCCAAACAGGACTTGACTGCTGGAGATGCTCTTAGCTTTTAGTATTCAGCCATTTCAGTCAGTTTCCCCAGTCCTGAATGTTGCTATCTAACACCACAGCAGGGAAAGCTTCTCACTAAAAGGACTGAAAATTTCACAGCGCATCGATCTGTTACACCAGGCACATCCAAAGAGCACAGCAATACATGAGCTGAGCAACCAGATCTTCCCCTGCAAAAAAACAAAGTCTGTTCAAGAAATCTGCAACTCATTAGCATCGAAGTTCAAAGTTGTTTTATGAGCATATTTTCCTTTGTAACAGTTAGTCCAACTGTCTGCATTTCATCAGATTACTCCGCATGCAGAAGCTCTTGCAGCAGGCTGAACGCTGCACTTCTCGATGCTGCCATCACAAGCTGCACTTCCAAGCACCCCATACCAGAGCTTGTACATAGCCCACTGAAAGTTTTGATTAAAAACCAGCAACATCACCAAGCCGTGCTGTTAGTATTTGGTCATAAGTCACGGGGAGCACGAAGGGACGCTGCTGCTAGCGAGCCACTTCCCGGTATTCCTGGCTGATGGAGAGCTAGGGCCCAAAGATGGAAAGTAAAATCATGTTGTAAAGAAGACTGCTTCCTTTTGGAAAACAAGCACATGGGGAACTCATTTGGTTTACATTAATTTGCTCCATATTTCTCACACGTGTACAGTCTGATTAACTCTGACTGCTTACATGAGCCTCTGAAGAACTTCTTATGTCGGAACGAACCAGCAGCATGCGCCCGCTCTCTGAAATCCTACAGCAAAAGAATCCCAGAGCTGTTCAGGGTGGAGGGGACCTTAAAGCCCACTCGGTTCCAACCCCCTGCCATGGGCAGGGACACCTCCCACCAGCCCAGGCTGCCCAAAGCCCCATCCAGCCTGGCCTTGGACACTGCCAGGGATGGGGCAGCCACAGCTGCTCTGGGCAGCCTCATAATAAAGAATTTCTTCTTGATGTCTCATCTAAACCTACCTTCTTTGTACTTATCTGGATGTCAGACATAGCTAGTTTTATGCACCCCGCTATTCCACATATGCCAAACTGTAAAATATACAAATAAAAGGAAAGAAAAGACGATGAAAAAGACGATGACCTGCTGATATTCCTAAAAACCACAGCTGACCGGGTGATCTCCCTGGTTCTGCTGTCTGGATCAGTAAGCTTTTGATCCACCTCTTGCAAAAAAAATAATAAATTAGTTTTGTATAGTAAAATGGAGAACTGTAGGAAATTAGTATAACTTATAGAAAAATCTTTAACTTTTCAAGAATCTATTCCCTGAGCAAGCTTTTGGAAATACTCTGCATAACATGGCAGTATCTGTGCAAGCTTTGCTATGCTCGTCACTGAAGACTGTGCAAGGAAGAGAAGGGAGGGTGAAGAGGTGTGTCTTTAAAACAAGCCTTTTGGGATCTCCATCTCAGAACTGATCAGAAACAGAAAATGGACTGCTATATTAAGTGCATTCCTTTTACAGCGTACCGCAAAGAGTGTTTTTTTCCTGGAAAAAAACGCTAAGTAAAAAGGCAAATGAAGCCAACCACTCAGTTAAGACACTGCTAAGGTTTCTAAGAGAGGAACCACCTCTCCAGTCAGTTCTATACAGACAACAGTACCTACAGAACAAACAGGCTTACAGATCCTGCAACATAATTCAATCGCATCTTTTAGCATCTCAGCTAAAGAATAATAGAAGTAAAAAAAAAAAAAAAAAAGGAAAAAAAACAGCCACACCCATGCTTGTAAAGGCAAGATGTAAGAGCAATTTTCCCACTTGCAGACCCAGATTCTTTCTTTATAAGCTTGATACATTTCCCTATTGCTATGGATTTTTAAAAATAAATAAATAAATAAATGTTGAGTCACCAAATTAACTCACATGAAGGGTGTATACAAATCAAGACAAAGATTTATCCACCTTGACCTGTAAGTTCATTTTTTTTTTTTGAGTAATTTGATGTGAAATGTAAGGCATCTTGCAAAGGAAAGGATTTAATAATGCCGTTTGGCAGACAGCACGTCACACCATCTCCAACAGAAGTTTCCCCTGGCTGCTTAAGCTGAAGCAATAACCCTCCTACACATTCTGAAACCCTGAAAGCGGACTGAGACAGAGGGAAAAAATCCCAACTATTTTACATAACAATTCAGTTGAATCTGTGGTAAAGCTGTGGCAAATGTACTAAGTCAGGATGTACAAGAACACAAGCACGAGGACCTTCAGTTTTGTGTCAGCGGCATGTTTAGCTACTGAATTCACAAGACAAACGGGAACAAGGCAAGGAAGTTCAGTGCTTATGTACTGCTATTTAGCAAGAGCTCCTTCTATCAATAGTTTGGGGAGAGAACCTGTCGGAGTAGCAGACACCAGCACTGCTTCTTACTTCAGTTCTGCAGCAGGCCAACCAAATTGTGCATGTGAGGAAGTTTGCTCGTGTGGCTGGTTTCTTTTTGACTTTACCCTTTATGTGCTCCTAAGAGGAAAAACCTGCCTGAAGCATATGTCAAACGGTCTGTGAAAGCCTTTCCAAAAAAAATTGCTCATGTTCTGGCCATGTACACACAAGAACAAGCAGCGCAGCTATAGGCACCCCCGAATACGAGGGCATTTTCTACCACATATGTTTGTTATGCAATTTTCACATAGTCATAACGATGTTAAATCAAAGCCAACTGATGTCAGTACTAAAACTCTGAGAAGCCCCACAGTGAAGCATCTTTACATTTGGGAAGTGTTAATGTGTGATATAAACATTTTGCCTTCCAAAGCCACCATGTATACCAGAACGTCAAAAGCAATTAGTGTAATATGCACGCAGAAACACGCACACAGGCACACATGGAGAATATTCCTCAGTGTGTTTTCCACACAAGTGTAACCAGCATGCAGGGGGACCTAGGGCACCTAGGAGAAGGTGAGAGCACCCCTTCCCCTTGCAAACATGCTGCTGCTTTAAATGAGAAAACCTCCTGTGTAGGAACCATGAAAGAATTTATTTCTGTCTAGGACTTTAAAACTGTAATGTGTTTCAATGAGCTTTGTGTTACACCCATATATGTATATAAACAGTACACACACGTCTATGCACACATTTTCAGCACAGGAGATGTGGGTTCCACAGAGGGACTCCTATCAGGAGGCACCCAGCTATCCTTCCCAGAAGAGCCCAGCTGTCATGCACAGGAAGAAAGGAAGGAAGCAGACAGCAAATTCGGTACAAGCGGGCCCTCCCAGCCCGATGACATTTTGCTCTCCTCTGTGGGTGAGAGCAAGTGCAATTCAGCAGCAATGCCAGCAGAAGGTAAGTGAACTTGGAGCACTTTCCTCTGCTCCTCAAGATGAGCATAAAGCAGCGAGCACCTTCTCTCTTTGGCTACATAACGCACACCAACAGCTGTAAGCAACCAAGTGGCTACACATAACAATATCATAGCCAAAAGCAAGTGTGCGAAAATAAACCCATTTTGATGCGGTCACTGCTGCACAGCTGAGTTCAGCATGGCCTGTATATGGATGGAGAAGAAAAAAGGACTCAAGGCTGGAGGAAAACCGAACTGAAAGTATGGAATATGTCTAAGAAAAGCAAATAATAAAGGGAAGAAAAAACACCCTGCTTTGATTGACCTCTGTAATACCCTACTCCTGTACTTATTTGTGGCACAACCACAGGGGCAAAGGGGCACAGAAGAGCTCAGGCAGCCAGAGCAAGACTCGCCCATTCCTCCATCCCCTGGCCACAGTCAGGGAACGCAGCCACAGCCCCTTCCTTGCCCGCAGGCTGTACACTAGGCAGTAGCTTCGACTGGCATGGGACACTGGGGGGCAAGATCAGGACCATGCCTTCCAGGGGGCAGCTCGCAGTCTGCAGCTCCACGTACAGCTGGGCAGCCACAGGCAGGTCGCAGATCCACAGGAAGGCAGAAGTATGAGCATTTTCATTTCCAGAGGTCAGATTTCCCACCAGACTTGAACAATTGGAACAGAACCCCAAAGAAACCCAGCAGAGAAGGTGTGTTACTTCTGCCATTAACATAAGAGCTAAATAAGCTTGAAAATACATCTGCTTTGTATTGGCAGGGCTAAGCAGAATGCCTGCAGTTACCAACCCAAGTGCACAAATGTTGACGTAGTGGATTGACAAGCCACAATTCTTGCAGAAATTGCGTTTAGCCATCTACAAAAACCCCTTCCTGTTAGCAGTACAGATCAGCAGTCAAATCATCTGCTCCCCATTTCCTGTGAAGGGCATCACAAGCCTTCCCCAATTCCCATCGCTGCCCTGCATCAGGGCAGGCAGGAACTGAGGACTGCACCGTGCTGGCAGTAAGATGCAGTCACCCTAACGCAGGGAATCAGCCATTGTATTGTGCACAAAGAAAAAGACATTTTATTTTGTTTCAGCGTGTTGATTATTTTATTATGCTGAAATACAATGCCCCCTTTCACCCAGAGAATAATTGACAAATACATTATTTCCCACTCCACTACCACAAAGCTGGAACGTGTTTAAATGTGCCTGGCAGAAATCCTCTTTAGCCACTATGGCCTGCTAGCTCTGCAGTTGAATTTCAAGTGATTTACATGCCCAATTACTTTAAGGGCAAATGGTAAGCAAAATGCTGTCTGTTTGCCCAGCAGCATATACCTTAAACACAGACACGAAGCAAATTGATGTTGCCTTTGTGTCTATTTACTGTGCTTGGCATATTGAGAAGTGCCTTGCCAATATTCACAGCACAAACAGATACAGATACGTGCTCTGCGATTCTCATCTGAACGTGTAACTAAACAAGAGGCTCATCATTCCCCACAGGAGGTTTTTTAGCTATTACATTAGTGGTGAATATTACAGATATCAAGACTATTAGATAAAAAGTGTATTGGTGAAAAGATTAAGCCCAAACCTCCAAAATGAAACCAAAAAAAAAAACTAAAAGCAATTTTCTGCTGTCTTACACTGATGCGGACAAAATGGCATGCTTCTGCAGCTTACTGGAGATTTATCTCCACTAATCTGGCAGAAAGGTTTCAGTAGGATGATGTAGAGGCTGACAGTGACTTCAGTTTGACACATACCCTTACAGACTTTTTTTTTGTGCAAGAGAATCAGTAAGAGTTGTCAGAGCTCTGAAGCCTGCACGTATTTTTCTGAACACCAACAGCATTTTGTGGTACACCTCGATGATGGGACTGGAATGAGACTCTCCACTGTGTCATACCTAATTTACAAAGGCTGAATAAACGTAACAGCCTTCAGACTAACAAGTCAAAATACCAGCAGAGGCAGAAATGAATTATAACCAGCCAGACCTTAAAGCACAGGTGTTTCCTCTACCATACCATACCATGCGGGTCTTGCTAATCCACTCCCAGGACACACACAGTTCTTTCCACTGGCCTGAAACCGGCTGTGGAGAAGAGGATTCATCCCTGAGTGGCACGAGCAGAAAAGCACATGCGGTGCACTCACACATGAGCTGCTGCAGCTTGTGGAAATCACTGTGTGTTCCGGAGCGTGAAGGTGGAGTGAAATGGTTCCTGTCAGCATCGCCGCTGCTCGGCTTCAACACACATAAGAAATGGACAGCAATGCCTGACCAGAGGCATCAGCAACGTCACAAATGTTATCAAGTTACATCCAAGAGACAAAAATTTCAAAAGGTATTTGCTCTGTGGTTTTAGGCTGATACTCCCAGTTTCAGATGAAATTTCTCAATATTTCTGCATCCACCACTCTGCTGATATGAGAAAGGACCCTTACTCGTATGCTATGTTGTTATGGGCATGTCATTCCCCTCAAGGTTTTATTGGCAAGTAGGTTGCTAAATGCTTTAAGACTGCTGGCCAGTACAGAGAAGAAATGGAAATAACTCCTCAGGTTGAAACAGAAGACGTGTGTTTGCTCAGGCTTTCAGCACCTACCACATACAACAGTTCCCAAAGCCAGGGGAGAAGAGCAACAAAACAAAGCCTTGACCTGTTGCCAGTCCCAAAACCACTGCATTCAAACTGACCATCAGGAAACACCGCGTCCACCCGAATCCCTGCTGTGCTGCCACAGGACTAGAGCACAGAACCCCCCCCTTTCCCCTCAAGTGAACAGCTTGTTACCTGTGGAGTCAAATATTATGGGCTGGCAATTCCTGTTTGAGTCCCAGTTGCACCTGAGCACCTGGCCTCCTTCTACAACGTTGTGCTGGGTGGTGTTCGCCTTCGGAGCTCCCACCAGAAGAGATATCCTGGGGTAAAAAGAGGAAATAAAAGTTTCAAAACTTAAGGCAGGACATTGCTACTCTATAACACTCAAAGAGTTAATGAAGCAAAGGTCTTATCCATTCAAATCTAAGCCTGCTAAAAACTATGTTGACTTTCACAGCAGTTCTTACTGAGTTTCAAGTCCTGCCTGGCTCCCTCTTTTCTGCAAACAAAAGTAGGCGAAAAAACTGACTGAAGAGGCAAAAAGATGATGATGAGTGAATTAAAATATTCTGACCTGCTTAGAATCAAGTTTAAAATGAGATAAATGCCTTTTATTTCCTTCTTTTTCCCTTTCAAAAATGTGCACTTATGCTTCAGAATAGGAAGTCGTGTATTGCTGCAATCTACAGAAGTCATTGTCTGACATCATTTCTGGTTCAGTTTGTATGTAAGAGTAATTCATGGAAGTCAGACAAAAATATTCAGTGATATATACACAAAACAGCAGTGCTTCTGAGCTCAGGAAGTATTAAGTGGTGAGTCAGCCTCCCATTAGCAAACACTCCTCTAAAAGCAGTCACCAAGCACCCAAGTTACTGCCAACCTCAGGTTTGCGCATTAATGAATCTTTACTGAAATTCTTTACACAGTCATTGTTTTTTTTTACATGGCTGTGACATTTTATACATCTCTGCTTAAATAAATAACTGAAGTGCATTCGGAGTGGGAACCGCTAGGAGATTAGGCTTTTGCAGGTGGTAAAATTCAGAAGCTGCCAAATTCAGAAACAGCCCGACTACAAAGCCAGACCAAAGAGTGCTGTTAACATCTTCCAGGAACCCCGACAGCTGAGACACACTTGACTGATCAGCACTTTCCTTAAGAAGTCACTTTGACACATAGGCAGAGAAGAAGTAAAGATGAAAAACTAAAATACTTCCTCTTAGCAGAATCTGCCCCGCTGCTGCCATTTGGACTGTTTAAGACAGAGCACAGCTTGTGGAAGCAAGTCTTACCAGCCCATTTCAGATAGCACAGTTGGTTGGTTTGGGAATTGGCTGAGCTGAACAAGCTGCTTGGAGACATCTACAAGTAGACGGATCCAGGCTTAGACAACTCGTTCTGGCTGTGATGGGCATCCTCCAGACTTGAGCAAAAAGCTATGTTTTTTGTCCTTAGCATGTAAATACTACCTATAAACATGTAGTGCCTTACCAAAGCTCAACTCGTAAGAACGCCAACACACAAGATTAGTTTTCAACTGCGTTTAATTTCTAGAACCTTAAAAATTTCCTGGTATGGACCTGGGTAGAAAAGCTAGACTTTGGGGCAAGACATTTGTTTCCCCGAGCTGCCATTCACAAACTTTCTCAGTTCCAAGAACATAAATGTGAGACGCTTTTAATGAATATAAAACCTTCTCTCTGGGTATAACAGAAATGCTTAAAAATAAACACTATGGTGCCAAGTAAAGAAACACATCAATTATTATAATTACTATCTATTACACGGGTACTAGCTTGCCTCCCACTTCATCCTTGGTGCACCAGCTTTGACAAGACCCTAGATGAAATATTTGCTTTTAAGAAGATATTACTACATTAACCTTTATAATTTAATTATAAAGGTTAAATAAATACAAAGAAGTCTTTAACCTGCATACTTCAGGGAAGATGGGCACAGAGGGGAGTTTTTTATGTCCAGCTGCGCTCCGACACCGCTCAGCCCCTGCCCGGCACAAGGCACACACACAGGGAGCTTCTTCCCTGCTGCTTTTTACTAACATTAAGCAAAGAGAAGGCGATAACTAAACTTTTGCTGGAGCAACACATGGAGTTGTTCCTTCTCCCTCACCGCCTCAAACCCTGCGGGCTCCAAGCCACGAAACCAACCGAAGGAGCGCCCCAAAAAGCCCCGGCAGCTGCACGGGGAGCCCGGGCAGCGCCTCCCGAGAGTCGAGGGGGTCCCGGAGGGGTCGCTACGGGGCGAGGGGGCCGCGCACTTACGAGGAGGGGTCGGGGGCGAAGAAATCCACGGCGAAGCCGAAGTAGCTGCCCTGCGCGCCCGAGTAGACGGCCGGCCGCTCCGCGTCCAGGTTGAAGGCGGCGCTGCCGGCGGCCAGAGCGCAGCCCAGCAGCAGCAGCCGCGGCCCGGACCCGCACCCAGCCCCGCTCCCAGCCCCGGCCATGGCCCCGGGGCGCTGCCCCAGCTCGGCTCAGCTCGGCTCGGCCCGGCCCGGCCCCACGGCAGCGGCGGCGGCAGAGGGGCGGGCCCGGCGCCCAGTTCCCCTTCCTCCCGGCGGCGGGGAGGGGCCCACGACAGGGGCGGGGGCACGGGGAGAGCCGGCCCCACAGCGCCCCGGGCCTCGGGGCCGTGGGCAGGGGGTCCGTGGGGGGCTATAGGGGCTTATAGGGGGGCTATAGGGGTTATAGGGGCCGATTCCGGTGTTTCTGTGCCACAAACGTGCTGTGACATAACGCCCAGTAAGTGCTTGGCGCAGCCGGGAGGAGCCCAGGTAACCCCATGCTCCAGCCCCTGCTTCCCAGCACCAAGCCGTATCAGTAACTCCTTAATTAAGCCAACCGGGAAACAATAATTCTTTCCCAGACTGGAGAGTTCCCAAACCCGGACTTGATACGCGTGGCTCATTTTCCTGAGAGCTCCCAAATGCAGACGGTAACAAACCAAAGAAGTGAAGGGTGCTCTGTGTGTCAGCAGCTCAGGCTACAGGTGGGTTGGGGTAGGCTGCTGGTAGGTTATTGGGGCTGCTCGGTACATTTCAGCCCCTGAGGGCTGCTAAGTGAAGGGCCAGAGGCTGGTTCCGCAGTGCCCTGCCAGCCGTGCTGACACATCCCTGGGGATATCGTCTCGGGACAGCTTCCTCCCAAGGGGACTGCGCTTCCACCCCGACCTATCTCACCCTCCGCTACGGAAAGCATCTCCTGCTGCAGGCCCGACGGGCGAGCGATGCTGTGGTGTGCACTGAGTTACAATGTCGGACAGAACGCCAGCCCCACGCGGACTTTGTTATTAACTTAGAGCAGGAACCACCCTTTCATTGAGGATGTGATTTTCCTTGCTAGCCTGTCTGGTTTTCGGTATGAGTAACACGTAGATAAACAGCTGCTGGGATAGTATCACACAATGCAAGCACATGAATTATATGCATCTCTGTTTACTCTCCTGTACGTCAGAATTTTTTTCCTTTGCAATGCTATCTTTCCACCTTATGACATTACAGTCACCAGTGAGAAATGGAAAAAGTCCTATACTTTGGTAGAAATTATCAATGTGCAAGCCACAAAGGTCCTGCTTAAAAGGCTTGGCAAGATGTGATACCTCCCATGGTCTTCCCCAAAAAATAATTTTGTGGCCAAGAAGGCCAACGACCCTCCATACAAGAAGGACATCGAGGCCCTGGAGCACGTCCAGAGAAGGGCTATGAAGCTGGTGCAGGGCCTGGAGCACAAGTCCTGTGAGGAGCGGCTGAGGGAGCTGGGGGCGTTTGGTCTGGAGAAGAGGAGGCTCAGGGGAGACCTTACTGATAAACTTCCTAAAGGAAGGTGTAGGGAGCTGGGGGTCAGCCTCTTCTCACAGGTAACTAGTGATAGGACTGGAGGGAATGGCCTCAAGTTGTGCCAGGGGAGGTTCAGGTTGGAAATTAGAGGAAAATTAGAAGAAAATTCTCCAGAAAGAACGGTCAAGCATTGAAATGAGTTACCCAGGAAGGTGGTGGAGTCACTGTCCCTGAGGATGTTCAAGGAAAGGTTGGACATGGCTCTTAGGAACAGGGTTCAGTGGGTGACATTGGTAGTAAGGTGAGGGTTGGACCAGATGATCTTGGAGGGCTTTTCCAACTGTAATGATTCTTTATTGATTTTATGTCCTGCACATAAGCACGAAGCTTCAGCCTCTTAGTCAATCCAATGCTTTACAGTAGGAATGGTATTAATGTCTGGAGCACAGCAAAGATTACCACCAATTTGTTCACAGATGCCTCCATAAGGAACCCAGAAAAACCTTCAACCAGGGGACAGTTTCTGCACATGCTTTGCTCTTGTGCCATTCAGCCACTCTGACTCAGAGTGGCTTAAATTTCCTGAACAGAGCTTTAAGAAGTAGCTCAGTTTCTAACCAAACAGCAGAAAGCAAGCCAAACTTGACAAAAAGATGGACTGCCTTTGTTATTTCGTTTTGGGCATTTGGTGCTTTGGATTTCTATTTTTGTTTAATATTCACATGAATGTTAGTTTTCTTGAAATGCCATGAAACCTGCCAAGCACAAAAGCTCTGTGGGGTGAGGAGCACAGCAAAACCACTGCAGGATGTTGCAATCCGGAGTTGCTTCAGTCCCACCAGCAATGCACCAGGCCAGCAAATCCTCACTCAGTGGTGACGCAAAAGCTGTCCTTAGCCAGAGGCTTAAAGGCAGATTTTTCTTTGGGCCAATGAGGGTATAACCATGATTGTAGAAGCAGCATCTAGCTGGGGAATGACTCTCAGCAGAGAAATAGAAATCTTCCAGTTAGAAAGGAAGTGAGTCGTACCATTTTTTTTCTTCTCATGTGCTCAGCACTGATAACAATATTTCCTCAGTGTTAGTCAGTCGCTCCTCCAAGTCCCTGTTGTGTTTCACAGGACGCTGGTTACTCACCAGGACCTTTTATGCAGTGGGATTTCATACCACCAAATTCAGAGAGAGCTCTGCTTGATTTACAAAGGGATTCATATTTCTTCTGTCTGACAGAAGCAGGCATCGTAAGTAGCATCTCTTTTGCAGTTTTTATTTTACAGAGCACTTCTGCAGATCCAACAAACTCAGCTTACCCTGATGTTGCTCTCCAACACCCCCAAAGATTTGAATATATTTTTAAACAGCATTTCTATTCTAGAGAAAAGGATCATCAGGAAGTAATGTAGTAACGTACAAACGGGTAGGGAAAAGTCCACCCTTCTGTACAATTTTCCATATGCAATCTCAGTGAAAATGTCTTTATGGTATCTGTGCATGTCTGAGATGTAGCAGGGACAAACCAAGTTAAATACAGCCCCACAGCATTCAGGGATAGGAGCAGAGGGAAAGCCAGGGGCCTTCAGCATCAGTGAGGCACCTTCAGCTAAGCCGTCTGGCAGAGATGGGGCTCTCTCGCCTCTTCCACCAGGATGGGTCCCAGCAACACTTCCTAGAAGGGGACAAGGGAATTTTCTTCTCTAGAGAGTATAACAAAATTGGCTTTCTACCTCCAAACAAGAAAAAGAGAACAGACAAGCAGAAATACCAAAGTCGCAGCCTTTCTTTGCTCTATCATCCTGCATGTAACACACACATTACATATAGAGGATGTTTCTGTATTCCTGCTGCTCCTACACCTGTCAAAGGGCTGTAGTTGCATTGCATTTATGTAGCTCACTGCATGAAGAAACTTGGGCTCCCTGTGCTGGGTACTGCTATCACGACAGCTCCTGTATGGGCCGACGCCATTATCGGATCACAACTGCACTTCTCCCACATCCCCTCTTCTGCTTTGATCCTGGGGGGCTGGTAAGTAAGCAGCAGGTACAGGAGTGCTAATATTACACTCAAATAAACAAGCAGTGATCTCTAGCATCTTTTCACCATGCTCTCCTCCAGTTTTTTGTAGCTGCTTTTTTTCTTTCCAGAGAATGTAAATTGCATACTATATCTCATTAACTTTACTGTACTTCTTTACATTTACCAAATGCAACTATCAGCCAGAAAAATAAAACAAAACAGAGGTATAGAACACATTACTAGAACCTACACTCAGTTTTTACTTAGAAAGCAACTATATCTGGCAGAAATACTTTTGAAACTGTCTTCTGCTAGGAGCACAGAGAAACAGAGCACTTCCCAGCAGCCCTGATCTATAGGCGTAGAAGACAGGGGTCTCTTTCTATAAAATTCCATTTATGGAGAATTTCCAGAAGATGAGGTATTTTCCATTTTTCTGACATTCTTGCCTGCCTCTGCTTATACAGAAGTACTGGAGGTCACTGCTTCCTTTTACAGAGATATTGCCATTCCTGTCGTTAGCATACATAATCGTATGTTTAGTAAAAGTGCCACAGTTTATATACAACTTTTTCTTCCTATTCCGTAGTTCTAGAGAGTTTTTCACACATTTCATTATTATTTTTTGTCACGGATTTTTGAAGTGATTTAATAAAGCTCTATCTCAGAGTGGCCATTTTTACTTCTGCATTAGCTCTTCCAGAAACAATGCCACATCTTCTCTTGAATCATCAGTCCTCTAGTGCTTCTGTACTTCACAGGCACTTCTACATCCTTGCCAAAGGATTTGGAACAAAACCAAGTTTAGAACTTCTGAAAAGTTCCTTAGTTAGCAATAATGGAAAAAATATATATATCTTCAGACTTCTCAGTGCTTAGCAATGACTTCATGTTTTGCATGTGTTGAGGGAGTATGTAGCAAAATAATAACATGCAGAACAAAGAGATCAGAAGGCAGTGAAGAAATTAGAGCTGAGTTCCTTTCTAGCTGATATGGAAAGGTGTATTATGACAGGGTAATATTTCAGAAATGCTCTAATTAAATTGTTTTGTTTTGTTTTTCTGAATATTGTTTTACACTCAAATACAAAAGCACTAAAGGATAGTAGTAAGATAAACTGATCTATAAAAAGATATTTCCCTCTCTCTTAAACAAAAAGAGTGTTAAGTGCTTGAACCCAGGCATGATAATGCAGCTCAACCATCAGCTCTAGCCTCTAGACTTCAGAAAACATTTTACCATCTTACACAATGCCTCAAAGCTCAAACTTCCTCCTCTTTCCTATCCGAAGCGAACCCAAAGAACAAAATCACCCTTCTCCCAAAGCAAAACAAGAACCCACACTCAGCCTCATGCCAAAAACCATTGTATTTTGATCACCTACACCCAAGAAATATCGTCCTGTCTGGAATTAATATTAAAACCAAAGGATACCATTGTTTACAAAACATCATACTGGTGACTATATTTCTGCTGTGTTAGAGGGAAAAAAAAAAAATAAGTGAAAAAATAAAGCTAAAAATAACAGATCAACACAGAATCAAATCTCTAGGGATTCTAACATTTATTTTTATTTTGTTTTAAGTTGCTACTGTTTGCTTTGAGTACATTACCCTTCAATTGCCAGGATTTCGTTCCTAAAGGCTCCTAGCTGGGTACTGGTGGCGAAAGAATTTCTGGAATGTAAATTTTCTTTCTGCTTCTATCAAAAGACCTCTGCCCATTATGGCTGACAAGTTCCTAGTGATAGAACATGCAAACACTTGTATGCTGTAAAGAATAAAGAGCACATTTAAAAGATTTTCCCTTTTTTACCATGTATGGGTTCTTGTTTCACTTCTTCCTGCTTCCCATACGTACAAAGAATGTGCATCCATCTATTTATAGCAAATATTCTGTCAAACTAACTTGGTGTTTCCTGTGTGGAAAACACTGGGGGACATGAAACGTAGAATTGCTATTTACAGAACCCAGACGTTCTGTATTGACAGCAAGAAGGTTGAAGAGACCAGCGTAGGGCCGATACTACTGACAAAAAGCAGTTTTCGACACCCACTAACTTCCTAGTCAAGAAAAAAGCTGACAAAAGTAAGGTAACCACGGTTAAATCAACTCCTTTTGATCACTTTGACTCATCTGACACATTTACCACGATCACGTCTTCGCTGTGTCCCTTCTGACCCCTCTCTCCGCTCGTAAACCAAGCCCCGGGGCTGCCCCAGCAGAGCACACCGCTGGGCGCTGCGGAGCCTTGGAGGCCGCCTGCTCTCACACAGCCAGCTGGCTCGCACAGCAGGCCCACCAAGAGAGGTCAGTCAGCAAAGCCTCTGGGAGAAGGAAGAGAAGAAGCAAAAGAAGATGGTGAAGAGGGCAGATTAAAATTTTCCTGGCTAGAAATGTCACTATCATCTCGTTTGTGCCCGAGACTTTTAGGAGGCATTAAGCTGAAACTATGAACTCTAAATGGGCATCAAACCACCATTAAAACAAAACAAAACAAAAAAAGATTTTAAGTCTACTGTTCCCTAACCATGACACCTACTTAAACATTAAATGTTTCCACGATTAGTAGAAAACCGATAGAGAGCTTATGATGGACTTGTATTATCTTGCAGACACCCAAGTACAGTAAAATCCTCGAGACAATCTTTACATGCAGCACCCAGAGCACAACAGTGACAGCCCCAGGGTCAGGACGTAAACTAAAGAATTAAGCAGAAGTGGAGATCAAACATGAACAGGACAAAAATTCTCCTGGAACAGCAAACCAGTTATTTTTTTATTAGGTTACTAATAAAAGGTTTTCTACAACTACAAAAAATGCTCTAAAAAGGTATCACACACCAACAATACAGCTTCATTCCAACATGGGTCCAGTGATGTAGCATTGGTAGAGCAGATTTCCCTCACGGCTTACCATACAAAGATCATGATTTTGCCTTGTGAACTTAATTCTTGAACAACTTGCTCATCTTTGCCCTTCAGGAGTGTTTTGCATCTTCACGTGTGTTTTTATAGCAATTTAACAATTTCTGAATGGCAACTTGTAATACACGGTTTTCCATTCTATCTTCCTTGAATTTAGGAGCTCATCTCATATTTTTAAGTCTGAGTACACTTTCATGCCATCCTTTCTTGAGTGTATTATACTGCTGAAGTTTTTAATCACAAATGTAAAATAAAGATTACTGAAGTCCCTTTCACAAAGCACAACTAGAATGCTGGTACTTGGGATCAAAAGAAGTGATTATTTTCACCATTCATTTCTATAGTGTGCTCTGAAGGAACCCATTGTGTTCAAATATTAAGGCTATAACATCATAAATGAATAAAACATCTTGGCCTTATTGCTAACACCAGCAACAGCCACTCTCTGTAAAAAGACAGAGCATCTATTGAAAGGCAAAAAACTACAAGCGACAGATCTAAGCCAAGGTCACTTCTAAGTCTCTAATACCAGCATGTGGGAAAAGGGAAAGGTGATTTGCAGATATCACTACAAAAAGCACTTAATGGGATTATAGAGACATAAAACACATCTGGTCCATAACCAAGAGCAAAGACTATTTGCTTCATTAAGGATTTTGCTGATTAAGGCCCATTCGTAGCAAAAAATTGAGCACCATAAAGAGGTAGAGTTTCTAATTCTGTATTAAAAAAAAATGTTGCTAGCTTTGAAACACAGTAAGGAGTTGGTGTTCTTCAGGACTGAAATACTCAAATTGGCATTCTAAGAGATGCTAAAGATGTATAGAGGTTCAAGGGGGAGAAGAGTGCACATACTGTAAAGAGAAAGCCATAAATTACAACTGGGTTGAGGAAATCGTCTAGACAGAAAAAGGAGACTATGTATGACGAGTACTGCTGAGAAGTGCATGGGCTCGCCCTGTTCTTGTCTCCTTCTAGTTCACGTGCCTGCTTTTTGGAGCGATAAGCAGTCTCCCTGTCTAATACAGTACCAGTGCTGTCAAAAGTTTCTTGCTATTCCTTTGGCTTCCCAGGTCTCACTTTTCCAGTGATCTTACTCTTATTGATGTTATTCAGGGGATATTTCTCCTGAGATATTTAGGTGAATATATATATATATATATATATATATATATATATATACACATATATATATGAGCTATATTTACATATGAGTAATTTCATTCTCTCAATTTAGGACTGTAATAATTTCACTGTGAGGTAAACAAAGATCTAACCCTGTAAGATTTTTGCTTTAGTCAATCACCCCTAGAGTTTCAGCAAGTTATTCCAAAGCAACACATGGAACAACAAACACTGCTCATGATGAAGCTTCCAAGTATGGTTTTTGCAAGATAAGCAAGTATAAAAACATTTCGATTTGCATAGCTTATTATAGTAGTGTGATTTTGTTTTTCTATTTAAGGCACATAAACATTACAAAATAGCTTGAAATCAGCATTCAAGATATCTGATGTATACTTCGGCACTCATTCTATGCATCTGACTAAAGAATTGCAAAAGTAGTCATAAAATACACTGATTTGTATGTGCAAGTTCTTGCTATATTATCTATTTGGGAAATTAAAACCATCTAATATTTACAGTACCGAATCACCACAAAAAGTACCACTGCTTCATCCAAAGTTCATCAAAATCCCCCCCCAAGCCCCATAAAAAATAGTTGAGGACTGTTGTCCAGTAAGAAATATTAACATGCAATGTCTCCTGCCCATGAAAGTAACTTTTTCTTCAACTCATGGATATTCAGTGTATTTAAATAGTATCGAAGGCCAATCCGTCCTAATATTTAGCACAATTGTGAAGACCTAAGATTTTTAGATCAGTGAAATGGTTCAGCATTACAGAAATCACTATTACACACAAAATAACAGCCTCCAAGACAAAAGTCATTTTTGTCCGTAATGATGATTAAATCACTTTTATTCCCATTTAAAATATACAACTTTGAAAAATTACGCATCATACATTCAAACATGAATTGCATTCTTAAGTGTCCTGATATCCAGCTATCCTGTCGCTGGCCAGTGTAATACAATAATCTCTCAACACTTTACTTTTGGCCATGAGAGAAAATTCTCCAGAAATAAACATTTATTATCTGATATTGCAGCTTCTCCTTAAACACTTAGAGTTACAAGTCAATTCCAGTAGGTCTCTGCTTCCTAAACACTGCTTCTTGTTCCTGTAAGAAAAAAAAGTCCACAAAGATTCCTAAAAGGGCAAAAAAAAGGTCAGCTATTTTAGAAATAGCATTAATAAGAGTTGATTCAGCAGTGTCAAAAATAACCATTAAAGCTAGTATTCCCACTCAAAAGCGGTTCAAGTAAGCTCACTAACAATGCCATGAACTTTAACAGTCTTTAGGAAGTAACTTGAAACCTTTCGAAAAACATTGATACAAACGGTATCATTAGAACAGCAGTACTGTTATAGACACTTAGTACCATGGCAATGAGGCATAACCCACGGCCCGCTTGAAAAAGCACTGCTACAGGAAAGTCCTTATGGCAAGGTTTTGATAAATTTGTAAAGGGCATATTGACTTATTTAAACCTTAGTAACTGCTCCCTGCAGGGTACGCAATGAAATCCACTGCTCCACTTTGAGGTGAGTGTTATTACTGCACAATTTGGTGTTACTTAAAACACCAATGATCTGACAGGCATTTGGTTAGACCATAACATCCCTGCTCTGCAGTGCTCCCAGTCTTAGCTAACATACAAACTCAGCAGGGTAAGCATGAGCCGGAAACAGCAGCAAGTGTCGTACGGTGTATTAAAACTGTTAATGGACAGGTAGGAGAGCAGAACAGGAGGAGGGAAGAGTCACTGTTTTTAAATCTGTAAATTTGCTCAATTTTACAGGCTGCACAAAGTGTAGAAAAAAATCTAATTGCAATTAGCCCTAATTTAACTTAAGCCAACATCTGCATTACTGTATCAGGACTGGAGAGAAAGTGTTTATCAATGTATTAAAAAAATGAAGTTAACAGTTTGCTGTAATATCCTCACTTAAGAGAAAACCAACACGGGTCTTTTAAAGTTGATAATTTTTATTTACAGTTTTGTTGGCAAAAGGCAGTGGGAAAGTTTAAAACATTTTAAACAGAGGACACTGTATCACTGTACAGTATGATGTATCAGTTCACAATCCGTATCCTCAGGATCCAGCTGATCAAATAAAGCTTATCAGAACTTCAAGAAGCATAATCTGCACCAGCTCCATTAGTATACTGCCTAAAAATACTTCAGGCAGTTTCTAAGTCAACACAATCACCATTTAAAATGAAGTTCTGGTAAAGAACATTCCCTTTGATTTCATACTGTACCTGGTATCAACGTGCCCACTTACACTTGCACACTGGCAAAGCAGTTACGCTTCCTACTTTTAGTTGAAATATACCATCTCATTTTCTGTGAATTCAGCTGTCAGGTAATTACAAACTACTCTGAATATTTTACTGTGATAATAGTCAAGATTGGAGTAGATGAGATTGAAGGAAAATACTCCTGGTATATCACATGCCCCTCAGAATCAGCTGGGTAACCATAAACATCCTGTTTAAGAATTGTATTCAAAAAGGAGAAAAAAATGTAGTCAGTTTTCACTTTGTCACATAGATTTTAATCCGCACTTGAGCTTTTTAATTCATTCTTCTAAATCAAGAGTGTTTAGTTCTTCTTCTAGTTCATCCAAGTCCTCGCCAGTAAAAAGATTTTCATCAACTGGAACTGCATCAATTACTCCATTTTCCAACTCCCCATCTCCATCATTATCTTCCTCTAAATCGTTCTGCTCACTGATGTTTATCTCACCGCCAGAAGCTTCACTTAATTTATTATCTGAAAATAATGAAAATACTGATTTTACACATGACAATGTCAAAAATTTCTTAATCACTAGTCCACAATCCTACTGAAGAGGCTCTGAAATTTTTGAAATAATCACTTTTTATATAGTTTCAATTTACATATGCAAACTAAATTGCATGTATCCAATTAATACACAGGCTTGGATCATTAATTAGAACGGGCTTAAAAAAAACACAAACTCAAACACTAACTACTATTATTGTAACTGAGTCAAACAATGAGTTACTCACAATTCAACACCTGCACTTTAAAGACTTTTTTAAGGTTAAACTTTAAAAACTTTAAACCTTTTTTAAGGTTAAACCTTAAAAATTGGGTATGCATTCCACAAGCAGAGAACAATAAAGTCTTTACTTGAAGAAATTACAAGTTCATCTAAGATAGGCAGAAAAATATTAAGAGAAGCTTGTATTTTTTGATATTATTCATTTGGCTGTTTACTAAATTTAAAGATGGGGGAATTGCCCAAATAAACAGGTGTTGCATGGATTTTCTTCAAGTGGTCAAACACACTACCTTTTATTTAAAGTTGAATTTCAGAAAAATTTGAAGTGTATAGAATTTGCTAGAAGCAATACCTTCAGTAACAACAAACACCATGATCACATTTTTTTAAATTAATAAAATAACAAATGATGCTTTTTGGAGAATCAAAAACTCATTTCTACCTGCTTTTTGGGAAGCATTTAACAATTCATTCCCTTAGAAGTGACGCCTAAATAATGAACTTACCGTCTTTTTCTATTGAAGTGTATGTGCTGAATCGCTCAGGACTAGCCACAGTAATACCAGTCTCATCAACAGCCTTCGGGACATAGAGGCTCAAATCCACATCGTTTATGCACACAGGATCTTCCATCTGAAAAGTACACCAAGATGCTCTCTATAAATGATGCTTCCACAGAATTTCTAATTTCAGCAGTTTTTCTACACATTTTTTTCATCTTCCTTTTTGACACCAAAACTGAGAAAAATATATTCTGTAGCAGTGTTCAAATGTGAACCCAGCACATTAATTGCACTGTAAGAGTTGCACTCTCAAATTAAATTTTACTAAGCTCTCCAAAAAAACTTACAAAGCTTGCATGTAAATTGTGATTTTGTAACTTGAAATATTATTTGAGTTGCCCGTGTTCTTTACCTCATCATCATCTCCTGTTCCTTGAGTATAGCGGGTATCATCTGCTTCTTCATCATCTGCATCAACCAACTCTGGTCGGAACTCAAATACTTCACGTCCACTAATCTAGTAACAGAAAGAAATCTGATTTATCACTTCACAGAATTCTAAATGCCATTAAGGAAAATTAAAGAAAAAAAAAAAACAGAAGCAAAACAATTCCAAGGCAGCTACCTTAATGCAAAACTCATTTACTCTTTCTTCTTATATTAAGAATTGAAGTGTAGAACGTACCACCAATGCTTTGCCCGCTTTGAAGTCCGCTTTCCTCCTTTCCATATCTTGCTCAGCCTTATCAATTTTTTCTTGTCTTTTTCTTCTCTTCCATGCAATGAAACACTCTAAAGTGATTTTGGTAACATTTGGTCCTAAGGCAGCACGCTGTCAAGTAAAAAGACTGATTAATGGTAGAAATTGTTTCCAAAGGCTATATATTAAATTAAAGATTTAATTACTCTTTTCCAGAACCTAATTAAAAACATTTCTTTCTAATTCCTTTTGCACTCTTACCACTGTTAAACACGCCCCATCAACATAAAGTTTGACTCCACGCACGATTTTCCAGTTAGTGAGATGAGCTGACATGAAAGCTAACATGAAAAGCGTAGGAGGAAAGAAACCAACGGCATTAGTTTAGGTTCTCCTCAAACTGACACTGTCAGGCAACGGTGCCAGAAGCAGAGCTGCAAAGTCTTTAGGAGGCCCCGTCCTTAGTGTTGCTTCCTCACGATTGAGTTATGCGACAACCAAGGAAGCAGTGAACTGGGGATGAGGAAGGCCCATAGAAGCAGTTGTAACAGATAAAAAGAGAAAAAGCAAGGAAGAGAAAGCCTCTAAAACAGGATTAGGGATATCCACCCTAACAGTAAATATTCAGACCTAATTTTTAAAATTACTTACTGAAATAAAAACCATGAATTAATTGCCTCACCCTAGCTCATAGAGCCTCTAAAAACATTTTATACTTTTCAATTATTCATTAGGAAGTTATTTACAATTTTACCTTCTTTTCAGTATAATGAAAACAAACACCACCAACAGGTACCTTGTTGACAACTTTACCTCTTTTTCTATTAGATCTTCTAAGGAAATTTCGTCTTGCTTTTCCTCCTTCTTTTTGTCTTTTTTTAATACAAAACCTGGAGGGAGTGCATGGCGATACATACAATTGTCTCCGCCACCCGGACAGACCCAAAACCATCCATATTTGTTGTTTTCAATAGCATCAAGAAAGTATTTGCAGACCTGCATAAAACAAAGGTCACTAGCACTGCATTCTCTTTCAGCCCCATTTATACTCGTATACCTACTACATAAGTACAGTAAATCAGCCATGTGCGCTCAAAAATGAAGATAAGAAACGTGTGAAATGCACTGCTATTAAAAAAGGGTAGACAAAGGAAGTGCAGCTAATTATCTAAAGCTATCAGGTATTCCAATGGCTTTTTTCCCTTATTATCAATCAGAGAAAGACAGGATGACTCAGAAGACTGACAACTGGGTACTTTGTAAACTGAGCAGCACAGGTAAGAAAAAGCATGCTAACAATCTTTCTATTCAAGCCCACCAATGCCAGTGTACTTTTAATCAAAATAAATGTAACCAATCTCAGATGTTACACGTTCCAGCTCATGATCCTGAGGTAAAGATACACCATTCTGGAGCTTTCCACAAGAAATTTGTAACACAACCCCAGAATTTAATTTTTTTGCAAATTTAGGAAGAATCAATAGAATATATATTTATTTGGTATTGAAAATAAGGTGAATAGTCCCAAAAAACAGCAGAAAGGTATCATAGCATTTAGCACACAAACTAAAGAATACTCTTCAAGTAAGAGATCAGGAACTATAAATGACTGAACTAGCTTCTCTCTGCTGCTAATTAACACATACTACAACTCAAGGAAAAAAAAGGACAAAAAGACATACTATTTGTGTTTTGGGTTTTTTCTTTTCCGCCTCACCATGCTTCTTGTTCACCACCTCTTCTAGCTTCTTTTCATCCCAGTTATCCATTGTATCTAGAACAAGACAACAGGTCATTTCACAAACACGCCAAACACTAAACAGCACCGTCCTGTGGCTATTCTCCTGAATAGCAGTTCTAATCAATAATTCTTACATTTTAGTTAATCTACAGAATGGGAGATAAATTCAGACTTCTGTAGTGAACTTGTCAGACTTTCTTGTGATGCTCACAAGACCTTTTCCTCAAAAACCTTAGAAGCTTATCTTTTGACATGCATAAAGTGTGTTTCAGTTAAAGACTAAGAAACATGTCATCCCATATGTACATTATCTGGAATGGAAAGGGGGAGAGAAGAACAAGATGACAGAATAAAAGAGAAGGCTGGACGCTAACGTCCAGAAGAACAGACAACATAACTTAATACCAAACATACCAAATTTTCAGTGTTAAAAGGATGTGCCATCAAAGGAAGCAAGATTATTAACAGTAACAGTAGAACAGTAGCATCTATAGGATCCAATCACACTAATGTAGGATGACAGAAGCTACAATTTACATAGGGTCAGAGACTTCATCTGTTGTGGAAAACCAGAATAATTTATTTTAATATACAATCCCTAACCTTTGTAAGGGAAAGCAAAACCCAGAGTACTTTGCCAGCAAATGATTTGGGAAAAGAAAATGAAAACTGAGAAAAAAATCCCAAGCAGCTTGAATTCAAAAACCGCATGCAACTGGCAAACATTAGAAACAGTTCTCTCAGTCAGCTATGGTTGCTCATCAAACTTGTTCCTTACGCACTCGCATTTTGGAGAACTTGCACAAAATTAGCAACTACAATAAAGATCAAACACCATACAAACTGCTACTTGTATAACATAACACTTCACATAGCAGGGTTTAAAATACACCATCCAAGACCATTATGTGATACTTTATCAAAATATCTTAAAAAAAATACTTCTAAGAAAGCTTTTAAAATCATGTTTCACTGTTGTTCTTCCTTTCAAACAGTAGTATGGGTTGCCTTGGTCTTCAGCCAGGTTCTTCACGATCATATAATGCAACACAACTCGTTTAATCTTAACAATACAATTGCAAAACCAGAATAGCCACCTTTTATCTATCATTTCATAGAAGCATCATATACCTTTCTCAAGGTCTTCATCTCTTGCATCAATGTAGACACTTCGTTTTTCACACTTCCTTTCCAAAGACAAATCATGAGAAAACTTGCACTTGTCTCCTTTAGAGCACTGTCCTTGCTTGAAGAAAGCACAAACTACAGATTTGGGATCAGCACCTGAGTGAAGAAAATTGTCATATTTTAGTGATTTTTATAAGCTAAAAGCTACATCTTAAAAGTTCTGAAACACAATGGCTAGGATCCCATCTTTAGGATCTGCATAGAATGAAAACACGTTAAACATTAAAGTTATTTCATGTGGAGTTCATCACCTCTCCTTCCTTCAAGCAGATAAAGGTGTCATTATAGTTCATACAGTGGGGTATTTGGACTGAATTTCAAAGTTGACATTTGACTATTTAAATAACTGTGGCAGAAGCGTGTGCCTGAACAAACTATTCGCATAGCAGATAGCACTCTATGCAAAATCTTCCCTATACAACAAACTGTTTTTGCCTCTAATGCATGTCAAAGCATCTTTTCGATGTCAATGTTTCTGTAATATAATCAGTAACATGCTGGAATAAATTTCATTAACCTAAACCACACCCATTCAGATCATTTACTTTCTTTTATAAAGAAATCAGGTGACTGGTCATGGCCTCCAAAATAAACATGTTGTTACAGTATGAACTGTTCAACCACTAACTACAATTTTGAAGTAAACACCATCACACTGACATAATTATTTGACCATCAGGAAGTAAGAAATGAAAGGCGGTAGAAACATATCTACTGGACAAGTATTTACAAGTCCTGTCGATACCAATATAGCCTTCAGTATTCTAAAGATCCAGTAACCCCATAGGAGTTCCTAATAAAATGCCAAGCAGACAAAATACTATGTACACTATATAAAGAAATGACCTATCTACTTGGCAGTGAGCCAGCCAGCGAGCTGGCATTTTTAGCAGGTTATTTTACCTGAAGTAGACGTATGAAAACAGTACATAAAGGAAGTTTCAGTTGCTCATACCTTTGCTAATTTTCTGTGCAGCAACCACGGGCTTGAAGAGTTCATTTAATTCTTGTAGTTCTTTTTTCTTATCTTCTTTCTTTAATTTCTTTTCACTTTCTGTTTGAGCAGCCTACAATGACCCCAATTTGAAATTATTAATAGAAAATTAGAATGCCATTACTCACTTTATATGAATGGTAAATTAAAATAGCACAGCAAACCATTCTCAATTAGCAAGGGAGGGGAGTGCAGACAGGGAGCCTGTGATTTCTTCGTTTTTCAGAACTCCTGTCCTTTTATGAACGGCGAACGCCATCTAGTGGCAGTGACATTTCAAACAGAAAACACTTCAAATAGAATCTGTTGAAGGTCTGGGATGCTGCTACCTCTACTCCACCTTTACCAGCTCGTAAACCAAGTGCAAGGTGGACAATGAGGAAAGGAAAAGTTAGCTGCTCTTTTGTGATGCTTTAGCAGCGCAACTATTCTATCCAGGCACTTCAAGATCCATGCAAAAAGCTTCTCTTTTGTATCCCATGTGCTAGTTTATTCTTGTCACATATACCAGTAGCATGGCCACAGTATTTGTCTGTAGAAGTAGCAAACTACTTTTGGAACACTATTTGTTTAAACCTATATGGACTTGACAAATTAATGTTTCAACAATAACCAGTAGTTTATAAACAAAAACATATTTTTATTTATTTATTTTTTTCGACTCACCCTAGGATTCCAGAAGCATGAAGATGAAAATAGCTGTTTTTTTTTTTTTTTTTTTTTTTTAATCTTGACAGATTTAAATACTGAAAAGTATTTTACAAAATAAGACAGGCATTAACTGTCCTGAAACTAACTTCTAACATCCACCAGCTAATAGCTAAGAGTATTTGAGGAACAAATTATTTTTGACTGATTAATTTACATATAGTATTGTTTTAAGTGCTACAGGATTCAGGGACTTGAGAGAGAAATTTCAGAAGGACTGCCTGAGTAGTATCTATGCTTTCAAAGTGACATCAAATAATCCTTACCACTTCAAGAATTTTACATCTCATGACATGAGCATCAACATTAAAGTTGCATTTGTCATTTATTAGATTATCCTAATGCTATGTAAGGAATTCAACACCAGTTATGACATCATGAGGTTAGCTGCCGCAAATGTCATTATTCTGTAGGCTTATTCGTTTAACAGGAAGCTGTGTGAATACCTAGCAGCTAACTTCTCTAGCGCTGTAGCAGCAAGACCTGGCTTGCATCCATTGGAGCAATATTTCTGTGAAATCTGTGCTTTCTGACTAAGCAAAACACTGTAACTCAGCCATTCTAACATTTTACTTCATGATACAAAACAAGAGCAAAGCAGTAGTAGCAGTGGCTCCGAACTTCAGTTTCTCTGACCAGTTTATCAATTAGACATGTAATTGTAAGACTTGTTTCCACTTGAAATTATAGTAAGTACTTCCATGGGTAGAACAACAAGCACATGAGTTTGTAACTGTTTCAAACTTTATCTCAATGCCCAACTAAATACGAATTATTTTTATTTTTCGTGGTTTGCTATTTCTTAGATTAGGTGAGAATCGAAAAAAAAAAAAGAGCATTTGAACTTGTTTTCTACTCGAGTATCATGTGACGATCAGTACGTACAGTAAAGATGATTCCACTACCCAGTAGGAAAAGCGTTACAGATGCAATGCTTACCTGGCGTGGATTTTGCTGACCAAATTTAACCTGGTGAGTCACAGCCTTGATGAATTTCTGTTGTTTTGCACCTTTTTTGTTCTTTAAGCCAAAGGTTTTGTCCTATAAGTCAAAAGATGAGCACAAATTATTTAAGACTGACCAATAGTTAGAACAAATTCACGTTATTACAAAATAAAATAAGAAAATACCTCCCCCCAAAAAAAAAAAACATAACAAAACCCTTGCCACTCCTCTCAGATTGTTAGTTAAACACAAATTTAGTGACATTTAGCACATCTAGCAACATGACCAATAGAAGAAACAAGATGGACAGCATTCCCCATTTGTACAATCTTTAAAATTCACTTTTCCAAAGACAGGACTAAATACTGCTGTTTTGTGAGCTATTGCTTTTCTCCCCAGATCCAATCACGTCCAAATATTAATGCATGTGTTTGCACGCAGTGTTTTAAGACTCCTCAAGACAAATAAGCAAGATCTTTTTGATTACAAGCTACAACTGGAAAAAAAAAACCTGAATAGTCATAAACACTGTCTTTTCCTTCTATCTGCTTGAAACCACCTACTATTTCCCTCTTCAAGTATTCATACATAAATCCTCGATCTTCATGTCATGCAGGTCAACACTGCCGCATTAAACATTTTCCTCTTTTTCCCCCAAGTATTTTGTACTGATTTATTTAAGTGTTTCCCCCACATCCAGTCCAGACGTGTTTGTATATCCTAAACTCCGCTGCAATAAGCTGCTGTTCACACTGCCTGAGCCAACTCTTCCTCCACATCTTCAGTTTTACTACTAGAAACAAGTTTCTGTACCAAACCTGTTAAAGTTTTCATTAAAAGAAAGAGGATGGCTCTGTTTCACACATGGATCTGAAGCAGCAATTGTTGTTTGTAGCTGAAATACCGCACTTAAAACCTATCTGTGCCTTTGATTTGATAGCTTTTTTTTTTTTTTCTCCCCTCTCTGGAACAAATAACAGATGTTCACCTAGTGATCACAGCGTAGTTCAAACACATCTTCGGAAAGCCTACCAATAAAGAAATGTATTGGGAAAGAATTACCCGACATAAAAGTACAACTATCTGACATAAAAGCGAAATTACCCGACATAAAAGTGAAATTACCCCACACAGCCGGACCCAGCAACGACACCAGAACCCCCCCCCACAACCCCCCCCCCCCGCGGCGCTGCCGGGCCCGGCCTCACCTCGATGATCTTCTCCTTCTTCTTCTGGTCCGCCTTCTTGCTGCCCCCCGCCGGCTGCTGCTGCTTCTTGGGGGGCATGGCGGGCGGGGAAAGGGGAAGGAAAGGGGAAGGGAAGGGAAAAAGCCCGGGACAGGACGGGACGGGCCCGGCCGGGACAGCGCCGCCGCCGCCGCCGGGGAGGCCGCACCGGAAAGCGGCGGTGCCGCGGAGCAGGCTGGGAAGGCAGCGCCCGGTGCGTCCCGGCAGGCCGCGCGCCGCCGGGCGGGGAGGCGCCAAGCAGCGCGGGGCGCTGAGGCGCCGCCGCCATCTTGGGCAGCCTCCCGCAGGCTGTGGTGGTGCAGAGAGGGGATGGGGGAGTCTTCACGCAGCACCCGAGGGCTCGGGGAGGAATGTGTCTTGTGGAGATGAAGCGTGTTGGGCAGGGTGATGGCTTTCGCTGCTCTCTGCCACGTGAAGGAAGATCGCTGCTCTGAGGATGCCTTCCCACTTAGTGCCAGCAGCAGTTCCCATGCTATCAGTATGTTAGGCAACCTTCAAGCCAGGCAGTCATAAGTCAGAGAAAATAACGCTCTCCCAGTCTACTCCAACTTTCAAGTAACACATAAACCTCCAGTCAGCCGCTCCCCACAACTCCACGTTTTTCTCTGAAGACTGTCCCCAAAAAATTGTACTGAATTTAACAATTTTTTGGTGCGTTGAAGTCCAGTTGCTAGGGCTTGAAGGGAGAAAACGTGCTACTGTAAATAGCTTCGTTGGGGCATTAGCTACTCAGTGGAACTCTACTAAATAAACCATCACTTGTAAATAAGGCGTCTGACTGCAGAAGACAGCCTGCACCTCAGTGCAGTCTGCCTGGGCCAGGTTTTAGCCTGTTAAACAGTGGCAGCCTGCCTGAGAGGAGATAAGCTTTCAGTTCATCTTACTAAGTGCCAAGGCTGGATTTGGGTTCCTCCGAGAATGACACATCTTTCTGTAGAAAGGGTGTAAGAAACCTGAATGAACTCCAAATGAGACAACATGAACATCAAAATAAGACAACAGGCAGTTTTACCAAGAGAGCTGTTCTTACCAGAATTTACACACCTGATGATCTGCAACAGAAGCCATTCTGTTAGTTTAAGAAAGGATCCTTATTTTTCAGACTGCTGAGCTAAATAACTACCAGCTATAATACATGTCACTGCTTGCATGCTCAAAAAAAAAAAAAAAAAAAAGTTTATCTTTGCCTTTTCTAATCACTAGATTAGAATTACTGAAGTTGCAAGCTGGGAGAACATTGCTGATGGTTGGGAATTTGAGACTAGTATTTCTGTGCCTTCCCTGCCTTACTGACCTGCAGCCTGTGTGCCCCTGACACGCACTCCATCTGGAGTGAATTGCATACATCTTTTTGCAGTTTTGTGGCCTGGATGCAGACATTTGAAATACATCACACCACTTGAGGTGCAATCCCTATAAACTACCAGAGACAGCAAGATAATTCAGGGTCTTGGTTGTCTGTTTCCAGATGTACTTCTTTATGAAATACATACTTAAAAGGGTTATCCATCTCAGCGTGAATAACAGCATTTTATTTCAAGTTCCTGGAAATTTATGCAACTTGGTTCTAGCTGACATTCACCATTAAATTTAGAACTAGCTGATGCTCAAATTGTGAGCTAAAACAGATGAGTGCTACCTATGACATTTCATTTTAAAAGGTCTTAAACTAACCATAGAGATACCAGTTGAGGTAATTCTAGTTTTTTTGTTTGTTTGTTTGTTTGTTTTGTTTTTTTGTTTTCTTCTTTCTTTTCTTTTTCTGTACCATGACAATTAAGATCCTTACTGGAGTTCTTACTAACACCAATTGCTTTATGAATAATTGAATGAATAACAAATGAGTAACTGAATTTAAAATGTTTATGTGTAGCTCAAGCATCAATTTTACTTTTCAAATTACTGTTTCACCATGTTACGTGTGCATTTTCCACAAATAAAAATGTAAGCTAAATTTAATGCATTGTACTGTTCTTTCCAGTGAAATAAAAATGTTACCATGTACTTATGCTAAATGAGAAAGTAAAGTGAGCATGAACTTACAAAAGCGCAGTCAAAGAAATACAGTTGGCATTTGGTTCTGAACAAGGAGCAATTTTCACTAGCATCAGAAAATCTTGATGCTTCTCATCATTAGGTATTGCTTTTGTGTTTGAATAATTCACCCCCCAGCAACATTTATGACCCACTTGTTTTCACAGTTGTACTAAAATAATATTTTGGCCCTCTACACCTTTGCCTGATTGTCTTGAACCCCAGTAACAGGTTCAAAGTTGCCATAAAGAGACTGAAAAAGACAACATGAACATAGCATATTCTTCCAAGCTATTCTCTCTTAGGCCAAGCAGAAATAGCGAATTGTCATCAGCTCAGTTCAAGCTACCTTACATATCACAGAATGGTTAAGGTTGGAAGAGACCACTCAACGTCTTCTGGTCCCACCCTCCTATTCAAGTAAGGACACCTAGGGCAAGTTGCCCAGAACCATGTCCAGAAAGCTTTGGAAGATCTCAAAAGACAGACTCCACCTCTCCAGGCAACCTGTTGTCCTGGTTTCAGTTAGGACAGAGTTAATTTTCTTCCTAGTAGCTGGTAGGGCGCTATGTTTTGGCTTAGGATGAGAAGAGCGCTGATAACACGCTGATGTTTTAATTGTTGTAGAGCAGTGCTTACACCAAGCCAAGGACGTTTCAGCTTCTCACTCTGTCCTGCCACTGGGCAGGCTGGGGGTGCAGCAAGAGCTAGGAGGGGACAGACCCAGGACAGCTGACCCAAACTAGCCAAAGGGGTATTCCATCCCATCTGGGGTCATGCTAAATAATACATAGGGGTGGCTATCTTGGGGGGAGAAGGGCTGGACTGCTCGGGGTTAGGCTGGGCATCGGTCAGCGGGTGGTGAGCAATTGCATTGTGCATCACTTGTTCGTACACATTATTAGTAGTAGTACTATTATCATTATTGTTGTTATTATTGTTGTTGTTACTATTTTTCTGTCTTAATAAACTGTCTTTATCTCAACTCACAGGCTTCACTTTCCCACTTCTCTCCTCCATACCAGAGAGGGAGGATGAGCAAATGGCTATGTGGTGTTTAGGTGCCAGCCAGGTTAAACCACAACATCTGTGTCAGTGCTCTTTCAGGGACATAGTAAATAACTTCCCAATATTTAGACAGAACCTCTTGTATTTCAGTTTGTGCCTCTTATCCTTCCATTGGTCACCACCAAAACAAGCCTGGCTCCATTTTCTTTGCTCCCCCCATCCGCCCGACTATTTATAATAAGAACTCCTCTTCTCTGTGTTGAGCAGTGCCACCTCTTCTAGTGTCACATTGAACGTGAAATACTCCAGTCTCTTGATCATCTCACTGGCCTTCCAGTAGACTCTTTCCAGTATGTCCAGTTCTGTCTTCCGCCATGCTGTGCTGTCCCTCCAACAGATACTGGGGCACTGCAAATCACCTACAGGGACCAGGGCTTGTGAACATGTGGCTGCGCTTATGGGGCTATATAGGGTTTCACCTGCTGGATTTTTTTGGTAAGAGGGCCCACAGCAGACTACCACCGTATCGTCACCCATCTATGTTCTCTCTAACACTAACCCATAGACTCTCAGTCAGGTCTTCATCCAACACCAGGCAAAGTCCACAAGCTCCAACTCTTCGCTGACAAAAAGGCCAACATTCCCTCTTCTCAGCCTATCCTTCCTAAAAAGTCTGAATCCTAATATTCCATTAATATAAGACAGCCCCTATAACCATACTATTCAAACAACAATGTAAAGATATACCTATAGAACACTACTCTCCCCCTTAACAGAACCCTTTTATAAGAACAAGTGTAACTTAATTGGTTACTTAAGTTACTTAATTTAATTGGTTAATCAAGTGGGGGGTGTTATGGGTAATGGTGAAAGCCACCTGGATAGCATTATTTACTAGTCTCAGAGGGAGAGAAAAGTGCTGCATATACTTTTTCTAAGCAACTGATAAATGGCCTGTAATTCCTGTCAGGGTACTATTGAAAAGTGAGTGCTGTTACAGTTTTTTGCTTGTTTGTTTGCTTATTTATTGTATGTATATTGATATATATTTTGGGGCTTAGTGGTGGTGAAGTACGAGAAAGGCTTGGGGGTAAATTTATGTAGGTTTAGGTTAAGGGAATTTTTTTTTGTTAGTCTGGATTTGTGGGCCGCCTCACATGGTAGAAATAAAAGCTAATGTAAATAGAGCAATGTAAGTGCTGTTTAAAGAGAGTTATTTACCCGTGTTAGTTGGGTAAGAACATTTTAAGCTTGATAAGGGTCAAGAAAGACCTGTCTTAGATGTTCTTGAGGTGACTAACTTACTGCTTACTTGTGCTGTATCTTAATTACTGTCATTTTTCGAATAACCCATTTTATCAATTATCTTTCAAGGTCTGTGGATATGCAAAGGTCCTTCAGGCTTTAAGTTATCTATAAAGGACAAAAAAACTTTCTGAAAACATGGCTTAAAAAGACGGCAATTAACCTAATAAAAAAAAAGGGTGAAAAAAAAAAACAACACACGACAACAAAACAATTTTTAGAGTTGTTAAGTCTTTATCTTTTTACTTTTGACATGTTAATTGAGAAATTGAAGAGACTTCGGCCTTTAAGATGAGTGATTTAAAATTTTAATATTTTGGAAATTCATCCAATATTATATACCCTTAAAGTTGTTATGCTGTATAATCCAATTGCAAGGATCTTTTTTGGAACAAAATAGAGGGAACTTAAAAACATGCTTTTTCTCCTCAGGAAAAAGTAGGAAAGGGAAGAAAGCAAACAGCTTCCAGTAAGTTTTCAACACAACCAAAAAATAAACGGAGGTATGATGAACAGGCAAGCCACAGCCTAGGTACATGTGTGGGGTGAATTTCAGACAAAACCAGGCCCTGTTCTGTCACATATCTGAGGTATTAGACTTGGCTGATGTGAAGAAAAGAAGTTTTGTTTAAGAACAAGGCTGTGCTCAGGGCAGCTGTTGTGCGGCCTGCCATGTGAGGAGAGGGCCCAGCCAAGATGGACGCCATTGCTGCCCCGCTGTGAGGGAAGGCCAGCCTCTTGCTGTGTGGCTGCTGCTTGGTTTGCCTGTGTGCAGTTTTCTAAAAGCGGCATAGAAAAGCAAACTTTTGTTTCCTCTGTGGCAGCATCAGTGGATTTTGAAGCCTAAACGCGTTTTCAAGCCTGCAGAGAAATGGTAAAAGTGGTGGGTAGCAGCCATTTTGAGAGAAGGTTCCTCTGCTAGCTGCCTCGTTGATACTTGGATTACTGTTAGATCAGTTGCTGTATTAATCTTAACAACAAGAACAAAAAACAAACCACAACCAACCAAAAACCCCACCACACACACACACACACACACAAAATCCACAAAAAAAAAAAATCTGAGACAGAGTTACCAATAATCTGCTTTTTCAAGAGAAATAATCTCAATCCGTGCTAAAATCTTGTATTATGTTAGATTAACACCTTTCCTTTATAATTACATGATTGATTAATTGGAGACATGAATATACAAAGCAAGGTGAGGGAAAAGGCCTAGATATGGGCCTACAAGATAGCAAAGATCAATGGGAGCCTGTTGTTGCAGGCCTAGCCTTAAGTCCTGTTACTCAACAGGATCATGGTATTTCCCGCAGTGAAGTTATTTAAAGATGGGAGTTAGAACTTTAGAGAAAAAAAAAATAAAATTGTTTCTTTTGGTATTAGTCAGGTGTCAGACTATTTAAGTGAGCTTTGTGTGTTAGAGTACCCTCCTTTCTTTGTCATTAGGCCATCATTTATGTTGCAGTGGCAGGTAACTAAACACTATAGCTATCAAAAATAGTGTTAAATAATTGTTGTGATAGTGTATTGCACTTAATAAATTATTTTTTTTTTTTTGTAAAAGATTTTGTTTTAGACTTAAATGAAGTAGATATATTCTCTCAATTGGAATTCAGTCCTGTGAAAGCTTGGTGATGGCAGACTTGACCTTGCACAGGAGTGTGATTCTGGCTGGGATTGTTCTATAATTGATAACCTTGGTTATTTGCCACTAATTTCTGACACATGCAATATGTTCCTTGAGTTTCAAACAACAAGTATATAGAAATTCAGTATTATGTTAGTTAATGTTAGCTATCATCTGGTTTTGTCTCTTAAGCCACACAAAAAATGGGAATTTAGTCAATATAATTCCTTTAAATAAATAAGCTTGAGGTATTTCATTATTTTCACTAAACTATTATGGTCAATAGACTTCTTCGCATCTTTTTTTTTTTTCTTTTCCTCCCTGAATTGGCACATTCCATAATCCTGTAATGTCTTGTCACAAGTTGAAACCCAGATCATGGTAGGAAGAAATTACTCCTTAGTTCATCAGATGCTGATTATAGAGAGCAGTTACCTTATGTTGGCAGTATTAATTGCATTACTAAGCAAAATGCTGTTGGAAGGAACATGTCTTGATACAGGAACAGAATATTTTATGTCTACAAACACATTTGTCTACCTCATAATTGCTGCAAGTTACTCCTAACCCTCAGTTAGGCTAATTTCTGCTGATCATGAACTCACAGCTAAGTGCATTTGCAGGGGTAGGAAATATATTTGCATTTACTGAGATATAATTTGTCAGTATGGGATTTTATAAATCTGCATGGCATTCCATTGAAATATTGTCCTAATATCCACCCCTCCTTTAAATCTGTGTAGCAGTAGTTTTCTCTGTTCCATCTGCTGGGATGCCCCTTACCTGCCCCATCAACTGATGTTTTTTGGGTAAATCTGAGAACCCTAAACACCTCCTTAAAATAATGATGCCTTGTGACACGTGGGGAAAAGAAAGGATTTGTAGAAATAGGCTTTTCCTTAGAATGTCTTTAGAATTCTTAGTGGCTCTCTTCAATTGTTTACCTTGTTATATTCCACAGAGTAGGTAATTGCTTTTAGAAATAATAGGCTTTTAATCCTTTGTCTCCATGAAATGGGAGAAACAAGGATGATAGGGCATCCTGGAAAGCTGCAAGGTTAATATGTTGGCCTTTCCCTTGAAAAATGCCGTATGTATTAACAGGTGAAATGTAATTTGCACTTATCTATATAGAAATCTCATTAAACCTTTTTGAAAGCAAAACTGAGTGCATGCCAGCTTTTAGGAAGAGCTGTGCAGCTCCATGGCTGTATCTTCTGACAACAGTGTGTGTTACACTAACCTTTTATTCCCTACTTTCGTTTTTCCTCAGGTAATTGTAGAAGTAATTGAGGAAAAAAAAATCTCAAGTTTTCAGAGAAGTTCTGACAGTTTTGATTAAGAGCAGAGTCCTGCACAGAAAAGCATTGTGAGATGAGGCAAAACTTGATATGGAAAAGCGATGAGAAAAATCCAGTGGAAACGAATATAGGCAGATGCACACTTTTAATTTGGTGGTGAAAAAGGGGTAAGTTACTTTCAAGTTTTGTGGTCATGTACTACCTCAACGGTAATTCCAAGCACTAGTGAGAAATGACTTGCACCTTGTGCAGAGGTTTTGTTAGCTCTCATACACCAGAGACACACTTGCCATACTGCTGACTTGATCTGGGGGGATGGTGGTAAGAACGGTTCTAAATAATACAAAGCACTATTAGGCATTGCTGCCAGTGGGCCTAGAGCACTAGGAATAGTGAATGTATGCAGCTGTAAGTGAATAGGACACACAAAACAAGTTCAACCTTAAAAAGGGCACGTAGTTTGAGCATCAGTGAGCTCTGTGCCAAGTATGTGAGAATGTTTAAATTAACTTCAAGGAATCTGCATAGCAGTGAAGTGGTCTTTCGGCTTCTGCTAGTGTTGGGACCTTGCTTATTCAGTGTTTACTGCAGGTAATGCACAGGAACAGCCATAAGGTGTCAGAATTCCCCCATGTTCAAAGTTTATTGCCCCAAAAAACTGTAGGTAGCTTGTCCAGTCTCTTACGTTGTACTGCCATTTATGTAATTATGAGGGTTAGCAAGATGCAGGTCACGTGTCTGAAAAGTCATATCATGGCTGTATGTAAACACAAATAATAAAGAAAAGAGTCATTCAGATTTTAGCTTTAAAGAGGGTCCGTTTGACTTCTTACATGGAAAATGAGGCAGTGAGAAAACAAAGTGGGAATAGAACAAAATAATTTTAAGAGTGCAAAATTCAGAGACAGGTTTAGTAGGAAAGATCCAAAGGGTTATAATCTTGCCCATTGTAGACCTGCACCTTTCTCACCTGCCATACTCTTAGAACCACTTAACGAACAATCATGTTCATTATTTATTTAATGAGTAATGGGATATGAAGGGCAGAGGAGATGTCTCTGGCAGTGCCAGCACTGTTTGCTCTGGGGTACCATCAACTCCATGCCTGGAATAACCCTGCTGTAGCCTGGATTGTTTCACACGGGGTTTTCATGATGATACTGCCTAAGTTTTGTGCTCTGGGAATTACACTATAGCCTTTGTCTTACTTCTGCGTATTATCCTAACCAGAGTGGTGTCCTAAATATTCTCTATGGATATTAGGTTTGCTTTTGGGTACTCAGAGCTTGCACTGACAATAGAAGAATTCTAGAAAATTATCTGTATGAAATTGTATATGATAAACTTCAAATTCTGTTATAGCCTGCCCAAGAACGTGAATGAAGAAATAATTGAGGTATTCATAATAGTTTTAAAAACACGAATTTTAAGAAAGAAATAGGTTTTATTCTGATGTCCACATTATAGGTGATGTTTGTCAACTGTATACCACAGCTATTTTGAGCACGGATTTAAGACTTCAAAAATCTGATGCTTATATAATTATGGTGATCCATTATCAGTGGTATTTGGTTTACCACCGTACTAGGTTAATGAGTATTACGGTTAATAATGTCCTTTCATGTTGAAATGAAGGCATTTTAATGAATAACATGGGCTTGGAGAAATGAACCTGGATACTAAAGGTTTTGGAAAAAAAAAAAAAAGCAAGTTTTTTAAGTTCTACCACGTGGTTTCCTGATTTACAAAGTTGAAATTACTGTCACTTAACCCCCGTATTAAGTGCATTAAGAACTGACCAAGGAGAGATCACAAAAGTAGTTGTCCCTTGGGGAAACATCTGTCAAGGCCAGCAGAGGATTTCTGCTGAACGTTTTCATAGTTAAACTGGAAGTAATTGCAAAACTTCATCCATAAATATTATGGTCAGCACTAAAATACTTGTTTTAAAAACAAACTAAGAGAAATGAGGATGACAAATCTGTTATGTGGAATAATTGCACAACTCAGTGATCTGTGCTAATAATAATAATAAAAAAGTTGACTTAGTCTGGTGTCAGTTGGGAAACAAAACCCTGTGGAAAGGGACCTCCCATGATCACAAGCTAATTTTTGGACATAACTTCCAATTCCACGCGAACACTTGGTGTGATGCTTTTGCAACGAGGACCAAAGTGATGCTGAATGTATAAGCAGGGGAATACTTAACTATAACAGGGAGGAAGCTTGTCTGTATGGTGACATCCCTATTAGACACTCAACTAACTGTGAAAGCACTTTGAAAAAATGGGGAGATTATCATGGGAGTCAAGAGTGAAGAGTCATTGAAGGAATGGAAGTATGTCCCTGTGAGGAAGACATCTCCAACAGTGACAAACTTCAAGTCCATTGATTTGGGGATATTTAAAATAATAATAAAAAAAAGATACTGAATACATGATGTATTTATTTTTGTTCAAGGTATAAAGATACAGTGGAATTCCTAAGCAGAACTGGGACTCAGTACTTTGCGAGGGATGGAACTTAGAGCTAAAATACAATTTGTATTTGTAACATGAATTCACAGCTGGGGAAACTACGTGGAACTTAAAGTAGAGATGTAGTAAACTTAACACTTTTGTTTTCTAGATAGATTTGGATATAATTTGCAAAATTTTTAGTTAGTTGGCATGGAAGTCATTTTGAGTCAGGGTAGAAAGAGGCTAATAATAAACTTAAATGCAAATAAGGTTGTGCTATTTGGTTTATCTGTCAGAAGCTCAGAGAATCTTCTATTATTTGAGAGACAGATTTCGTCCTAGAGATCATTGGGCTCCTGCAGTAAGCTCCCATACAAGAAGTGCAGAGAGCAACTCTGATCCCTAACTAGTATAGTTCAGTGGCCTCTTAATCACAAGAATCTGTGTGCCTGGACTACTTTTTGTAGTCATTCCTGCCACTAATTGTTCATTCAGTGGAAAGAATTTGATAGAATTACGCTTCTTCTATATTTGTGACAGATCACTTACACTGAGCGCGTTGATAAAGAATTGCTCAGGCAATTGTCCCGAGTTGCTATTCTTAAATGAAGTTTACTGGATTTCTTTTGATGAGGCATAAACATGCTCAGGCACTGTTGATATCTGTGTTGGTGACTTCAATATTAGACACAAAACTTCCTGTACAAGATTGCTGAAAAAGTATTAAATTATGAAAAGGTTTCAAAATTCTGCAGACTAATTTGTTATTGTAATGCATAAAACATAACATATAATTATATGTATAATTAGTGTATACACACTAGCTGCCAGTATAAATTAATAATTGCCCACAGCAATTAGAATTCGACTGTTCTCACATTGAGACCTGAGGGAGCTCCTGTGTTTGAGCTTATTAGCAGTTATTAAAAATATAATAGGACAACCTTCTTCGATGTATTTTCTTAGTCATTTGCAGCTCTTCTTTAATTTCTTTTCTTTTAAAAAGGATATGACAAATACTAAAACACTTTCTTGCAAGACATACTGCTTGCAATTAAGTAGGAATTCTTCATTCTTCACTTTACTGCACCTTCTATGCTCCATATCCCTTTTATGGTATAAATGCTAAATGGGGAAAAAAGTGATTTAGCCCTGAATAATACTTTACTTAGACCTTGTATGGCATAAGTGGCTATTAGAAGCACAAGGCAGTGAATAGTAAAGAACATTGGTTTTCCTTTTACTTCTCTCTAATGATTTGAAAGAATTCTACTGCATTAAAATATATAATGTACATAGAAGTACTGGAAATATATTTTTTAGCAGGTCTGTGGATTAAATTTCTGTCATGAAATTCTGAAAAGATGGATGCTATTTTGTAAAAGTTTTGCTGATTTGGGGAAGAAAAAATCTCAACTGTATTAGAATTTAGGTTGCCTTAAACTTACTGGAGTCAGTGTTCCTGTGTATTTCTGACATTCTGGTGTTTTGACTTGGTTGTAAATAATGGTGTCTGCAAAATTACTTGAAAATGAAAAATGAAGCAATATTCTGAGCTCAAGTCTTTGGTGTAATGTGACAAAGTTTGAGCATGTTTTGAGTGTCTGAATTGTTTCACCCAGGTCTAATTATTAAGGAGACAAAAGGCATAGTTTGCTTCGTTTTAATTATATCTTTCGTGGAGGTCACTTGATTACCTTGATCTTAAGTAATGATGCGATTTGTACTGTAAAGAACCCCATGTATGTGCTGTAGGCTAAGACTGGCGAGTGCTCCTGAAGGTGGCAGTAAACGCCTTTTGTATAAGTAGAAGAAAGTGCCTGCGAGGTGATGGTGCAGTTCCCGTCTCCTTGATTGTCTCAGTAGAATGATTTCAGTAATTGTTGGAATAATGTAAACTGAGTTTGAAGATGTATGTATGGGCACATTGTAAATATTTCAAGAAATGTTTGCCTGAATCTTTATGAATCTTTCTCTTTCACTATATATTTAAAGTGATATGTATTTATATAATGAAAGAGAAAGGTATTTATCTCTTAAGGTGATTTCTACTTCTCTAGGTTAAGTTCCAGTTAAGTAGCTACAGGATGAGGACAGCTAAGAAATGGCTATAATAAAAACGCTAACATCTGAGGATATGACAACACTATATTTCTTATGTGCAGCCCATTTTTGAGAGAAATGAATTCATCTGCCAGTGCTTTACAACAGAAGGTAGTGGGGAGATGGGTATTGTATGAATAGCAACTTGGGGTACAGAAATCTGTAGTAGCTGGTACATTGTCATCCAGCAGGCTAATGGATGAGCCTACAACATCCACCCCCTTCCACTCAAAAACAAGTCCCCATCTCAGTCTAATATGTACTGACTATGGCAACCCACTCTACCTTTAAAAGAACACAATTTAGTTGATTTGGGACATGTGCAAAGTGACTGTTTGTTTATGCATTCTCCCTTATCTTTGTAAAAGGGAGCTCCGTATTTCCTGAAGAAACTGCTACTGCCGAGTTTAAAATGAGCTTGGTATGCTTTATGTGTTGTGTGATGTATTTTTGTATCTGTTGTGAACAGGGCTTTGAGAGGTCTGTCTAATTGTGGGTTAGTCCTATTGTTGGAGCAGTGCTCTAAAACTGTGCCAGGAATGACTTATGAGAATTTCAGTGTCATAAATGGCATCTGAAATAGATATCATAGATATTAAGACTTTTCACTTTTGAACAAAATAAAATATTAAACTGAATTATCTACAGGAAGGTCAAGATCAGTCTCGGTTCTTAAAAGAAAAACAAAGTGAAGTGTTTGCTTGATCTTAGCAATATTGTAGTCATGCTTCAGTCTAAGAACCTAAACAGTGTTTTCAGTGACAGAGAAGTGCTTTCATATTAATATTCTGTGATCTCTTTACCATTATATCTACGTAAGATGAAACTTCATGTATTTTGTAGCTGATAAAAAAAGATCACATAAAGGAGGGTGTATAAATGTCATTTAGTTGGATACGCTGTTGAACCAAGTTACCCATCACCATTGTTGACCGGCTATTTTAACAATATGACTTCAGTGATTTAAGGTCAAAGTGTTACCTGTTTTGCTTTCTGCATGTGTTCTACAGGTTAAAGAGATCAACTTTATTTTGTGTGTTGCAACTACATAAATCTGCTTGTGTGTATTAATATGCACACTTATATTCTGAACTGCTGGAAAATAAAGGGAATATACACGCTTAGTGCTTTTATACTTCATGTTAGCAGAAGTTTTTAGTGTGCATGTATCTAAATGCTGGAATAAGCCACTGGTCTCATTTTTAAATGTGTTTTACCTGTAACTGTTTTTGAGGACTGGTGTGTTTGAGAGTGCAGGTCAGAGTAACAAGCTGGCCAGTAGCCACCTTACAAAGCTGTTGTAAGCTGAACTTAACGTTGCCTGTTAAGTTCACTTAGCATGATGAGAACTTTAAAACAGTAAGCTTTAGCTGACTCTTCTTTATCTCAATATTTAAATAAAATAAATCAATAGGTCTAAAACTGGTCCTATTCAAGTAGTCCTAAAGTGCAACGGGCAGATCAATGTCTGACGGTAAATTAGCATTCCAATAGAGCCCACTTAGAGTAGTGCTATTGAAAATGAGTGGGGGCATATCTGTATTTCCCTTCTTTGGGTTTACATAAAATTAAGTAAAACAGATAATGGAGCGTGAGATGTTATGCTGAAATCAGCTCTGATGCTCATCTACAAATTGATGAGGATCCATCCCTTTTTCCCTTAATAAAGAAAAAAAAAATAGTGTTGGTAGGGAAATGTCCAAAGAGTAATGAAGAGATTCATATGAAGCTGTCTGCACAAAGCAAAGGGTGGTTTTAGGTTTGGTTTTGATTTTTATTAGGTGGGACTTGGTTTAGTTGCAAGATGAACCATGGTCAATTCAAAGTGACAGGGAGAGGGAGTTCAAAAGACTCTTGATGCAGGTGAATTAAAGGGCATTCTTGGGAAAACTTTCATCTTAAGAGATCTTAGAGGAGAGGATTTGCAGTAGTATGTCAATCTGTAGCATTTGATGCTTTATCATTTCAGAAATATTACTGTTTTCAACCTAGACTAGTTAAGTTTGTTATCTGGAATATCTGTCATGCCTTCCTGACTAAGTCGAGTGTAGACCGGGTGTCTCACCCTTCTAGTGGCATTTTTGGGAATACAGAAAAACTTCTGAGGAAACTTGGGAAAAATTGCTGTGTTGCTAGGAAATCTGAGCCAAAAGAATTTATACAGTTGAAATCTGCTCCTGGTGTGCGTGTCTTGAAGTACAAAGCCACAGACAGCTTCCAAACTGGAGAACCTCAGGAAACCAAGCTTGTATTGTTTTTAATGTTTGGATATTGTTACACCAATATATGTTCTTTTAGGCAGCTTAGTCATGAAATGCAACCCAAAAAGTCTGACATGAGTATTACCCACCATAACTAAATACTCTTTAGAAGAAAATTCAGTAGGTCCTGTTTTACTGTGGAGTTGAAGAGGTGTAATTTGAGGCATTGCCATTTGAAAGTGTTTATTTTTTTCTGCCTTTTGAGACAGGGTAGCATAATACCGGGCTGTTCAAAAAAAAAAAAAAAAGTTACGTACAATAAACCTAAATCTTTTCTCATTTGCCCAGCCAGTACTGTCAAACGTCCAGTTTTACACTGCAATAAGAAACTTCTGTAATTAAGTGTTTTCTGTGACTAGGAATTCTTTAATTACATTAGATTCAATGAGTTCATGCAGTTATTCCAATGGAACTTCATATATGGAGTCTGTTTGTAAACTGCATATCATCAAAAATGCCTTGATCTGTGGCATGACGGAATGGAAATAATACAGAGCAGGTAGCTGCTTTGATACTATTTCTAATTTGGTTGCTGGTTTTCTTGTTGCTGCTGCCACCTGGTTGTATGGGCAAGAATACAGTGCTGATTATTCTTTTCAAAGAAATGTGGGTTGCTTGTCATCTTAATGGAAGTCAGAGGCATCTTGTGGACTTAGGGATGCGTGCAAGTGTTATCTGTTAAGTTTTTACCTAATAACACTGACGTGTTCCTTGTAGGTGACTGAATCTGCAGTGGTGTATACACAGGGATTGTAACTTACTCATTGGGGTGGAAAACTCCTAGAATATGTGTTTATTACTTCAGTAGCACTGACTTTGAACAGTTGTCCCTTGTCTAGGAATTGAACTTCACACAATTGTCCAATCTGAAATTTTGGCTTCTCTTTTATTTACTTCAAATATAGAATGGCATGACTTTTCTCCTTCCATCATGCCAATCTGTTGGAAAGGAACTTCAAAGGCTGATAGGGCAAGGCTAGCAGTTCATGCAAATGTTGCTTTCTCAACCATTTTCTTTTTTCCTGTCATTTATGTTATGTGGAAAAAGACTATCTCATTTCATACCACTTCTCATTTGGCTCAGGAAAATTATCCTTAAGAAAGAAAAATAATGTAAGTAATGGTTTGATCCAGTGTGATGCTGGAGTAGAATTTCCCATGTGTCTACTGAAGTCAACTGCTAGGTGTAAGTATAGAAGTACATCACTATTTAGGAAAATACTTAAGCATGCCTATATCTTTTCAATACAGTTTCTGAAACAAACTTAAAATAATAGAATTTAGGTATGTGTTCTCAAGTTCTTCAGAATAAGCATGGGCTAATAAGCTTTGGTTCCTCAATCAGCCAACTATATACAGTCTGCATAAACGAGTATGTAAGGATATGGATGCTGCTACTTAAATTAAGATGGCCATTCAGGTGTTACATGTCGTGATCACCTCAAACTCCAACGTTTCTTAAAAGGAGTGCCATCAGCTGAGAAGAAAATCTTCTATAATTTATATTAGAAGAACTCATGTATAGAAGAACAACTTCTATAATTTTCTTAGGTTGGGAAGGGATGGGGAATTGTGTGCATTATGCAGCAGTGAGCATAGCACAATAGTTTATCACTTAAATCTCGTATAGAAATCATTTTATTTCTAGATTAACTAGCAGGCATTGTGAGTAATATAACTTAAAATTGATTTCATTTATCAGTCTAACCAGAAAGTATTAACTGTCAGACTGATGTATAGCATCTAATCAAAGGAAGAACACCCAATTTGAGATTAATATCATTAACATTTCAGTGTTTCATATGACAATAAATCCTCAATGCATCCTAAATTCTTTGATATTCCAGTGCAACAATAATCCTCCAAGGGATTTATTATGATAATTTTTAATGTGCTTTTCTTCTCAAAGGTTGTTTGAAAAGCAAATTATAACTATTATGAATGCTGGCATTACAACTTAAAAAAGTTCTAAACTATAACACCATTTTGATGTTATAAATTGTTTCACATTATGATCAAAAGGAAAGAAAGCTGAAGCAGTATCCAGGGCTGGAGACTTCTTATTTTAATGAACAATTTCCAACCTCTGGGTTGTGGATATGCGCCTTTTTTTTTTTTAATTTAGCATAGATTAACTCTTCTGTTGTTAGCTATCTGTACTTGAAACCGTTGACTTGGTGCAAAGTTTACTAGCTTTTGATGCTTCTCTGCTCTTAAAGGCACACTGCATCCCTGTTGTTGGGAGCTTTGCAGTTCCAATTTCAGCACCAAAGTCATCGATTTTGTGCAAAGTAGGTAATTCAGTAAGAACAAAGGACAAAGATGTAGAAGGGCTACCTTGTTCTCTTGCAAAAATGGAGGAATATCAAGCATTTTCCCTGCTTAGCTCTAGTCATTTTTACTATGTTCTGAATTAGTCTAAAATCCTATGTGTACTATATAGGGGAAAAACACTCATAGTAGAGCTGCTCCTGATAACCTCATCTGCTCAAGTGCATGGTATAGTGCCAGATTTGACATGAATTTATAGTAACTGTTTCTTGCCACTTAAACTTTTGGAAGCCACAATTCAAGTCTGTATAGCAATTGTTTTCCTAGTAAAATTATTTTGCTGTGAATCTAGAGCAGAAGGAATTACACCTCTTGTTTTCATAGTGTTTTAAAATATTCATAAATTGTTCTCATATTTAATTTTCCATTGAAATTTCTTTGAGTTTTGAGAACAGAAAGGTTGTCATACAGTTTTCATACCAGAAGAAACAAATTTCAGTCAATCAAGAAACAAAACTGAGTGCACCTTAGAGTTCAGGACAGAGCTCAGCTCTTGGGAAGGAGCTTCATCTTATGGCTCTACCACTGATGACTTAAGCAATTCATTTCTTGTAAGGGTAAGTTTTCACAAAGCTGCTGTATTAAAAATGGAATTTCAAGCTGCTCAAAATTAGGATTTTTAAATCCTATGTACGAAGTGTGATATTTTCCAGAACATCTTCCACACAACAATCTTGAAATTGTTACTTACAGTACATTTATCTTAAAGAATAAAACTAGAGAGGTGACAAAAAAAATGGTAATGAGTTTGGGTATTTGAATTACGTTGATAGGTAGTACCATCTGTACTGAAGCAAGACCATTCTAGTTAAGCGAGTGTTTCATGAAGATCCACTTAGTCTTTGTTTAGTTTAGCCATCATGAATCTGAAACAGGTGAAGGCAGAAACATTAAGCTTTGGCTGCTTGTGAGCAGCTGAAGGATGCCCAAGGGCTGTATTCAACTTGGTGCTGATGTAGTCAGCTACCACAAATCTACAAGTCCCTTGGCATAACACATTCATACTTGTTATGCATATATCAATGTACAGATGGTCAAGTCATGGGGAGGTATTACAGAGGGAATAAAAGAAGGCTTTTATTAGCCCAATTTTTTTCCCCATTAAATATATTAATGTGCTGTATCCTACGATCACTCAAACTTGTATAGAACAGTTCTCCCGTGGTCTTTTGCTCTAATCTCTTAATGATTTTTACTACAGCAGAATAAAAAGCAGCAGTACGTATGCCCTTCAATGTGTCTTAGGTTTCCATAGTTTAGTGCACAGATGAAGCAGCTGGTAAAGCAGGATGTGATCCACGAAGGTCACTTTTAATTCTGCAAGTTCTCCCCCACTACCTTTGGAACCATCTTGTTGGTCAAAATCAAACTGAAGGTGTGAAATAGATATGAAGGAGACAGTGGAAGTCAATGCATCTTTAAAATCAATTACTGTTGAAATACAGCATTTAAACAAATAAGCAAAGTTAACAATTCCCATTAATACGTTTTATTTAAACCATGCTCTTCTGTCACTGCAGTTCTCATTGCCAGGTTGATCTGGATAATGTTGAATTTGTGTTCTTTTGAGGGAAGTGGCAAAGAAAAAAACACAAACACCTTGGTTTTTGAAGACAAGATCTGAAGGTACTGCAAAGATACAGAAAAGTTAAGAAAACACACACTCCCATTTTGAAGGTGCTGGTTTAAGAAGAAAGGCTCTCTTGTACTTTTTAGAACAAGTTTTCTGATAATGATTTTGTTAAAACTCACTCGTGATTTCTTGGTTTCCTAAGATATCTGGGATAATAACTTTAAAGCAAATAAATATTAGAAGAGCAGTGGAAGACAGTAAGAAGTTCAATAACTAGACAATTAAATGTAAGAAAAATATTGATTTCATGCCAAGGCAATAATGACAGCAGAAAGATCATAACTAGAATTAAAAAAGCTTTTGTATTAAATCTATTGTTTTAATTGAGGACTTGATATTTTTCATTCACTGAATGCAGAGTTTTCTCTTATGGGGGCTTCATATGGAGTGAAAGTCTATATGCAGTGAATGATGGAAATGTAAAAAACAAAACCAAACAAAAAACTCAATCATAATTATTTAAAGGATAGTTTTTAGCAGGCCTTATTTGGCCAAGTCCTATCAACATACCTATTTTTACAAGTTTCAAGTAATCACAACTCATTCGTGGTGACTTTTCTTAATAAACCAAGCTGGTTTTCATTCATTGTTAAGATTAGCTTTTGGTTTACTCTACTTTCCTCTAATATTATTCAGTGGGTTCATGTTTATTTGTTTTTGTTCAGAAAACAGCAGTTGAAAATAAGAAGCAACAAAGATAATATTTATTAGCATTTTAAAAGAGCATAGTGAAGAAAAGCAAGCCCAGCAATTAGATTTAGTAAGAAATTATAACATGCTCTGTATCCACTGGGATTGCAAAGAGTGCCACGTGATTTGTGTAGCATGAGGTGATGTGGGCAAGAACAGAGCTGAAGAGCACAGTTGACTTAAGATACTCTGGAAAGAGAAACTGCCATCAGACCTGTCAGAATCTGTAGAGTCATTTAAAGATCCTATTCTGTCATGTTGAAGTGTGTTCAGTGAAGCTGGTAGAAATGAGAAGTCTTTTCTAGCTTGGGCACAGCGCACAGGGAAATGTAATGTAATTTTATTAAAAATCAAAATGCACATTTCCTTTTGGTTTGGACCTATTTTGCTAATACTTAAGAAACTCATTTTAACACAAATAAGAGGTACAGAATTCTAAATATTTAAGTCTAAGCATTTTCACTATATGGGGGATTGGACTAGGTGATCTTTCAAGGTTCCTTCCAATCCATAATGTTTTGTGATTGAGTTTTAATTAAGAAATATGCAATATGAATCCCTTGAAATCTGCTTGGAGGCAGTCAGAAAAATTGATAGCCTTTAGCGTAAACCTTAAATACTCACTGGGCCGAAACTAAAATGGCCTGAGACCCATCTTTTCTCTTTCTTAACTACTTCTTTAAAACAAACAAACAAAAAAACTTTTATGAATGATTTGAAAACTAAATCGTAATAGAGTAGATGTGATATAGCAGAATAATGATTCATATTGAGTTAACTGTGATCCATTATTTTAGAAAAGACTCAACCAATAACTTCATCACATTCTGTAGTGAAACCTTAAAGTAGTAGCATTAAAATACCCCACTGACTACACTCACTGCCATAGTTGGAGCTATAAATGCAAAATGACTTGAAACCTGAAAGAACTTGTGGTAGGCTATGTGGATAAGCTGGTCTGTAGAGGCTGCTCATCCTGTCTCAATTTTTTCTGAAATCCTTTTGTTACACCATGGATGACAATAAAAGGGGGAGCAGGAGGGCTTGGCAATCTGTCAGCAATATTTCAGGCCTTCTACAATGTGACAGAAGAAACAGCTGTGAAAAAGCTGTAATGGACTAGGGCTTGTCCAGAAGCGGATTTCATGGCACATCTGTCCTTCTTTGTGTTCTCTTGTGTATCTGTGTTCTTGGTAGAGCACTTACTGTGAAATGATGTTGGTTTCGTGACTGAGAATCACTTCTCCCTGATGTGTGATATTCGTCTTACTCACAGAAGGGGCAGTGGCAAAACTCGTGTTCAGTTCCATGGGAACAGAAAGAGCTGTAAAAAGATGATTCAGTCAAGAAACTTCCATTGTATCTTTTACTTTTTTCTTTCAAGGGTACCTGAGCAGACTCACAATAAGCACTGCATTGAACTCAAATCTGCCTTAAAAATCTCTCCTTTGCTACAGTATTTTCTACTGAATGCTTTCCATAACAAAGCTAGCACTGCTGCTGCTACCTGTCTGATGTGCTGATAAGTAAGGTCTGGTCCTGTTAGAGATGGCTGGAAATTATAAGCAATACCTGACTTATTTTGTGACTAACAATGGCTATTCTTAACAGATTCAATGTCCCCACAATACCGAGCTGTACTGAAGTACAAAGTACTTCTGAGTAGTACGCATGGGCAACTCCGTTCTTGTTTCATTTGTCAAATGGAATGAGCAAATATTTCTGAAAAATAGGTTGGACACCTCTTCTGTCAACACAAGTGGTGGGATCTTTACAAAGGACAGCAACAAAGCCCACCAATTGTCATGATTGACATGACTAGGCCGAGTGATGTTAGAGATGGGTCAGGAACTGCTTGGTAAATATAATGTTTTATATTTAAACATTATATAATGTTTATATAATTATAAACATTATATATAATGTTTATATATAATATAAACATTTTATATTTATAAAATGAATATGAGTTTCCTAGAGCCATCTGAGATGCCCTGTGATAACCAAAATAACCTTGGTGGCTTGGCAGATATGGCACAAGCTACCCAAATGGCATTCCTTCTGGAGGGGTGAGTGAACACAAGACGGGACGTGCCTGCCACAGCACTAGATGTTTGTGTGCACTTGGACCCTCTTGTGCTGTGTACAGAGGCAGGCAAGTTGATTTACTAATGATCCCACTCCCTGATCAAAAGAACAAGCGAAGTGGCACAGAAATTTTCATTTTCCAATCATGTGATAGCACCTTTTATGTTTCCATGCATGTCCATTCCATTTTATTTTGCTTAAAAACTTGAACAGACTCCACAACTACTTGATTGTCATCTTTTTACCAAATGATTTGAGCTAATCATTGTCAGTTAATACTACTAATAATAGTAAAATGTATAAACAGTGGAAAACAAGAGTTGAACAGTATAGAATTGGATTTGAAAAAAATTGATTGTTTATCACTCATAATTATCAATAAAGGAGATGCTCCACATTTTAAAGTACTCCTAACTCTATGATTAAGAGATATGGGTTAATTACGTTGGGAATTGCTTTCCTGATATTTTTATCCACGGAGCTGAAATGGCAATATGGTTAAAAACATAGAGTTCATGCTCAGAAAAGTATAATGAGGAATTTTTATGTGTAAATGAAAAATGACTGGAAACAGACAGAAAAAGTGGCCCATATCTCCCAACTTAGTTGAGAACATAACGTAGACCTTGGAATATACGGAAATTGAAATGTGTCTGTTCAGATGTCTCTTAACTAAAAGTGCACACAGCATTTTTGGAAATCAAAAGCAAAATGGTTATTTCAGTAAGGGGCCAAATACTCAGTTCTTCAACTACAGAAAATAAGAGTAGGGAAACGTCGCACAAAACCAATACAGTGGAGAGACATCAGTTCAAGAGCTAAATACACAGAGGCTGAGAGGAGAGCTCAGCAACTTCAAAGCAGACTTAGTACATAAAATCTATTAAAAAATTTTGATGTTGACTTGGTGGAAACAGTCAGCACTTTCCACTGACTGCTGGGAAAGCTGAACAGCCTGATATGTTGCTTGGGCTGGGACTAGCAGGTGTGCATGTTCTTATTTTATCTGTTGGTTAAATATAAAGATGCTAAGCAGATTCTGACGTGTTCTACCAGTGAATAAAGTCAACTTTGTTTCCTTGACTTCAGTTGTACAAAGAAACCAAAACTTGATTTTTTCATATTTAGTAGCAGGCTAGATTCCATTCCTTTTTTTTTTTTTTTTTTGTGGGAGGGGTAGGGGAAGAGTAATTAGGCATTCAGTCACTTGAGCAGTAAACTTCCTTGTGAAGTTCTTTGAACTTACCTACTAAAGATCTGTAGGCTATACGCTTTGCTTTGCACCAATTGTTAAGGCAATAATGTTAATCTACATAGCTTCTTAAACCCTGTTTAGCATTTTTCTGGTCTCTAGTTTTTATTAAGTGTATATAGTGATATATTTCTTGTAACTATTGCTGGGTAGAAAATAATTTGTTGACAGATGCTTTATTCCAATATGATAATAAAGATTTGAAGCAAGAAATATTGATTGAAAATTACGGTTAATATTGTGCGGATTGCCTTAATGTCATAAACACTATGATCATAATATGACTTTACAGGCTTAAAATATTAACAGAGTTAGTGATTATTATTTTTCCACTTTAGTATAGATTGCTTTTAAACTTAAACATAGGTTCTTGCTTCAAAGCCATGGTACCTTCTAATTAGTAGCTATTTAAAGCAGTTTACTGCTGGAATATGAATAATGAGATACTCAAAATTTACATTTTAAGGGGCAAATGTTTTCATTTAGCTTTGAAAAATAGCAATCTATTGTATGTGAATGCTTGTGGGATTTTAATTGTTTAGAGGAGAAAGCCTCTAAACAAATGAGAAGGGCCAGCAGCTCAAGACACATATGCCTGCAAAGGGCATATCAAATAGTTCTCTTCCTGTTAAAAGGTGTGAGTATGCCTATGCGTGCACAACATGTAACATGATAGAAAATGGGATAAGTGTTTCTGCCTTGGTTGAGGTACTGTGCAAATCTACTGAAATTGTTTTTGAAAATAGCAGAAAGTGTATAGTACATGCTTCAGATCTGTATATTTTTCCTTATCTGCCTATTTGGAAGAAGTACTCTAGGGTGTGTCTAGATTACTGATGTGCCAAAGTCACCCATGAAGAGGTTTTCAGCATAGCTACAGATTATAGACCTGTGCCTTGAGATTGCAAAGAGATTAAAAGTAAGAATATTACCCAATAATGCCTTTGTAAAGCTGAGCTACCAGATAGCTATAGAATAGAGCTATTTAGTGTAATCAAGGTCTCATTCTATCTGAGATATACTTGTAAGACAGCTTCATCATGTGATACTTTAAATAGTAGGTCAATTTTTCATATTCACACACAAGAATTTTTCATGATCGATAAGACTATATATTTTTGTAATAGTTTCATATGTTTTCAAATAAAATTTTATGACTTAATTTGCGAAATTTTAAGCTATGTATACCGTGCATTATCTGTAATCGCTTAGATGATTAAATACTTAATTACCCTGCATGGCATCAAGAGTTTCAGAACTTTAATGGAGTTACAACAAAATATATGTACAGTCCCAGTTTGGACAAGCGATGGCACCTCTTGGTACTCCAGGGGCAGGGGTAGATGTAGGAGATGGTCCTGAGAAGGGCTCCCGTAGCACTTGAATGTCAGCAGAGCTTTTATTGACTGCTGGGAGACCTGGCACCACCTGGCCGTGCCTCCCTTGCCCATCTGCAGGATGTCTGGGTGCTTTGCCCCCTCTCAGATGCTGTCAGCATGGGGGGCCGCGCCACTTGCAGGGAGCCCGGTTGGTGGCAGGGGGGTAGTGGAGGCCCTGCCCCTTCAGAAACACTGCTGCCACCGTCTTGTGGCACAGGGAGCCCAGGCACAGGATGAGGGGGCTGGAGGCCAGGGCACAGGAGGGGAGCTGGAGGACAGGCCCTGTGCCCGAGGGGCAGCCTGTCTCTCTGGTGGGCAAAATGGCCAGGGAGAGCCATCCCCGGGAAAGGGGCCCTCTGCCCCCCGACCCTCCTCCTCCTGCCTCGTGAGGGCGTCTTTCAAGCCACCAACACCTCTCCCAACACAGCCATGTCTGGCCATGCGTTGGCCACCGTCACAGAGGCTTCCTGATGTCACAGTGGCATCCGCCCCCCGGATTGTTCCAGGACCTATAAAAGGCCCCCGCGCAGGGCCCGCCACTCGCTGAGCTTCCAGGCCCTCTTACAGCCATCATGGATGGGAGGAAGAGGACCTGGAGCGGAGGCTGCCTGTGCTTGCATGGGTCTAGAGAGGATGCATTCCTCAAAGTGAAAAGAAGACGGCTACAGCTTGCGAGGAGGAGGCGGAGGACCGGTGCCTTTGGCAAACGAGCAGTGCGCTGCGCTGCAGCTCGTGGTGCAGAGCCCATGGAGGTGGATCTGCCTCCAGATGACGATCTGATGGAGGTAGATCCACCTCCAGATGAACCAATGGAGGTGGATGCTCCAGCACAGCTGAGCTGGCACAACACCAACGTGCCTTGGCTCCCTGCCATCAAGTCCCACCGGCGGCGTCACAGGAGCACCAGACCTGCTCCGTATGCACGGCCCGGCCTCCGCCCCTCAAAATAGCCGAAAGACCATCCACAGCCATCCTGCCGGCTTGCCTGCAGGGTGGCCTTTTTCCTATCCCCCATCCACCATCCCCCACCCCCACCTCGTCCAGAGGTGTCATCTCTTCTGCACGGAGTCCCAAGGAGTGGACAAGAGGGAACTCGGCTTCCTCTGGGACGCTGCACCAGGGCGGCAGAAGGAACCCCTCAGAGAGCCACGGTGGACCTTGGGACCTGGAGCCCGGCAATGTCACTGTCTGAGGACAAGAAGGCTGCCCCATGGCTGCTTGAAGAGGAAGCTGCACCTTCCATGGCAAAGCACAAAGAAGAGCAGCAGATCAGCCAAAGCTGTTTGGGAAACAGTTGCTCCTCTGATGAAACAGAAGACTTCGGGTCTGCCGGGAAGAAGTGCTGGAGTGCAGCGTTACTTTTCATTCAGAGAAGAATAAAAAAGAGCTTCATTAGGAGCTCTTCCAAGACCAGGCAACAAATAGCAATAAAAATGTAGCAATAAAATAATAATAATAATAAATAAAATAAAAATAATTAAAAAAAAAAAAAAAACGCTTTCCTCTTATTTGGGGACAAGTTAGTAACTGTGTCTGTACCCTGATGATACCCATCATGGATGGAAGGAAGAGGACCTGAAGCAGGAGTTTAGGAAGCATTTGGACTGTGCTCTTAGTCATGTGTTCTGAATTTTTGTGTAGACTTGTGTGGTGCCAGGAGTTGGACTCCATGATCCTTATGGGTCACTTTCAACTTGGGATATTCTATGATTCTCATGAAAACAGGGAGTTAATCGGCTTAATGATTCATTCTAAACGACTTCCATAGATGTAATTTATTAATAATTCAGAGGACTACTCGAACGGTTGCCATTGGCAGAAAGGAGTTAGAAGTTTGCTGTGTTCTGAAGACTTAGCTATACATTTATAGGAAGCTAAAAATGTATTTTAATATTGCAATATATTGTAATTTCAAACTGCATGGAATCTTCTGGGAGCAGACGCCACAGATCTCAATAACTTTTGAAATCTATCATATGAACAGTTTTTAAACCCTTGTATGTCACAGTACTTGGATTCTAGTAAAAGAGATGGAAATGAATAAAGAAGAGTTAAAGGACAAGTTTATTTTTATTTTTTAAATATTCTATCTGGAAAAAATACAAAACTTTGGTGCATAGATCCACATTGTTATATTTTGAAAATATGACCAGAATCTCTCTGTTGCTTTAATTTGTGGCTGTTGCATTTTAGAGCCTGTACAGATTAGATAGCACTCATTCACTACACTGTCAAGTGCACCTTTTGTGTAATCAGATCATCTACCGTTATACTAGATCATGCTAACTTTCTGTTGCACCAATTTCTCAAAGTCCTTCCTGAGACTTTCAAATAACACCTCATCTTTAGCTTGACAATTCCTTCAAAAGAAGTTCTGCTATTCTAATAATCATTATTTATCTACTAGTTCCTACCTTCCTTTCTACTAGAACAGTCATTTGCTCGTTTATGTTTTGCTTTGTTTATGTTTTTTTTTTATCTTTGTTTTGTTGTTGTTGACCAAAGTTTTCACACATGAACTGCAAAAAATAGAGGTTTGTAAAAAATATGAGCACATATAAGAAGACCTTTAAAGGCTTTAAGGTTTTAAGCCTTCTGAAGTCTTGGGGGAAAAAAAAGTCACAAATATATGAAATTACGTGTAAAATTCACCTGTTTCTTTTACTCAGCTATGGTGAAATCCAAATCCCGTTCTAACAAAGCACAGCATACACACATGATTCTCTGATGTTCTATGGATTTATGAAATATTTAGATAACTTTACTTTATGGCTTTATGGTGGAATTTAAAATGAAGTAGACACAAGAATAGAACCATACCACTCGGTAACATACAAGATTTATTTCGTCAGTGGGATGGGTAGAGTGGGTGAACAGCAGTTTAACACACACGCCCATGTGCACCCCCCGCCCCCCATGCTGTACAGAGTCACACATGCACATGAGTCTAGGTCTTTGGTTCAGCTGTGACCAGCACCACGGACATAGTGGAAGAGGACACTTGCTGCTGCTGGCTGAAGTGCTCGAGTCCTGGTGGTTGGCCTGGACACTACACATGGCACTACCCTCTTGGGCTCAGCCTTCTGCACAACACTGGATGTTTGTGGATGTATACTCTCCGAGAGGCTGTTGTGTTCATTGTTCTTTGCTTTCTAACTTGGATGGTAACATGAGCCTTACTGGTCATATTATCAAAGGCCAATCTCTCTGAATTTTACTATATCTAGATCCACTAAACATAGTTTCCCAGGTCACTCATGTTACAAGGATGCAAAGATTTGTTGCTTTCTTCCCGATTTGTACCTAAGCCATTACAGCAGAGCAGATGTAATCCAGAGGTACAGGGAACCCCCAACCCCTTAACAATTAGCTGCGATTTACTTGCCTTCTAAGCACATGCCGACATCATCTAATGAGACAGAGCTATTTAGTGTAATCAAGGTCTCATTTTATCTGAGATATACTTGTAAGACAGCTTCATCATGTGATACTTTAAATAGTAGGTCAATTTTTCATATTCACACACAAGAATTTTTCATGATCGATAAGACTATATATTTTTGTAATAGTTTCATATGTTTTCAAATAAAATTTTATGACTTAATTTGCGAAATTTTAAGCTATGTATACCGTGCATTATCTGTAATCGCTTAGATGATTAAATACTTAATTACCCTGCATGGCATCAAGAGTTTCAGAACTTTAATGGAGTTACAACAAAATATATGTACAGTCCCAGTTTGGACAAGCGATGGCACCTCTTGGTACTCCAGGGGCAGGGGTAGATGTAGGAGATGGTCCTGAGAAGGGCTCCCGTAGCACTTGAATGTCAGCAGAGCTTTTATTGACTGCTGGGAGACCTGGCACCACCTGGCCGTGCCTCCCTTGCCCATCTGCAGGATGTCTGGGTGCTTTGCCCCCTCTCAGATGCTGTCAGCATGGGGGGCCGCGCCACTTGCAGGGAGCCCGGTTGGTGGCAGGGGGGTAGTGGAGGCCCTGCCCCTTCAGAAACACTGCTGCCACCGTCTTGTGGCACAGGGAGCCCAGGCACAGGATGAGGGGGCTGGAGGCCAGGGCACAGGAGGGGAGCTGGAGGACAGGCCCTGTGCCCGAGGGGCAGCCTGTCTCTCTGGTGGGCAAAATGGCCAGGGAGAGCCATCCCCGGGAAAGGGGCCCTCTGCCCCCCGACCCTCCTCCTCCTGCCTCGTGAGGGCGTCTTTTAAGCCACCAACACCTCTCCCAACACAGCCATGTCTGGCCATGCGTTGGCCACCGTCACAGAGGCTTCCTGATGTCACAGTGGCATCCGCCCCCCGGATTGTTCCAGGACCTATAAAAGGCCCCCGCGCAGGGCCCGCCACTCGCTGAGCTTCCAGGCCCTCTTACAGCCATCATGGATGGGAGGAAGAGGACCTGGAGCGGAGGCTGCCTGTGCTTGCATGGGTCTAGAGAGGATGCATTCCTCAAAGTGAAAAGAAGACGGCTACAGCTTGCGAGGAGGAGGCGGAGGACCGGTGCCTTTGGCAAACGAGCAGTGCGCTGCGCTGCAGCTCGTGGTGCAGAGCCCATGGAGGTGGATCTGCCTCCGGATGACGATCTGATGGAGGTAGATCCACCTCCAGATGAACCAATGGAGGTGGATGCTCCAGCACAGCCGAGCTGGCACAACACCAACGTGCCTTGGCTCCCTGCCATCAAGTCCCACCGGCGGCGTCACAGGAGCACCAGACCTGCTCCGTATGCACGGCCCGGCCTCCGCCCCTCAAAATAGCCGAAAGACCATCCACAGCCATCCTGCCGGCTTGCCTGCAGGGTGGCCTTTTTCCTATCCCCCATCCACCATCCCCCACCCCCACCTCGTCCAGAGGTGTCATCTCTTCTGCACGGAGTCCCAAGGAGTGGACAAGAGGGAACTCGGCTTCCTCTGGGACGCTGCACCAGGGCGGCAGAAGGAACCCCTCAGAGAGCCACGGTGGACCTTGGGACCTGGAGCCCGGCAATGTCACTGTCTGAGGACAAGAAGGCTGCCCCATGGCTGCTTGAAGAGGAAGCTGCACCTTCCATGGCAAAGCACAAAGAAGAGCAGCAGATCAGCCAAAGCTGTCTGGGAGACAGTTGCTCCTCTGATGAAACAGAAGACTTCAGGTCTGCCGGGAAGAAGTGCTGGAGTGCAGCGTTACTTTTCATTCAGAGAAGAATAAAAAAGAGCTTCATTAGGAGCTCTTCCAAGACCAGGCAACAAATAGCAATAAAAACGTACCAATAAAATAATAATAATAAATAAAATAAAAATAATTAAAAAAAAAAAAAAAACGCTTTCCTCTTATTTGAGCAGCAGATCAGCCAAAGCATCAGTGATTTCTGCATTGCTATTTCATAGCTTGTACGTCTAACGACAAGAGAGTAGAGTTGTTGATGCTAATAAGGGATTTTTCTCCCTTTATCTTCAAGGTATAGCAAATAAATATTTGAAGAAGATAGTTACCATATAACCTTTTACTTGAAAAAATGTTGTTTGGGATGAAAATATATTGAGCATCTTCATACTTCAATAGTGATTAAAAAGTACATTTTTTTTTCACATCCCTTTAGACTCAACAACACATGATGGGTGTCTACATGGATAAATTATAAAAGTTGTTGAGGTTTCAGGTTTGTGGAGTAAATTTATTGGATGTATCATAGAATAGGGTTTTCACAGAGTATCAGGCTTCATTCTTGAGCAGCAATCTTGCTAGGCGATCAAAATCCTGGAGGGGATTTCACGCAGATGAGAGTTATTTAACCGACAAGAAGCCTACTAGACAGCACAAGAGAGAAAATAACGTTTACAAGAAATCGGTCAGTTGGTTTATCAAACCAGTAACTGATGTAAAATTGTCAGTGGAATACTGAAGTGACTATAGCTGTGAGGAGTAAATTTGCACATAGGTCATACATTACTTCCACATTTACACTAATCAAAAATGTGCTCTATTTTCTTAGGTTATGTTTCAGGAGGTTTTCCATATATGTGAACAAATGATTCAGAAATTCTATGTGTGAATAGGATTGTGTTGATTAATTTCTTTGGGCATTTAAGTAAAAGTATTTTATTTTTTTTTAATATATAGGAGGGTATCTTGATAATTTCCTGGATGAGTGGCATGAAGTTCTGTAGTCGTTGTTTGATGACTTTATCTACCATAGCATACAGCTACTATGACCATAAGTAGTGAACACTTTAATTTTTGTATTTTTTTGAATACAAAGCAGGGTAAAGCTCATACAGAATTTAGATTGTATGTATTTTAATATTTTTTAGACTTCATAACAGAATTCCTGCAATTGGCATTTGATGGTTATGCAGAATAACCACAATTTCAGATTGCCTAAAATGACAGAAGAAGGCTTGCCAATTGTTTTTTTTTTTTTGCGCAAAGGTCATGCAGACCTTCTGTGAATGCTGGTCAGCATTCATTGAATAAACAGACAGATCATGGTTAAACACAAAGAAATGTTATTTAAGTGTGTAAATACACATGCAAATATATAGAATGCTTTGGCTTTTCCAACAACTTTTTCTGGTTCTACGGATGACAGATAGTACGGGTAAGTATTTTTCCAGAAGATAGATGTTGTGAGAAGACAAGAGCCATGTAAAACTGCACTTCTATTTCCTTTTGAAACATAGATAATCCTGTATTATAGACTTTGTATGTAGATAACAGAACTTGTCCTTTAGAATCTACAGTGACTAATTTCTACATAACTCAATATTACAAGAAAACCAAATATACTATGGCTCGAATATACTCTATAGAAATAGCTGTTTCTTGGCTGTTCAGCCATGCTTGTTGACCAACTTGCTTGGACCAAAACCTCAGGTTTGCTTCCTAGGCACTCTTCATTGAAATGTACATTTGTTTTTCTCTCTCCCATGAAATGCATGAGTAAAACCTTTCTACTACCTGTCTAAGTGCTACTTTCAGTTTCCTCTGCTTCTGTACTGGGATCCCTAGGTAGCAACCGCTATAACTGGGATCATGCTGGGACTCCAGCAAGGAGGTGAAATCCTTGTGTGACAGTAAGTATGACCGTACAGAAATATTGAGCAGTTCTTCTCTTTGCTTAGGTAACATATCTGGACTGAGAATTGTAGTGCGGTTGGTGTAGAAATGATAGGAGAATAAATGAGATTTTGTCTCTTACCCATAATTTATGTTTTATGAAAAAAAATGGAGTGAAGGTTTTCAATGAAGGAAAAATATCAGAGCTGACAAACACCAAGTATACAAAACACGATCTAATTCATAATTTGTTTTTGCAGAAATGTATGAAAGATTTGGGACCTGATATACTGGAAATGAGTGCTAGATCTTTCTGTTACCTTTCTTTACTCATCCTCACCCTTTGCCCAATAAGGTGTGCTTTCTAAAACTCGATGCAGTAAGATAAAGATATTGTCCTGTTTTTAGGAGCTGATAGCTTTCTATTTTTTGTTGGCGGCTGTCACTGTACTGTGTGCCTGAGTGCAATAATAACGCTGTGCTCATTCTCTCCTTACTGCTGAGGTCAAGCGGGACACCACCGGTCACATTAAAAACTACACAAAACAAAGTTTCTGAAATCTCTCCTGAACATGCATAAAATAGCATTACAAGTAACTTCTTATACCCTCAGGGGACAACTTGTGTTTCTTCATTTACTATTTGAGTTTTGGTTCTGAAGTCTGTTTTTAATCTTCTAAGTTATTGACTGTAAATTTTGTTTTTAATGAATTGAATGCCAGTTGAGTAATGACATTTAGTACAGATATAGGCTTATTTTCATTCTTGTTTTGTTTTTAAAGTGAATTAAGATCAGTAAGCAGAGAAAAGCTAATGAGGAAGCATTTGCAGAAAGAAAAAAAATATACTTGATATTTAGTAAACAAGTACAGACCATGTTCTTTATCCATTTATAAGGAACTGGAAGAAAAAAGAATGTTCAACCTGACCTTTGATATGCATCTGTTAGGAACAAAACTATTTCTGCTGTCCCATATATGCCCCTTTAGTACTGACTTGTCTTACTCAAGGAGATAGCAGCTGAAGCAAACAGTATATTGCATGACGTTATCTCTTCATGGAGGATTTAGGGATTACAGCTGATTTCTAGCAATCTTGTTGAAAAACTTACTGCCCAATAATGTAGAAAGGTAAGCAAAGAGCATGGATGTTGTGACAGACTACAGCATCCTTCTCCTGTCATGACTGGAAGAGCAAAACAACTTAAAACTTGTGAATTCAAGTGCCTAAGGAGTCTGTTCAGGCACATGATATGATTGCTGCAGACAAGTGGATACAAGAAGATGAATACATCATCTGTTAGATGTGAGGGCTGTTCAGTGTCCTGAGGTGAATTACACCGGAGCTTCACAAGACGGACAGACCATCTATCTGCAGACAACTGTCTATCTGACATTTAAGGATAACAACACTGGGCAGTTAGATTCTGCAGTTTGAACTTGTTATTGAAGCAAATTTGAGCCAAGGATGTTGATGGAGAGATTTCTCCAGAAGGAGGTTACACTGTGGCAATGTTCAGGTGTTTGGTGTTGTGGTTTTTCTTGTATTTGGACACCAAAAAGCAGTGTAAAACCCAAGATTAATCAAAACAATTAATCAAAAATAATCAAAAACCTAGGTTTCTGGGTATGTAAAATGTGCAAGGTTCAGGAGACGGTCCTTATTCAGATGGATCACAAAACATATTGCTTGTCATGAAAATTCCTTTTAGTTATCTCAGCAACTCCCTGGTCTGAAAATATGGAGATTCTGGTCAAAAACTGATGTTAGAAAGAGAAAATATTAAATGAGAAGTGGGATTCATTAAATGCTTTGCATGTGTGTAATAAAACATACTCGTGTCGGCAAGGCCCAGGCAAAAGGGATGCTGAGGGATTGGTTCAGAATACCTTTTTTCCCCATGTGACAGTGTATACCTGAGCTTTAGGAAGCTCTATAACATAGAATATTAAAATCAATAATGATCCAAATATCTTGATCAAGGCAAGAGTGAGAGAATCATTTTCCAATTCAACAGCTTGAATTTTAAGGGTGTCAGCCAGTTGCTTTTTAAAACAAAAGAACTTGGAGGAAAATCCTCTGTCAGAAGGGGGGAGGAATAAAATTGCATGGAAATTTTCTATTTTGAATCACTCCTAAAACTGGATCTACTTAGTGGGTGAGAAAAGACTGAACTTTAAAACATCATGACTTCCTGAGGACTGCCACCTTAGTAAATTCCCTTTGTAAAATACTTAAGTAACAATTCTAATTTATTACTGTGTAGTAACCCACTTCTTCACTAATTAGGGAACCCTTTATGGGCCAATTCAATAAGAGTCAATGATTTGATGGTAGCTAAAAAAATAAAATAAATAATGTGGATGTGTTGTATTTGTACACACCTGAAAAATGTTCTGTGATCATAAGGTTGACAGGCAATTCAAATATCTGCTTTAAATTATACTTACTCAACTAACATCAGTACTAATGTACTGATCTTTATCTTGAAAGCAGGATTCAGCCTTTGTTTTTATTCAGTTCATGTCCATTCACTTTGGTTGAACAGCAAGAGATGCAAGCCTGAGGCTGTACAGTCTGGATCCAAGTTTGTACCGTCAGGTGTATGGTGGCTGCTCCCCGTAGAAAGCCAGGACATCTGGGCGGTAACAAGCTGCCCATGGTAGGCACTGCTGCTGCACATGTTGATCATGCATCACAAGGCATGGATGCCCTCAGCCTGCTTAATTTGATAATTTGCTTCTGAGGATCTCATTTTTTAAAAAAAAGAAAATGTCTCTGCATATAGACGATCCTAAGGCTGTAGCTGCAAACACTGTTCAGTCTCAATACTTTATACAATTTATTGTCTGTTACTCCCTCTGACTTTGTGGGGCACAAGCAGACCCGACCATCTTAATAATGAGTTATTGCTGGGTAATTAATCAGCATCTCCTGGTTCAGACAAATGCCTCCTGGAATTTACCGTAACTCACCTCCAGCAGCCAATACATATAGCCTTTAATTGCCTCATAATATTGTCTAGAATACATCAGCTAATATTGAAAGGGCCTGATTGCATCTCTTTGAGCTAAGCAACATATATTAGTGTTCTGCCCCTCTTCTCATTCTGCTCATTTATCTTACCGGTGTCACGAGCTGCGCTGAGGGCACATCATCAGGGTGCAATCAGGAGCAGGTTTGTTAAAGCAAATTGCAATTCTGGGCTTGCAGTGTGGAAAGAAAAACTCCCTACAAGGCAAGTCACATAAACCACTGCGTACTGACAGCTGGGTCGCTGGAAATGCTCCTTTCAGTGGGATTATTTTTAAACATGGAGAAGGAAATATAACTATAAAATTTTGCATGCTTATAAAATGAAAATAAATGAATCTCCACACATCTCACTGAGTGAAATTCAGTTAGCTTCATTGTGGAGTACTGGAAACACTTCAGAATTTCTGAAGAATATCAGATTATTTACTCAATTTTTGAGGAAAATTATTCCGATCTGTTCAGTGTTTATGTTGTTTCTAGTTCAGAACCAAGACACTTCCATGCTGTTTTCAAGGATGTTTTAAAGTTCCCTGACACTGAAAAATGTTACCTTATTTCTTCAATTAATAATACCATAAATGCATTTTTATTAGTCTTCATTTAGATGTGTTCCTGTCCCTATGGACAACTGTTTTTGAAGATACAGTGAGGTGGAACACTTCAACTAAAAGGCCAGGCCAAATCTTCATTGAAATGAGTAGACCTATTTCCCTAGACTTCAAAGAATAATTAAACACAGTTGGGGGAAACAGGAAAAGCTAGAAGCCTTGATTTGAACATGCTTTGGATCAGAGTATAAAGAGATAAGAACTGCATCAGGTACAAGTAGGGAAGATGGAGTAGCAATGTATTTCTGGTGTGTGCTTTAACTGCAGTACTAGTTATCACATAAGTGTATGATGATAGAAAAATATGCTACAAAAGACAAAAAAAAAGCAGGCAAAAAAGCAGGAGCTGTTGTAAATGGTTGTGATCCACAAATCTGTGATATTTACCACGCCATCACCATCTGTCTATTGAGGAGGAAGGGCAAATCACGCTTCCACCTCTTTCAAGGACAGTAACATATTATATGTTTCCTCTAGTTATTTATTATCTCTGCCGAGGAAGAATGAGTTGTAGAGAAAATAGCTGTAAGAATTTGTTGAATACTGATCGACAAAAAGTTTTGTTATATATATAAATCAAGTGTTTCACATGAGTTTCATAGCATGTTACTTAGCATTATATTGTTCCTGAGATAGGATAAAGTCTACCAAAATTAATATAACACTTGAAGCACCAATAGTGTTAAAAAAAAAAAAAAAAAAAAAAGCAACATATGCAGTTCTGGATCTCTATATTCTTTTATTCTCACACCAAGATTTCCCAGCAAACTCCTTGAGATCTGTATCTCAAGGAAAAAGATGACTGCTGTTGCTGGATGTTACAAGGTTGGAACGAATGCGTAGTTGGAGAATTTGATTACTTTCAAAGCAGCACTGTCTAAGCGTGAAAAGACAATATCATCATGTAAAACAGCGTTAACATTATAAAGGTATAACTGGACTAGTTTTAAGGTGAGAATACAGCTAAGAAATGGTTGAGGACTGTTGTTGATGCTTGTAGAGGGGCCTTGGTTTTCCCCCAACTACCAGGGACTATTCTCCATTTGAAAGTAAAAGTTTTTTTGCTGGAAAGTTTAGTTGTATCAGATGACAAACCTTTATAAACATATTTTTAGGTATGGTTATCGAAGCAAATGTTATTTAAAATATGCAAATAAATGCATGTTCATTTTCAGCAATCAATTAAGGACTAGAGACTAACTTTCACCTAGCAGCATCAGCCTCATTATGGGACTTTCATCTTCATCTGTTCTTCTAAATTTGCTATTGCTGTCCCAGTTTCTGCCTGTGAGAGGCTTCTTCTGGCTTCCACAAGTAACATCTGCAAAGCTTTCCCCAGGTGTTGGCGGCAGGTGCTGATCAGAGTGCAGTTTGAGTAGTTGGACTTCTGCCTCTGGGTCACAGAAAGATCTTTCCCAAGTATCTGTACCTTGTAAGATTATTTTCACTTTGTGTTTCAATATGTGCTTGCCTTTTCAGTTAGTCTTTGTAACTAACTTTGTTAGTTCTTGGTAATAGAAAAGATTTTTATTATTCCTGTTTCGTATTTAATTTCATAGGGAGAGTAAGTGTAATTATACAAATAATTTATATTTGATGACTATCTGATGCACAAGCAATGTAAGACTTGTAGAAACTTCTGTTTGGGTTGTGTGATCTTTACTGTTGTGATGGAAACTTTTTCAGATTCCTGATGGATCTTGACTCTATTTTTCAGTCCTTGTTCAGACCACACTTGCCCTGCCTTTCTGCTCAGTCTTTGTTTCTTTTTATCCATAAAATTTGAAAAAAAAAAAAAAGCTAAGTCACTACTCATAAATGAGCAAAGGGGAAAAAAGAAAAACAGATCACCTTGAAGCAGCCAAGGCACAGCCAGTAAGCACTCAGGCTTTTCTATTATAAAGAGGAAACACCTGCGCCTGAAAATATAAATGGGTTCACAACAGCAAAGAGCTTTATATAGTTAAGCCTCAAGGGTGTTTCCTCTGAATGCTTTATAGTAAGTAAAATCTGATTTAAAAATTATATATGTATATTAGCTAATGATATGTGAGCCTTTTGCTTATGGGACTGAGTGAAATGTGTTAATGTTTTATTTTAGATTTCAAGTTATTGTGTCTGTTCTGCCAAAAACAGCAGGCTAGGAGCAGGGAACTGGAGAGCGTATATCTATGTATATACACACCTGTGTGTTTTTTCTTTTTAATGGTCTGTGAAAAGACTTATTTTTTTTAATGTACCTGGAAGCTCATAGCAGAAGCTTTTTTTTTTTATTTTTATTTTTTTATTTTTTTTTTACCACTGTGTTACTCCAGTGGTATGAAGTTAATATTGCTGTCTCTTGCTTGGGTAGGTTTACAGCATAATGCCTGGGTTACTCACTAAATTGCAAGTTTTTTCAATTACTTCCTATGGTTATCTTCTTTTGACCGTTGCTTGAGGTCTAAGCTAATAGCAAATAGATGTACTAGAGTCTTGTGTGTTGTGTAAACTTGTTCAGAGTTGGCGCAAGTCTATGATGTTGCTTGTATTACGTGGACTAAAATATGTGCAATACAGTTGTGTATTTTGTTTTTGTTTATTTCTTGAAGGGCTTTGTATTTCTGTCTGTTTTTAGTTGGCCGCTGCCTGGCTGAAGAATACTTTGTGGGTTTTGCTACAGTGGGGGAGCAAAAACAATCAAGAGGTTAATACAAAACTCTGGGTATCATCTTTCACTGATAATAATATAATTTTTGTTAGCTTGTTTTTGATTTTAAAATAGCTTATGAATTTAATTACTTGTATTTTTAAGCTTAAGATACTTTTTACCTTTACATAAAATGACTTCTGTTCTCTAAGTTTCAAATAAGTGGCTTTTATTTTTTTAATAGTTTCAATATGTATGGAACCAAAATCAAAAACTTTATCAGTTTAAAAAAAAAAAAATCTCTTCTGGATGCAGAAGATTGGGGATTTCACAACTCCTCTGATCCACAAGTTTGTCCCCCATTAAGAGATTACACACAGTCATTTGGGCTATATCTGTATGGATACCTTTTCATCTGAAATCTTTTAAGGATTTGTTGACAGTATGGAAAATTAATATCTACCACTGGGTTGTTTATAAGTAAAATAGCTATCTCACAAAAGATACTTAATATTTATTGGAGTCAAAAGTACAAAGGTTTGAAGGCGGGGAAGGTTGTGGGGCCTGGTTTGGGAAGAGTTCAGGTGTGCTCCCTATCGATGTGGCGGTGTGCAGCTCCTTCCCTTAACTCTTCTATTCCTTTCTGGCCTGTTCTGAGTTTCTTAAAAATCTTGGCTAGGGCTGGAGAGATGAAAGGCTACATCTTGCTAATGCTTGGAACTGAGTGTGTTTTTTTTTCCATCTCGCCATCAGGTAGAAGCCAACCTTCTTCACTCCCTTAACTCAAGATACTGTAAATTTACTTCAGTGGAGGTGTTACTGTTTGTGTCCCTTTGGAGTGAGTGGTAGTTTTCATCTGGATGGAAAATACTGAAACCTGGTCCCTGTACGTGTATGTAGATAATCACATCAGTGTAAGCTGATTAGACATCTTAATACAATGCTAATAAGAACTAAAGAGTTGACTCCTCAATCAGATCCAGGCCTTACATAAAACAATATTCTGTCTTTGATGGTGGCCCAAGTCAGCTACTTAAATGTATAAAAACAGGATGTTTGAACCTTCCAGGTACCCCCCACAATATCCAACAAATGAGCTCAGGGACTCCCTGAGGTAGAGCTTGTTTGTGCAGATGGAGTAAACCTCATTGTATATTTTATCTTTGAAACAGACCAACCTCACCTTGACCTTTGGTAGGCTTTTCACACTCACATAGTTCATTCAGAAACAGAAACAAGAGGAGAAGGTATATCTTCTGCAGATGAAGGACTGTCGATTACAAATGACAGGATAAATTGAAATTTACTGTGGGACAGTGACATTTTATTACAGTAACCTTGATCTTCTACGCTGATCAATAGGTACTCCTGGAGCATCAGTTCAAGTTTCAGGCACTTTATGGCTATTGAGAACAGAGAAGGATTTGCTGTTTTGATGGAGAATAGCAAACAACAACAACGGTAGTTCAAAGTTCTTATACTTGTAAACAGTCTTAGTCATTGAGATGTCTTCTAATTAAAGTGCTGGTCTTCATTTTATAAATGATTTGAAACAGTCAGTCATACTTGGAATTTCTTTATACTATCTTCTGGGAATAGTGTGAATGCTCTGTTCAGGGTTGAAAATGAGATGCAGTAACTACTTACAGACAGCATATATCTCCTCTGGTATTTCCCTGCAAAGGATTGATCACAGGTAGTCTGCTTTACTTTCAACCTTCTTTAAAAGTAAGTTGCTTTTTATTTTAGCTAAGCCTCAAGTAAAGTATGTAACTTAATGTGACTGTAGATATTTATCATCAAATGCTACTCTTTTTAAAGGGACATTGTAAAGCTATCAGTTGCATCAGAGTGAGTAAGAGCAGTACTAATAGCAGTTTTAACCAGAAGAAGCCTCCAAAATGCAGTAGTTCTCACTCTTCTTGGTGTTGATTTTGATTTGCCCTCTTGCTTAGCAATAAGATAAACCTCGACTTTTTCGGATGTCAGCTTTGGTGTGCGTAAGCAAAAGATGTGGCTTTCAGTGTCTTCAGTCTTATTTTCAGTTTCATCCCTTTCATTGACATGGAATTACACTGAGTTGAAACATAAAAGCTAGACATCATTTTCTCATTTGTTTCAAAAGGTCATAACTGATGTTATTCTTAAAACTGAATTTTTCATTCTGCATTTGAAGTTAGATTGGATTCTGTTCTTAATTTTTTAGCTTGTGTGAAGTAGAGCTCACCCTATAAGGATAAAACAAATGTAGTGTTCCTGAAGGTCATGTTGCAATAATATGGAAATTACAGTGAACCATTTGAGGTTTACTTTAGGGAGATTGATAGTGGGTGCTTTCTTTGGCTGTTACTGAAGGTAATGTGTGCTACATATGGACAGTGAGAAGAGGTCAGAAAATGGGTGACTGTCATCTCTTGAACCTCAGAGGCCTCGAGAATGGAAATGGGGAAACTCTACTGCCACTTCTTGTTTTGCAGACTAGTTGGACACCTTATTCCAGAGTTCATGTTAACATTTCTAAGTTGCTAATCATTCATCTGCCTAATCTCACTTGTTGTTTGAAATCATAATGTTTTAAATCTTCTGCTGGTCATTGTTTTTGTTGTTAGCATTTGGCACAGGTACTGAGAGGATTTGTTAACTTCATATAGGAATGCTCAAGCTTGGTGGTGGGACAAGAAATAGTATGAGAAACTTGAAAATTTGGTGTGTTCAGAGGAAGATGAGTTTTTTTCCCCTTGACCATTTGGACTGTTTTTTAAGTACCTATTCCTCATCTAATAGAATGCTAAAAAAATGCTGAAAAAAGTCATATTATGATACTTGGATATAAACAATTTAACTGCTATCGTTTAATCCATCTGTTATTAGTAACTCTACAGCACAGTGCTTACCGGGTTTTGTGTATTTACTTCCTTGGCGTGGCTGCAAGGGTTTCACGTGGCAGTCCTAAATGAAACAATTTTGAAATGGTTTATGCTGCCAGTTAGATTCTTGATTGCATGGCAAAGGACTAAACTTTCATGTGTTCCTTGTTACTCTTTTTGATGTCTTGGAACAACCCCCTTTTTCAATCTATGGCTTTCTACAATAGGAATGTTACAGACTTTGAACATAGACTGCGCTATGTGTTGTAAATGCGATCAGAGATGTGGAAATAATTTATCTTCACAGCCTAATCTCTGTTCAGACTGCTTTCCAATAGACTGTGGCTATACAAAGCTGACAGACATTTCAAGTCGTTGCCAAAACTTATCGCTACCTAATTTCTGCTAGAAATGTTTGCTTAGCTGTGGAGATTACAGCTAGGGAAATAGCACTAGCTTTGTGGCTTGGAAAGTGTCTTCTGCTTCAGAGTTAGCTTTGGATATGAAGCTGTTGAGGAATGAGTGTTCCAGAAATGGCTCCTCTTTGGCACAGGTGCTTGTACCAGAGCTCCAATTAAATAGGTAGATTTAGGATGGAGAGAGGAAAATAAAAACTGACCACTACAGACTTCATGTAGGTCTGGGGGATCCTGGATCACCAAGGCATGAAGGGTTGGGTTCTATGTGAGTGCTGGAAATAGCTCTTTTAACTACCAGCCTCGTCCGTGGAAGTCTTGGTTTCTGTTTCAGGGACACTTGAGATCTGTTTCACTGGGCAGTCTTCCCTGTATGCTGTCTCTGCGCTGGGAGCAAGCTTGGAGCTACCTGAGCTGCTGTTTGGTGTGAACCTTTTTGTGGGTGTGCGTTTTGGGTGGGTTTTGCCCTGCTGTGTAGGACGTGGTTTGGAGGCTTGTGCTGCTGAGCAGTTGTGCCCACTGCCTTTCTCTTTCAAGATAAGGTGCACTTGAGCTGTTCTCTGAAAGCGTGTTGTAAACTATCATATATGTTTGTACAAAACCTATCATGTTGCTTTGCCAGGACAATAAATCTCATCTAGTTCTAGAAATAAATTAATGCTCTCTAAGTTAAATGCAGCACAGTGGCTTGAAATTTTCAGTAGACAGGCAGAAATTTGGCACAAATGCAGCAATGTGCTTGTGTAAAAATACTGGTGCACCAGCCTCTTCCTCCCATTGCTACCCATATACCTCCTGAAAGTTAAGTGTCCCGTCTCCCCCATAGGGTGGCTCTCCATTCCTTCCTCCTATTGCTCTGAAAGACTGGAAACATTCCTATTATCTTCGGTAAAGGGGAGATCTCTTCACCCAACAGAACCCAAGAATTGAAAAGATGATGGGTAATCTTAAAATAGAGAATACAGCTGCAGTCTACTTTTTGGCTATAAATGTAGGGACTCTTTAGAAGGTATACCATTTGTTAGAACATGAGAAAGAGATCTTGCTACTAAATGACTGTCAGCTGGAGTCAGTTGTTCAGCTGGCTGTAAGGAGAATGCCAGTGTCTGAGAAGGAACTGATAGCAGGGCTCCCATTTAAAATGGGGAGCCAAACACAAAGAGAAAACAAGGGGAAATGAATAAATCACCCCTCCCGTTTGGTTTGGTTTGGGGGTGGGAAACTCATTCTTTAACTTGTATTTTTTAGAAACTTGGTTTGACTTTACCATCTCTTTGTAGAAACTAGCTTTTTAATCTTGTTTTGAGTTTTTTCTGTTGATTTTAATTATCATAATGTCAAAAGGTCAATATGACACCTTTGTGGAACCAGTAGGAACTCCCAAAGGTGTTTGTTTTTCTGTAATTTTTTTTGAAGTGCTCCACTCAAGGAGGGAGAGAGGGAAGAAAAATGTGAATATTAGCTTCTCTACTTAAAAGTTAGTCTGATATCTTTGAGTACTTTGATTTCTGAATTTGATCAGAATCCAAACTTCAAGCCTTCCCTCCAGTCATAAATGTGGAGCTGGACGTCTCACAATTACTGAGTATTGTTGACATAGCATTTTTCCAGGAAGCACTAACAGTGCATCAGAATCCAGTTAATTACTTGAGAATAGTCAGGGCTTTATGGCATTGTGGCAAATGGCAAGTCATTACTGTGCCAGCCTATTACAGTTAATATGTGGGCAAAATGAATCCATTACACCAAACAACTTCAGTGAATTTCTGCTGCAAATTCTGCAGCAGATGGTCAGATGCATTGATCAGCTTGAATGGCAACTGCACATTTAATATAGCCACCCTCCTCTGGGACAGTCATGCCCAGGTAATGTCTTTGTGGTTATTAGCTCACAGTAAAACCTGTTTAAGCTCTTCCTTGGCTTGTTTGATCTCATATGAACCCATGTATGACATACTTCTGATTTTCACTTAGTCTATCTTTAATGTATATGCCTCCCCATACTGCTGCTACACAAAGCATAAGACTCCTTTATTAAGTACCTAGCGTGTTTTTGGAAAATGGGGATTACAGCCATGGAAGGGCATAATTGCTATCTGAATGGCACAATTGTGTTTTGTGAATCATTTTCCCTGCTACTCACCTGGCTGTAGCACATGTGAGTATTCAGTTGAACAGTTATTTACCAGCGCTCTGTTGTATGGAAACCCAGGAGAGGATAGATCTGCCTGACTTTACTTCTGTATCATTTCATAAAATATTCATGGTGATAATCATTGTGGCTTGGAGACACTGAAAGATGAACCAAAAAAACTGAGAGGGAACAGTTCTTCTGAACTCTACTGAGGCACTCGGGAGTCATTCTGATTCATGTCTAGGGATTTCACAAGGATTTGACGTGCTTGATCTTTAGCTTGTAATTAATTGTCAGAGCTGCTACCAGCTTTAAAAATCGGTTTCTACTGACTGTCCAAAAATAGCAGTGTTGGTTTTTAAAACCATTGCCTTTTATGTGTGAAATCAATTGCACCAAGAGCATGTTCTTCTCACAAGTAACAACAAATTGTGTGCTCGAATGTCATCAGACTTGTTTGAAAATGTTCACACTTCATAATGCTTCCTGTGCTTATTAAGCATGCACTGAACTTACTCACATAAAATAACTTGGCTTGAGGAAAGAAATAGGCACCTGGATACTCCTTGTAAAACTGCTAGGCAAGCAGGATTCTCTTTAATTTGAACTTAGTTTTAATACGCTATGTAATCTTAAGCCAGAAAGATGGAGAGCACTACTACTAGTGCAAGGAAGTGCTGTTTGAAATGGGCATCTTGTCTCTCTTGCTGTTTGTGCACACCTGAGATTTCAGTAAAAGCTTGGAACTGGCACAGGTTCGAGCTATTTTTCTCCTGTTTCTGTCTTCATTGCATTAAAAAGAACAGGTTCACTTTGAGTCTTTTTCCCTGCAATTCCTCTCGAATGGAGGTGATGTATAAAAACTGTGGAAACGAAGTTTCACCTGAGTGCTGCATACTGCCCACTGTAGCATGTCTGTAATTCAGCTGTTGCCCACCAGCGCTGTCCTGCATTGAGCAAGTGTGGGTGTGTTTTGCTGGAAAGGTGTGCTACAGCTTCACCTTGATCCATCTATGGAGAGCCTTCCAGGCTGAATGAGGTGTGAGCATGCAGAGAAGGAGATGGTAATCTGGCAGCTTATTTGAGTTAACTGTTTGTAATTAATATGGACATTTTCATCATCTGTTTGCTGTGAATGCCACTCCTCGCATTAAAAATTGAGACTTCACACAGTAAATGTTTATTTCTGTGCACTTTTTCTGTTAGAGAAAATATTTAAACATGTTGAGGCATAACATAATTTGTAAACTTAAGCACTCATCCTTTCAAAGCTTACTAATTATCAAGGATTATTGGAAGTAGAAAAGCATGTGGTTTTTTTTTTTTTTTTTTTTTTTTTTACATTTTTTGTTCTTTTCAGCAATGTATGTTTTCAGAGGTACCAGACTGCATTTTTTTCTTTAGCAGTATGAAGTAGTACTGTCTGTCTTGAGGGAAGGTAAAAAAGAAAGATGAGAGCTTGAAAGATTGATGCTTCTGTCATGGTTTCCAGTGACTGGTGATCCAGGTGAGGAACTCCACAAAACCTTAAAACCAAACAAAGCAGTTCCTGGACTTGACACAAAATCCAGGCAATTCCCCAGGTGTCCCCAGGCTTCTCTTTTTAGGAAGGAAGCTCAGGCTTTTCTGTTTAGTGGAAGTTCAGAAAGTGTGGAGCTGAACTGACTGTGTTGAATTAAGTAGTTGTTATCTTGCAAGAAGGAAATTTGTTTGGCCATCCTACTTGGCATAATTACCTGTCAGCATAAGGGGAATATATAAAAATGTTAATTTTCAAGAGATTAATGTAAACTTCTGTTTTATCTGACCTGTATGTTTTATTGACACTGTATTTCGTGGGACTTGATTGTATTCAGTAATTTTCAGAAGGCTCCTGGAACTAAGTGATACTGCTTTGAACAAAGAGTACTAGATCTTCTCTTATTTATATCTGTGGATCAAAAAAACAAACAAAAAAATACATGAAGGTTATCGTAGCTTCCTATAGCAACCTATAAAATAGTACTGCTTTGGACCTCTCCATTAGCTACACACACAAGACTCATTTTAATCATGTTGTGACTACAGCATTTTACTGTCAGGTGTGTATGTATGACTTTTTTGAAGACTATGGGTATGCCTTGATCTGGGTTGTATTTTCTTCTAAAAGTGGGTATCTGTTTTTATAAGAGAAACTAACAATATACTAAAATGATATCTGGGAAGTACTATGTTCTGGAGAAAAATACCGGCTTCTATGCAGCACCTTACTTCTGCATAGCGCTAAAACCCAGAATTAGCCAAATGTCATCTGACTCCGTTTAAAATACATGGATAGGAATTTAATACATCTATGGGTTTCTTTTCAATGTGTATAGACATATAGCTGTAGATGTACCTCTAAATGTAAATAGTACGAATGTGCATACATGTAAGTGCATACACAGGCATTTGTAGATCTACTTTAAAAATGTATAATAGCAAAATGACTTCCTAGCTGGTAAAATTAAAGGGATAATATTAATATCTCAATTCTTCATGAGAACAAGGAAAACTGGAAGAACTTGTATTGATGCTTAAATTTGGGGTTTTAACTAGATGTGCTTGTATAAGCGCATTCTTAAGCAGCTTAGTCTCAAAAGAGATCAGTTGTACTGTGTCAATAAAAATTAGCAGATTTGCTGCAAATTATTTTGATCAGGTGTGTAATTACATTGATCTAGAATGGTTAATCTTTTGTGCAATTTAGGAGTCGTAAAGACAAGAATTTTTATTTAAAGAGATGTTTACACTTAAGGATTAGGGAAAAAAATGAAACAAAACCCTGTGGATGCTTCTTCCCCTTCAACATATATTTATTTTCAGTCTTCTAAAATTCTGAATAATATGTATGAAACTTGTCACTGCAAGTAAGTTGCGCTGTTTCAAGTTCTGCCAGATTCTACTTTTTAATTGCTCATGTGTTTTGCACTGTTCAATTGTTCTGCGCTGGGACTGCATAGACAAGTGTGTGAGCTGATCAATTACTATTAGCCAGGGCTTTTCCAATTATTCCCTTTCTACTGTTTATAGCCTATAATTAACTCTTCCCTATTGTCTTTGTAAAACAGAAGTTCTTCTGCAGGGTTGCTTTAAATCACCCAGCATAACAAACCCAGCCAGGTATAACTGCAGGCAGTAAGGAACATGGACTGTTGCTTGTTAGAAGTTGGAGATGGCATAGCTACGGCTCTCAAATCCTTCTTCTGCTCCGTGTCCCTGAGTATAGAGCTCTTACAAGTCACCATGAGTTACTGACCCGTTGGCACTTGATAAATATGAATCCTTTTCTCACAGACTTTACTTTGATAAATATCTAGAAAAACATTCCCATTATTCTTCCTTCAAGAAATAAAATGTGACACCGGGCATTGTGGCTATTATCTTCTACCCACACTTTATTTGTCCTTTGAGAGAAACCTTGGTCACTTCATTCATTAGGCTGCTTAAAGCTTTATAAAAATGTTCAAGTTCTCTCAGTGGCTGTTAATCTTTGCTGCCGTTAGTTTTTTCTTCTTTTAAAATTTTTAAATGTTCTGTGAATTAGGCACTACTCCAAAAGAAGGCTCAAATATTGAAATACTTCTTAATTGTCTTTTTTTTTTCCAGACCAGTGTGTACTGTTCTTGAGTAGAAACATGTGGTAGGATGGTATGAATAAAGCAGAAGACAGCTGACACAAAAGAAGATGGATTGGGGAAATCATTTTATAGTTAGGCACTCCTAAAAACCTCAGAGAAATTGGTGCAATTCTACCCCCTCAAAACCAAGTGGTACAGACAGTAGAAATACCATTGGAAATGGTCCCTGTGCTCATCTACTTGAATCGTGGGGCATGAGACTGAACCCAGGAATGTTTTGTGTAGCTGGGAGAACTGGGAGCCAAGGCTCTTTAGAGGAGCAAGCTTCTGGTTTCCAGTGACTTGGGAACTTAGCTGGGTCTGTGTGAGTCCTGCCCTGCATTGGAGCAGAAGCCATTGATCAGCTGGCCAGCAGGAGGTGGCTGTTGTTTGAAGGAATATTCCCAGGTTCCCCGGCTTTAGTCTCGCCTAAAAAACCCAGTGAGACTGTCATTAACAAGTGAGATGCTGCATGCTATTTCAAGATCTTGTTTTGCTTTTAAGTCTGAGGTCACATTTTTATTTCTTCTTCAATTCTAACAATTTTCATATAAAACCTTGCATTTTAGAACAGTTTTTTATATATTTAGACAGGACATGTTACAGAACTGGTAGCAAAGTGATCAAGTTTGTGCATTTATTTATTTTTTTTTAACTATGAAAGTCAGAATTGCTCCACCTCATCCTCTTCTGATCTCTCCTTGGAGTCTTACTGTCTTTCATGAGATAAAATAAAACTTTTAGGGGCTTTGCGGGGCTCAAGCTACCAATCTTTCATTATCTATATCCTGCTTACATTAAATAACCAAACTGAATTTGTAATTAGGGAGAAAAATAGAAATCATGCTCAAATGCAAAAACAAAACAGTGCATGTTTTGCATTCCGTTGTCTGTTTTCTTAGATTTTTTGGAACTCATCCTCCTGAAGATGTTGACTAGCATCTCCTGTGTATTCAGAAGAGCTGGGATTAGACAGTGGGTGGGAAAACAGAATTTTATCTTGATCTACAAAAGGGAGTGATGAATACACTGAACTGCATAAGCTAGTGTTTACAAAACTTGTAGAGAGCACTTCAAGTTGCTCAGCCTTCTTTCCATTATGTGTGTGTGATATGGTCTCTCTCTTTGGTGCCTTTGCTGGGAAAGATGTAGTAAATTCCTGCATAAAATAAATCTCTGTATGAAAATAGTACTGTGAAAATTAAGGATCAAAAACTGTCAGATTAAACTGTGACTGACATCATCACACTTCTAACAGCTAGTAATGTACTGGATTATTCACATTTAAATACAGAATCTTGTAAATGCAGTATGTAAAATACCTAACAAAGTTTTGAGAAACATTTAAGTAGATATCGAGTGTTAGATGCTCCTGTGTAGTGACATTTCCTTTGTTTTTAGTCTCTCCTAGCATCAGTGTTGCTTTAGCATGGTTTCTAGAGTGATTTTATTCCAAATTATCAGAATTTCCCCAGCAATACAGAAAAAAAAGCATTTACTTTAACAAGAAGGATGGGTTTAATAAAAATGTTTGCCTTCTATTTCTAGAAGACGAGTGGTTTCCTGAGGGGGCAGTTCCCCACCAAAAGAAATATTAGATAGCATTACTGTTTATTTTCAGAATGTGTGGTGTTGTTGCTGCATAATGGCCAGTAATTAAATGAAGAACTATGCAAAACGACACGGGCTTGTTGTAGCTCCATCCATTGTATAGCTGTTATTCCACAAATGATTTCTAGTTGCTTTGCTTTAAAAGTTGTCAGAGACAAAAACTGAGCTGGGCCAGGCAGTGCATGTGATCTAAGCATGCTTCGCTGCTTTATGGTTGTGTGTGCTTGGAAAGTAACAATAGAAAGAGTTTTGAATCAAGCTTTGGCAAGGAGCTTTGTGGTCCAAACATTTCCTGCTTTTCTTTACCAAAAATGACGTATAAGTTATATGCTGTTTTATTCTGCTCTTCCTTCATTATTTTTAGTCTGTTTTTATACATGTGTCCATGTAAACTGCATGATGTGTACACAGGTAGCATAGAAGTGATACGAATGTCTTAGGCTCCTGCTGGTAAAAGGAGTTATTGGACATCCTGTTGGAAGCAGTGCATATAAAAGCACATCATCCCCCAGCTTTTACAGCAGCTTTGTTATGGCACATTCACCTATACGCATTTGCAAGAGGTCAAGTGAGCTGGTGCAGGTATAAATGATGCATGAATGTAGAAAAGGACTCTAAAGAGTAGAGCTATTGCAATGAAACTGCACAAAGCACCATGATATGCTGGAAAAGGCTCTTGGGCTGAGTGATACTCTCACTTGCTTTACTTGAAGTAAAGGGTTTTGACTTCTGTTTTCATGGAGGATTTAATTAGGGTGTCTGAAGAGGTGGTTCATTCCGGCCTCTCACCTTCTTCAGGACTGGAACACAAGTTCTGACTTATACAGGCTTGTGTACAGGCTTCAGCTGTCAGCAGATAGCTGAAAGAAGGGTTCAGTTCACATTGATACTGTATTTGATGAGGGAGGATCAGAGCTATGAGTGCTGTTAGTACAAGCCATAGGCGTGGAGGGTGTTTGAGACTTGTTTGCTGCTTCGCAGTTCAAGAGTCCCAGTCTTACCCTCTGCCAGTTTTTTGTGAAAGGAAAAAAGCATGGAAACTTTTGGCTTAACAGATCTCACAAATACGAGAACTCTTCTTGCAAAAGGAATAATTTTAAATCTAAATATGGCACCTAGAGCTAGAAAGTGAACCAGTAGCAGAAGTGATGCATGAGAATGTGGGATTATTTGGAACATGATGCCCTAGGATTAAGGGCAACAGACAGTGTCCCTGTGTAAGAGGTAGTGAATTTAAGAGCCTTCTGAGCAGGCAGAAAGGCTGCTATGGGATCCCACGTGCCTCTGTTGAAAGTGTGTAGAAATGGGGTGGGTAGAAATTGGCCATAACTCAAAATAATGGCCAGCAGCAGCAGACTTCCAGCTTTCTGCTGATGAAGTTTGGGGCACTTCACTGCTGCAGTACTAGGGTTGTTCTTTGTGATGTTTGTCTTGACAGATTTTTCTATGTCTGGAAACAGCAATGATGGTGCTTGTTTGACAGGTTACTTTTTTTTTTTTTTTTTTAATTTCCTTTGACCTCTTAAAGCACGTAGAAGTGTTATTATCAAATGTTTGTTTGTGCAGTGTAGTCTTTTCCATTGTCTTCATCGTGCTTGATAAAACCTGATGAGTCCATTTAAGACTTCCCTGTAACCTTGGCATGTCACAAAGATCAGGAACTTCAGTCTTAGGTGGGATCAACCCAGATGAGTCTGAAGACTGCCTCTGCTTGACTTGAAGAGAAATATGGCAGCAGCTGTCCTTGCTGTGTTTTTGTATCTGAGGATGGATTGTATGAAGTAGTTGTTGTGAGGTAGAAAAATGTACCTTTTCAACGAGTCTAGACAATGTCTTTGGGTAGACTGAAGCATCACATAATCCACTGACTCTTTGTGGTGACTGCCAATAAGAGTGACAATGAATTCTGAATGTGTCTGTGATTTTGAGAAATGGATACCTTCTTGCTAGCAACTAGAATGAGATCATCAGCTTATTTTCTTCGGCTTTCTAATAGTAACAGCTAAAGGTCAGTACTGAGCTGGATTATGCTTGAATCATTCATGATCTAATGCTTTGTATCCAATTACCAATCTTCAGAGCAATCTTTTCTATGCAATTCAGAATTATTCTGATTTTTGGAAATGCTGCAATTAAATGCTTATGCCACTTCCAAAAAAATGCAGCGGTAAGAAGATTATTTTTTTATTCTCTGTAGCAGGATTCTTACAGACCTATTTAGAGTCCTGAAAGCCGTGGCTCTAACCTAATTAATAATCGCTTTTAATTTTTCTAAGTGCCTGAAAAAATGGACTGTGTCCCCTATGCGACCTCTACTGCAGGAACTCTTTGAGAGGGAAGTTGAAAGTCCTGGGAAGTAATAATAAATGCTTTAAGGATCCTTAGTAATTCACGTGTGTGGGGGGGTGGTCCCCCCCCCCCCCCCTTCCCCAAAAGAAAATAAACAAAAATCCTCAAACTGATAATTATCTCTTATTTTTTTCCTAAAGGGTCAAAAGTTAATCCTTCCTTAGTTGCTCTGTGGCTAGAAGTCTCTGAAAGGTGTGGGCAGTGATTATAAAATAAAAAGATGTTGCATCAACACAGATTGGAGAAATTAAGGAAAGGAATGGTTTAGGGTAACTGTAAGGAAATACTCCACCATATTGCTGACTCCAGCAGATATTAAAACTGATGTGTGAGATCTTTGGGGTAGTGACAGCTTAGTTTGGAAACAGCAGTGAGTGATGTGGGGAATAGTGTGGTGTTCAGGGAAACTGATGAGTTTCCAAGCACTTCTGATGTGGACAGGAGAAACCAGAGTAGATGGTGGAGCAGCTTTCTGTGATTTTTGGAGATCTTCTTACTGCTTTCCAAGGACATCTGCTTGTGCCTGATGTGCAGCTGCTGTTACAAACTTTTGCGCTAATAGAGTTGATTTGGAGGACTCTTAGGTTTTGCTGGTGAAATGCCTTTTCAAAAAAAATAACATGAACTATTTGGATTAAATGTTGACTAGCCTTCTGTAAAGGGGCTGAAAATATTGTAAATACTTTTAACCTCAGATAATGATGTGAAACTTCTGAAAGCTAAACTGCATCAGAAGATGTAGTTGAAGATTTAAGAAATGAAACTTTCCCATATCAGATGGAAATATGCACAGGTCTCGGTGGGGTTAGGATTTTATCCTGATCCATAAGAAGGCATAGCCATTAAGCCTGCAACTATTTTCTGCTTCTTGGTGCTGAATCGTGATGTGTCAAGACCGAGCAGGAGATTGGACTCGATCTCCAGGGGTCCCTTCCCAGTTGGAGCAGTCTGTGATTCTGTGGCTGCCAAATACAGAGACTGTCTGCTTGTCCTTCTGTATAATTATCTTTTTCAGAATTAAATAAGCAAATGAATGCACGTCTCACATACCAGCCCTCAAATATAAAATTATCAGGCATACCTTTAGTCTGAGATATTTTGGTAGGAATAAATCTCTTCTGTGCCTGTCATCTTGCCTGTAAATTCTCCAGTGTTCCTTAGTCCTGCTTCACTAAATAAATTTATAGAGCAGTAGTTTTAGGGGTCTCTTAAACCTAAGTGACTATTAGAAGGGGATGACCAGAAGTTCACAAGGGATCAACTTCATCACCTAGTGCTATGGGTCGCTTTTGAACTGCTATAAATTGGTTGGACATCTTGTTCCAGCAGCTATTGCTGTTGGGTTGTCAGTAGGCTTCTATAATAGTCAAGGTCAGAAGTGAAATCCTGGCGTGTTGCTTTCTCTGGAGTGGCATTGTTGTAGTCCAAAAACTCATCAGCAGCATTGAAGGACTTGAACTGTGTTTTGCCAGAAGATGTCAGCCTTGTTTATGTAATAGATGGAAGAAATAGAAAGGCAGTAACCTTCCCACAGGTGTGCTGTGTCTCTCCTAATCTCACTAAATTTCCTCTGGTGCTCTGTAAAAGAAAATGCTCTTGTGAAGCTTTGTCTTTGGGCTGACATGCACTGGAAAATTACTGCAGGCACTGGCCTAGATGTCACTCACAGTGCTACCTCTTTGTGCTGCTTCGAACAGCGAGTGCGAGTGAGCTGACAGGCTACCTGGATAAGTGGCCTCATACAGTCCTAACAGGGAGCTAATAAGCGGAGACAAAAATCTGTTTTATGCATACCGATCTGCTGTCTGTCACCAGGCACCTTTTAATAGTGGTAATTTAAGGGAATCAAGCCGTTCCTCCCAGGCACCTACAGTTAGCAAATAATATCTCATAAAGCAAAGGCAGAAACACTGGATTTTTTATTTATTTATTTTCCAGGAGTGAAATTGATGCTAACAGTCACATTCCTCTTTAAGGAGGCTAAAAGTTCTCTGAATGCGTGTCAGATTGGGTAACAGGGAAGCTGGTATTCATGTAAGAAAGATCTTAAGTGAATTTGCCTAGTGAGGGGTTAGTCGCTATGAGAATGTTGTTTCATGACCCTGTCTCTGAAAATGTTCACTTTTGGTTGCCCCATGGATGTGGGGTTGCCAAATATAAATGTTTCATAGGAGGTAAAATAGCTTCTTCCCCCTGAAAACACCTCTCTGCCTGTGCACGCTCGTTTTCTCTTCATCTTGTTTGATCCTGTCTGTGATAGTAACCTGAAGGTCACTTGCCAGCAGCAGCAGCAGCACGGTTCATCTCTTTGATCTTGGCATTTTCCTGTAACGACAGATTCAGAGGGGTGGCTGTCAGTTCATGGCAGGCTGAACAAAATGGATACGTACCACGTGGTGTGGCAAAAAATGTAGCTACAAAACCATCTATTGACCTCAGAGTTGAGTAGGTTGTGTATTTTATGACCTATGCAATTATTAGCTTTAAAAATGCATTATGGTATGAAGAGGCACTTAAGCATATTAACCACCAAGCCAGAGGTTCTTGTACGTTGTCCTGTTGTCCTGTAGCCCTCTGGAGGTACGCGAGCGGTTCAGGAGAGCAGTAGCTGATGCATGCCTGCGTTTGGAGAATGAGGAGATGGCATGTTGAGGGAAAACACAGCGCTTGAAAAAACTTGTGGTGCACTTTTTCTATTTTCTTAAAAGCTGTCTGGTCATTAATACCTAAAACTCAGCTTTAGTTTTTGGTTATTTCTATAACATCCAGACTATAAATGTTTCAATGGCTTCAGATGACTTGGAGGGAAAGGAGGGAGAGAGGGAAGAAAGGCAGAGCCTCTTGCTGCTATTTTTCTCCTGACTGATTTTACTGAGGGAGTGTGCAGAGGCCTGGGCAGCTGGTTAAAATGAATTAAAATGCAGCCTAAGCTCCCTAATGGGAAACAGGAGAGTGTTTTCTCAAACACACTAGTACATTAATCCAAAAACAACGAACTGCAATAAGGAGACAATGAAGGTAGATTCTGTGGCAACTCTGCTCTGCAGTTCAAGTCAAAAGCACCTGGGTTTGATTTTAGACACTCCAGTGTACTCCAGAGCTGTGGGCACAGTACCATGAGCAGGGGAGAAGAGGAAAAACACGACTTCTTGACTGCTTGTTTACTTTTTTCACCCCTTGCTCCTAGGCTTATGCACTGTTGGGTACAAGACAGTAAGAGAAGCTTGCTGGTTGGCAAGTCTATGCTGCGCCTGCATTAGAAAACTTCTCATGTTTTGTCTGTACGACTAAAACCACCTTAGAGCATATTCACCATAGGATTGGGATAACTTCATTTGTGTTAGGAAACCTTCTGGTTTACTGAAGAAAAAACAATACAACCAACAACACCAAAAAAGGACGATACTAACAAAATGGTTGTGTCTTTCAGGAGCTCTGTGGGGATTCTCAGGGTAATTGTAGCATTTTTGTATAAAGGATGTCATTTGAGGATGATGGTCTCATCTAAAGTTTCTTTAATTTCAACTTAGGCTTTAAAGCTAGGAACCTAGGAGCGTTGGGAAACTTGTCACCCACAATTTTTGTCATCTCCTCTGCTAGTAAAGTAAGGTTCTCAAAACATGTATGTTCAACCTGGATTGCTTTTATTGCTGTCCCTATGTGAGAGGATTATATTGCATCTGATTTTCTGCAGAGGACTTGCTGCTTTTGATCATGTGCCCACGATTACACTTTACCTCTTTTCACTATTTCCATCTGACTGTTCCTTAAAGGATCCAAGGGCTCCCGTGTGTGTCCATATGACTGAAGGCCCAGTATCTTGCAGTGGTATTCCTTCTAAAGGACGAGTGAAACAGCAACTGTGCAGATGCTGTTAAGGTTCTGCTACCACTTGAAATGTGAGGTGATGCTGCCTCTGAATTTCACCCATCTTGTATTCGAACACTTTCAGTTGAAAATTATTGCCCATAAAAAGAACCGCAGGGACTACATGCCTTGCAGTTCTTATGTTGCTTCCTGCTGTATGCTGTTGTGCCAAGCGTGCTGTATAAGAGATGAACTGTTCTTCAGTTCTGACAGTCAGTGCAATACGTGCTGGTTACTGTGTTGGTTGCCTTCACTGGTGCAAACATGAATGAGGTTTGTCTTGGGAAGAAGGATGGGTTTGCTGTAATGCATTAGGTGGCTGAGCCTCAGTCAGGTCACCATGTCTCCCACTGTCCCTCACAGGGTGACGACGTGAGGCAGGTCCTTTAACCCATTCAGCAGTCTGAATGCATCCTTCTCTACCAGCTAAACAGAAAATGGTAGTAGAGAGCAAGGAGAAGCCAATCGTTTGAGTTTACTAATAAGCAAAAATCTCACCTTGAGAAACATGATGGTAAGAAGTCCTTGTGCCTGACGCCAGACAAAAGCTTATTTCTTGTTGTATCAGAGATTCACTTGTCCAAATTTTATTTTATTGCACCCTACAGCTACACTGTACTTTAAACTGTACTTCATAAACTGCACTTTATGATAACTTCGGGAAAATTTCAAATTGCTGATTTTTTTTTTCAGTCATACTTGTAAGTTGTTAACTGAAAGTGATTTGTTCATTTTTTTTTTTTTTGGCACTTGCATCTCATTGGTGAACTTCTGCCATTTGTCTCAATTACATTCTCTACTGATTTTTTTTTGGTAGAGGAACAGGATTATGGAGCCCCTGTAGCATAATTCTGATGGCTAAAGGTGTTGCTGGGATCTGTGAAGAGAACTTGTGGTGTGCTGTAGCTGAACCCCAGCAGGCAGCTCAGCACCACATGGCAGCTCACTCACTCTCCTTGGCTCAGACACGGGAGAGCACTGGAAAAGTAAAAGTGTGAAAACTCGTGAGATCAAGACAGTTTTCTGGGTAAAGCAAAAACTGCAAGCAAAGCAAAACAAGGAATTAAGCTACTGCCAGGAAAGCGGGGCCCATCACGTGTAACAGTGCATTGGGAAGACAAACACCATCACTTGGAACATCCCCCTTCTTTCATCTGGCTGGTATTGCTGAGCACAACGCCCTGTGGTATGGGACATCTTTGGGGCAGCTGGGGTGAGCTGTCCCAGCTCCTGGTGTGCCCCCAGTCTCCTCGCTAGCAGGGTGGCAACATGAGGAGCAGGAGAGTCCTGGGCTCTGCACATGCACTACTCTGCAATAACGAGAAGATGGGTTTTCATTAGTAATCTAAAACACAACATTGTATGAGCCTCTATGGAGCAAATTTACTGTGTCCCAGCCAAAACCATGATACAGTACAGTTTTCAGAAAGGGATCTTGGATGAAATTAGTTCATGCAAGGTAATCAATGTTGTTGGGAAGATCATCTCTGTATGAGGTTAACACAGGTATCATTGGGTTTGGTCCAGGAACATGAGCATCGTTTTGGAGTAAATAAAATCGCAGAGAAGTACTGATTTCACTAGAGAGGGATTTGAAAAAGGACTGGGGTTTAGTTGGGCTTTAGGTGGTTAGTGTAATTTAGCTTTCCATTCTGATATTGCGGTCTTCCTCAGCAAACGTAAGTTGTCTGAGCAGCAAGAAATGGCTTTGAAAACTGCATTTTAGTTAAAGCATTAGAAGGGAAGATAATGATTGAAAAATGCTCGAAATAATGTTGTGTCGATGGTTCAACTATGCATGTTCAGCAGCATTCCAGGACTTGTTACTGAATGGATGGGAACTGGAAAGAAGTTGGGTTGCTGCCACAGAAATAAATGAAGATTCCAGTTTCCTTTTAGTCAGTTGTAGCAATCCTACTTCTTTTGATTCATTTCACTTTGTCCTTCACAGTTCTGTTGCTGTCACTGGGAATAAAAAGCTCAGGGACAAGTGCTCCGTGGTTGTACCTTGTGTTTTTTTCCATGGAGACTTAAGTTAGACTTGCAAAAAAGGTAAAACTTGAACTTAACTTGCCTTTAGACTCTGTGGTTACTGTGGGGTGTTGGTAGAATTTCTTAAACAGAAAACCTGAAATAATAAAAAGACAAAAACGCCACAAAGTATGAAATTAAAAAAAAAAAGACAGTTGGAGTAACACCATAATAGCTTTGCTGAACTTGGAGGGAATAACGTGAGCTGGGAAGTTGGCCCGAAGAATGTACAAGAAATTGAGTGTATTTTCTGCAGGTGTATTTGCAAAAGTAAAAATGTGCTGAAGTTGTTTTATACTGGTTAAATAACCTCTAATGAATAACTTCTTATTTTTCTGTCTCGTTCAATGATAGTTTTTATTTTTTTTAAACCTTGAATGTGTTTGAACTCTGAATGTGTTTGTTACCTTGATATTGTTAACTAAGCTTCTGTGAATATCTTGTGACCTGGAGCTTATTGTGAGCAATTGGCTCATACTGTTCATTATGCAATACTCAGGCTGTTTTGATTAAAAATGTCCTATGGCACGTCTGTCTGTGCTTACCTAACTGTCACCTGAAACCTGATTCTGCAAATTGCTGTCTGCAGCATCAGTAGATTTCCACTAGCAGAAAGATACTAAAGTTGATGACAATGCATCATATCAAACATGACTTGGTACAATGCTCAACAATTGCAGACCTTTGAATACTTAATACATACTATTATATATTTAAAACAGATTTTCCACGGGAGCTGGTAGGAACATGCCTGCTTTCTAGCTCAATGTGAAAAACACACGTCTTTTCTTGGTTAAAGAGTTTTAGCACTTAAATTCATAAATGCTGTTTCAGTCCAATATTGGGCAGCAGCTCATGGCTTGCTCCCCTGTAAGACTGGGTGCATGTTTAGTAATGCATTGCAAAGCATCCATCTGTGTGTATCCCTCACCCCACCTGCTTGTAAAAAGAAAAACCTGTGCCCACCCCAAATTACTGAAGTTTCAGCATCTTGCATAAACTTCAAAAGGGGAGTCATATAAGCTACCTGACCTAAAATGTACCAGATTTAAGAGTACTCTCCGATTTGTCTGGGCTGTCCTTTTTCAGACAGTCTCACTTGAATTTGTTGACCAAAAAAAACCTGAAACGCTCACACACAAACAAATTTGTAAAGAGAAGCCAATGCTCAAACTGGCCAATAAGCCTTAATTCCTTCCTGCTTTTTCCTTGATCATCAATGGTTGGTCTAACTACTAACCAGAGTCTCTTCTGCTACTAAGCAGATTTATAAGAACATCTTCAGAAAGAAAATCCTTTTGAGGTGGAAATCTTCCCAGGATGAATTATGTCACAGCTAATGGAACAGACAGCTGAGAAGTCAGTAAATCTTCAACAAAATGGCCCAGATTTACAGCTCTGAAATACTCTGGAGGAACTCAAGCCAGGCAGGCTGCTTTTTTTTTTTTCTCCACAGGTGAAAGAGAGCTGTAGCAATTAGTCAGACAAATTGTTTTGCTTTTCTTATTGCTACTTCTGATGTCTTTAAAACTGAAATGATGCAAGATGCAAAGAGAGGGCGGAAAGTTTCCTCTCAGCTTTGTTAAGTTTCCTCTTAGCTTTGTTAAAAGTTTGTTACTCTTACAGGAGAAAAATAAAAACACAGACAGCCTTATTTTAGCTGGTCCAGTTTCAGTGTAAAGAGTCCTGTAGTAGTCCTTAACTAAGAGTGTGTTCAAATTCTTCAGTTACTCTTTGTACTGTAGAAAAAAATAAGAGTATGTGATAAGAAGACTATTAAAATATGCTAAACTTAGATCCTCTCCTTTTAATCCCATTTTTCTCTTGTTTAACAAGGATCCTCAGTATTGTTTCCAATAATTCTCTTCCCTATGCAAGAGTGTTCTCAACGTCAGAATAAAACATTGAGTATCCGTGGTTAGGCACACACTTCCAATTATTTCCTGTGATAACCACACTCAGCTCACAAGGTGTACTAATGGTACATGCTTTTTCCATATGTTATGGGGGAAAAACATTTGATGAAGACCTGTGCGAGTTACCCAGTTGAGCTCAATAGTTGCAGTAGAATGACCAAATGAAAGATGTGGCCAAAATTATTTCAGGTTGGGATGGTTATGTCATCAAATGAATAAAATATAACATTTCCATATGTATCTAATATGTTGACAGCTTGTCAGCTTTTTTAATATGGATCTAATGAAATCAGTAAGACACAGCTGGCTTACAGCAGTAGGTTTAATGGCCAGATTCTGTCTATCAAAATTACTATGACTTGTCACTACTTCTGTCCGTTTACTTTTTACAGTACATATAAACTAAAGTGGTTGCTATCACTCTGAATGCTATAAACAAGAAATGTGACTTGGCAGGTCTAAGCAATTGTTGCTCTAAAATAGTGGAAATAGTTTTAATTCTTATTACATATTTAATTACTACACAAATATTGGGTGAAGGGAAACTTATTTTTTTTTTTAACCTGTTCATGGCTTTCCTTTAAACAAAGTCTAACCAAGGAAGAATGAACTAGCTGCTTAAGTAGAGTTACGCAGGTGAAGACAGATCCTTTGTCATTGGAAGATTGCTGACTTGCTCACATATTCTTGCAATGTTTTGGCTCTGCATTATTTAGGCAGCTTTTTTGGAATACAGACATTGTCACTTGAGAGCTCCTCTTCCACATCTTTTTTAGGCTGATACTTTCTGGTTCTGATGCACTGGCTTTTTTGCCATTATATTGTTTTTGGTGTGACTAAGCCAGTCTCTGGCTGTGCAATTAACCTGCTTGATGAAGGTTATCTATGAGTTATTAAAATGGGTTATTAGGATCCAGATACTAACAGTAAGCTCTATGGCTTACCCCGTTTTGGTAAGGCCATCTTGAGAGCTCTGAGAATAATCCATGTAATTATTATTACTATGAAGACTGGAGCCTTTTTGTGGAAACATTTCAACCATGTTTGAAATAAGATTTGCTAACCTCAGATGCTGGAGGTATTAGGGGCAGCTGATGTATATTGATGTAGGTTGCACACCATGCACGATGTGTGTGGGGTGTTCATCCCATTGTGTGTGTGTGTGTTTTTTTTTTTTTTTTTAGTGAACTGGATTTCTGCATGAAGAAAGTAGCTTCCATGAAAACTGATTCAGCAGCTTGAGAACCTTTTACTTTTTTCAGCTTCAGCAGGATATGTCAGAAGCCTTTATGAAGGGCTAAGGTATAAACTGGTCAGACTTTTACCTAGATAACCAATGCATCCCAAATATAGAATTTGGGAGATCTGGTTCTGACTTACGAGAATTTTTCATTTTGCTGCAGCTGGCAAAAATATAAGGGATGTTGTATTAAAATGCAACGTATAGCCCTGTAAAGGAGAGATGCCTGTTAAATCTGAAGAATTGCTTCCCACATTTATGGAGAATAATATAAGTTAGTGACTTGACAATGATTTATGCACCTTAAAGAGAAAGCAGAGGTTTATTAGGTAGCAGTAATATCATGTTATCTAGCAGCCAGCGGTAATGAGGTCAAAACTAATTTGTCATTATCATTTGCTCAATTTTTTTTTGTAAATGAGCCTTCTGTAGCAAAAATAGGTTAAACCATTTCTGCTGGCATTAGGTACTTAAGGGTTATATAGTGTTATCCTTGGTTTGTTGGGTTATTATTTTTTTCCCTGCCTCTGGCAACTTTTGTTGTAGGGAAGCATTTTGTTGATTTTGAAACATAGGATAAGTATACAAACATTTAGAATAAAGAGTCTTATTTCTGACCCTTCAGAATTACAGTAAAAATAATCATAAATCTTTTTATTTTTTTTGTAAACACATTATTTAATTGAAAAGTCTTAGTATGTAAGTGCTTTTCCTACTCCATGGACTGTTCCTCTTGAGCCAGGCAGGAGGTGAATATGCACCCTAGTTGTTTACATATCAGTATGTTAATAATAGTGAATTGTGTTTGTCACTGCAGCAACAGCTGTCCTCATGGAAATGCTCACCTGAAATACCTAGCATTGAGCAGCTGGTCTCAAGCAAGATCAAATGCTGCTGCTCAGAAGTGGGCTTAAAAAACTTCTGAGGGCATTGTCTCTCCTGTCCGTTTCTCTCCTTTCGTCTTCGTTCTTCGTCTGTTTCAGGTGCTCATTTAAATTGGTGATTTTAAGCTGTGTGGCAAGTGATGGATTTAAATCCCCTGCAAACTAAGGCTAAGTGCTAACTCCTCAGATAATGAAAGGAAGAAAGCATGTGTCAAAGCAGGTGAAAGGTAGGGACAGTCTCAAATGGCTGTCGTCCACCAAAAGAACTAGCCAGGGACAAAACATTCGTAATTTAAAATATTGAATTAGTTCTTAAACCTTAAGGGGAAAACACTTTCAGAGAGGGTAAGCCAGTCCCTGAGAAATGACAGTCATCAGGATGCACCACAGAGCCTGCATTTAAAAGCATTTTCTATTATAACAGTGCCACTTATAAGAAATAGATTTCTGCCCTTTCTGGCAATGTACCAATTACAGAGGAATGAAGAAATTAGAAGCAGAGAAAAATTAAAAGTTAATCACCTTACCAAAGACAAAATATTCTACATCCATGCAGAGTTGCTAATACCTCTATTTAAAGTCCTTAAGGGGCTCTACTACTGATGATTCTTTACTTAAGGAGGACGCAGATATCAAGCAACACGGGCATGTAAAATGCTTATCAGTTAAGTCACATCTCACACCGACAGGTCTGTGTGTGTTGGTTGCTTTGTGGGGTGGTCCAATGACTGGTATCTTCAGTACCAACAGAGATTTTGTGCTGTGGAGTTGTGGATGTGCAGATACGCTTGTCTAGGCTTTTCTGAAATGCCTTGGACTTTATAGCTGTGATCTACCTTTTTTGACTAAAATAGCATATTTTTTTAATGTTGAGGCATGTTTGATTTTAAACTGCACCTGGTATCTTAAATAATATTCACTTACATGAGAAAAGAATTAATGTTTTGAGGAGGAATCTATGTGGAGTATACTGAAAATCCATTATTAACATAAAATTATCAATCGTTATGTCAAATTCCATACATATTTGTATACATAAATACAGGTGGTAGAGCACCGGATGATGTATGCTGCTTTTCTGTGGAATGCCAAATGCTACGACAATATATATATATATATATATTAATTCTTGATTATTGCAAGTAGTTTTAATGGTTAAGCTGCTTTGATGCTGGCTGGCTAATTTGTGCATGTAAAATGGATGGAGCCCACTTTTGGAGGGTAATAGGGAGAGAATCTCAGAAGTAGAAATTGATGGTATTGTGTTTTCCTCTAAGCTGAGGAAGTAATTGACAGGAATCCTGAGGCAAGTACAAGTAGGAGCTTTGACAATAAAATTCCATCGCATTCTGAATAGTCAGGAAGCAGGGAAGTTTGGATACCTTATCAGGTTTTGGGGTGTGTAATAAGAAGTGACATCAAATGCTTGTAAGATGCATCTTAAAATAAAAGGAACTAATGGTTCATTTGAACTATTAAATGTTTCCACTCACTTGAAAAGAACTGAAGCTTTTCCTATATTCAAAGCAGACATCAACCATAGAGAGGTGCTTGAAGAGCATGTATGGTTTCTCATTGTGATTGTAATCAGATTATTCAATTAGGGTTTATTATCATATGATTGTTTTATTTGTTGTTACCTTATATGAGGGAGCTGAAACTGAGCCTATGTAGCCTGCTGTATACAGAACAACTTTTGAAAAACTCAGATACTGAATCTGAAGTACCATATAAAGTGTGTGTGTTCACCATCTCCTCAGCAAGTGTCTCCTACAAATATCAAAGCAGTGTAAAAACAAAATAGTGCCTTGTTTATGGGATGGCTTAGGCCAGATGATCTCATATTGCGGTATTGTTGTAAGTTGAGAATCCGAAACATAAATTATCTTTCATGTGTAAGAATAAGGACTGTTGGCTCTTAAGGCAGGGGAATGGTTTAGATGGAGTTGGAAGTAATGAAGTGAAAGGTAAGTGCCGCAGAGCAGTAAATTAGTCTCCCATCTGCAGAAGAGGGCAGTTGGCTTTGTCACTAGTTGTAGTTGATCATTAGTACCTGAGAACAGCGTCATCCTGAAGCTGCATCTGTCACACCGCTTGGAAAGTGTTTGTGTGAAGTAGAAGAGAGGCAGGATGGACTTGATGCATTAGAAATGGCTTGCATTTAGCTAGAGGTGAGCAGATTTTACTGTGGCATGCAAGTCTAACATTACATACAGTGCTTAATTCTGGGACAATAATGGAATAATAAATAACCTGATTACAAGTAATTGCAAGTTGCTTTAGAAGAGTTCTATAGAAGTCTTCTTTAGAAGCCATGCAAGGTAATAGTAGTCTAGCATGGACCCTCATTTGTCTGTCTCGTGGGTGTCCTGTTACATCAAATCTCATGATCTTACATCTGGATGACTGAATCTTCTCATTGCCTGCCTTCTTGTTCCCCTTTCTTGAGAGTGTTGAGATGCACATGACCACCTTAATTTGATCTCCTTGTCATGCTGAGCAGGCAGGAGCTGGCCCAGTCACTTGAAATCTCCATGTTCTGGGACAGAGTAACTTCAAAAATAATAATTCAGCCTCAGCTTGCATTTTCTTAGTGCTGTTTGATCCTGAAATTCAAATGAGAGCATACCCTTAGCTTTATTTTCCTGGTCATGTGGCTTGATTAGCAAGAGATTAGATTTCCCTGTGCTGTACTTCATAGTTGCACAGAAATAATTGGCCTTAGAGTTGAACGATGCAGAAGTGGCAGTGACTTGCATTACTGCCTGCAAGGGTTTCTCTTGTAACGTCCTACTGTGACTGCTTCAATGAAGACACAGTTGTTGTTCTTTGTAAGCCAGTGTTTTCTTGTTGAGGAATTTGTTTAATTACTCTTCCATAACAGATTCAATATCCTATTACAGTAACTGATTGGTGACTTTCAGCATCGTTCTCTCATATTGGGGGTTAGTGAGCAAACAGGCCAAGGGTATTGGAAAAAAGATTTATGTTTGAATATAAAATTGTCATCAAGAGCACTCTTTCTTGAACATCACATGAAAAAATCTGTAGGACTAGCACTGTTTAAAAGCAAAGCAACAAATAAAAGCCACAAAAAAATCCTGGAATTAAGTTACAGGGAGATGTATTTGTAGATGTGAAGGAAAAGAATATTTGGGAAAAACAATGAAGGTAACACAAGGAATATGACAACCTATTAGGTGGGCTGTGCGAGTGTGAGAAACATCAGTGCCATTGTTTATCAGTGGCTGAGGAAATTTAAGAAATAAGTGTCATCCACATAATACAGAAAATGGATTACAGGGTCAACTTTAGTTTCTTTTGAGTCTGGATGTAACGTTATGTTTGGTAATATATATCTATATATTTATATAGATAGTAATGTACTAAGCTCTGTTTATCAGCTCCTCCTTCTTTCTTTCCCTGTTTAGGGATCAGGAACCTACAGTTGTGGACAAGTCTGAGAAGCAGTGTTTTAAATTCTTCCAGCTATGCTCCCATAAGGTAGGAAATGGAGACATTTCTGTTTTTTTGACTTTGGCCTAGGCAAGTAACGGTCAGAAATGTGAACTCCAGGATATAATATGAGTGATATATGCACTGTTTTTTTTAAACCCAGTGCCTAATCAGTAAGTTAAGCATGACCCAGCAAGTTCTTAGAAATATAACGTATATACTTACATAAATATATAGAGGTGTTATATTTACCTTTCATGGAACTGCTGAAAGGTAAGTATTGGTAGTGAGGTATAGTTTTATTATTGAGATCTATTTTTTATACTGCCAAAAAGCATGCACTGTGGTTGAGAAATGTAAGCTATTGCATTTCTTTGCTGTCCAAGGGAAAATGTCTCTGCCAGAATTCCCCATACACAATAAATACTGCTGGTTCTGTCACTGATGAGCTATGTTATTTTTCATGTGAAATCATCTCTAAGAAAAACAGACTGTACAGTAATTCAAAACGTACTACTTTTTTTTTTGTATATTCACAGTAAGGAAGAAGGTATGTACTAGGAATGATTTGTTTAATTTGCAAGGAAAACTTGTTAAAGGAGAATTTCTGGGTGACAGTGATTTGAAATGACTAGTCAGAAGAAAACTGAGAAGAACTTGTTGGAGCAAGTCTTACTTGCATTAAATCTGTTCTATTTATTTATTTTATGTGGTTTCTGGCAAATATTTTGATGTTTGTACAAGATGGTGACACATCTGAAGTCTCTTCAAAACAGTTAACCTGCCTCGTCAAAGAGTTGAAAGGAAGGATTGAGGTGATTTTTTTCCATTAAATGTAAATCTGATAAAGAACAGTGGGTACTTCTTTCTGTATTTGCATTTTTGATTGCTCAAGATATTTGCTGGTAGAAAGTAGACTAGAGAGCTCAGATGAAACATTGTGGGAAATGCCTGCCCAAAAGAGAGCATTAGGCAAATAAATGTACTTAGTTTCTGTCTGTAACGGTGGCCTTTAAATACATCAGAACAGTGAGAGGAAGAAAGTAGACTAGTAAAGCACTTGAAAGATGATTTGTTTATGTAACTTGCCCCTTGTTTAGCTTTTGCAGGGAATGCCCTTCAGCTGCGTTTTGAGGAAGGATTCCAAAATCATAGCAATTTTGGAATAGCTTTATTAGCATGTTTTTTTTTTCAAGTTCTGCTGGGTTCTGTATCTTGGATTCAGTAATAATTATTTGAGTTCTGTGTGGCCTTTCTAGTGCAAAGCCTCCATTATAGGAAATATTTCAAAAACCTTTTTCATTTTACAGTGAGCATCAATTTCTAGCTATAAATTGATGTTGACTTCTGTGAGGACAGTACTTAGAGACTTCCGTATGTTACTTAGTTCAGCTAACAAGTGAGTTTTGCTTTAGACTCAATTGCACTGATGACCATTTGTCATGATCAGTTGAACATTTCACAAAACGATGCTCTGTTCTTGTTCTGTTGCTAATGGAAAACTTGCACTGTAGTTAAGCAATTGACCCAGTTGGTCCATTAATTTTTGTGGGCAGTCCTCTCTTAGCACTCTTCTGCATTGCAGTGAAGCTATGAAAGAAGCAACTATATACCCATCTTCAACAAACAAATAAACAAAAAAAACAAAACACAAACACAGTGGGATGGTGTTTCTAATAAGCTGAGGTCAAAGTGACACAGTTCATATTATGTCATACCTGTTTGTCAGTGATAGCTTGGTACCTAATACCAATAAACTGGCTTTGAGTTACTTTTCCACTAAGATGTCTAGTCCCATTTTAAAAGTGATTAAGCACTCAGGAGCCCAAGTCAAAACTGAAGTAAGACCAAGTTCCTTTCAGAATTAACTTATAAATGGTGCTGAATTAAACATTTATATGCTTAGAAATATTCCCCTTTGATTTATTTGCATCCTAAAAACTGCTTGCATTAAGCCACAGTTATTTGTGACTTGTGCTCCCACGTGGGAGTGGAGAGATTGCTCACATTGGTTTAGTTGTGTTGCATTTGATGAAAAAGTAGCTGGTGTTCATTTCAAGAACAATATGTATAAAATATTTGAAATGTCTTGCTGAAATTGTTTTTATTTATGTGCTGGGGGACCTTATAGTCTTGGTAACTGCATTTTCAAATTTTTATTCTAAAGATTGATTAAAACACTACTGCAATGAGGAGTTATCATGGAAGTTAATCCAACTCATTTCCTGCTTGCTTTTCCATATTTTCCTTTCCTGCTAGTGGTGGTGGTGTTGACACTAGAGGCAAATGGTTTACAGATAAAATAGAGGCTGCTGCACAAAGTGCTGCAGTGGGGAGGTTCCAGGACAGATCTAGTTTGGAGACAACAGTTCTGCCGTTAACAAGCCCAAATAAAGTGCGTGACTCCTGCAATACAGCTGGAGATAGGTCTCTAATTATGTAGCTATTTTCCCAACAGTGATAACACTGGCAGTAGGGCTGCAGCACATTTTTGGTGTTCATTTCCTACCGGGGCATGTTTATGTTGGAGGCTGTGCACAAACTGCTGTGTGGACATCAAATTGTTCTATTGGTTTGAGGATTAATGAGGTTAAATTAGCTCGGTCATTTACTACACATTTTATTGAGGTTCAAGCTGTTCAGACAGTTGCAGTTAATCTAAGTAGCCCAGAGTGTTGCCAGTTAAATGCAAGTTACTCATCAGGGATCCAGAGTTCATTATGGGAAGGAATAGGACAACTTTACTTGGTGATAAAGTTGAACTTGATGGGAGTACTCTCTTCCCTGTGTAATTTTAGAGGCAAAAGTGGGGAAAGATTCATTGAACAATAGCACAGTGTGAAGCCTTGATAATGGATTTAAGGGGATGTATTGCTCTTTTTATACCTGCTCTGTAAGTGGAAATGTAGGTGATTAAAAGATGCCTTCAGGCCTTTGATTTGCATAAAAATTGTCTCCCATTCATTAATGAATAAAAGTTTAAATGTAAAGGGGAAAGTGGAGAGCTAAAAGGAGTATCTCTGCTTACACACTAACCCTGCTGTGGTAGAGAAGTGCTGGGAAGGGGATGCCTGTTGTGTCCGTTTCCTCAGCCCATGGGCTGCTGCATGCAGGTCTACAATAGAGGGGTTTTCCTTGAGCAGCTCCACAGTTTGTCACTTACAAAATAAAGGCCTCTGCAGGTGCTACATACATTAAGAAATGGCTAAAAAGTCTCAAAACACTGAGACAGATACAATTAAGGAGGTGCTAGGGAAGAAAATCTTGATGGTAATTTCACATGTGGAACCAACGAGGGTTTTCTTTTGGGTGCAAAAGCTCAGTCTAACTTGTAGGGTTTTTCATACCTGGCCATATAAATAGGTAAGGCTGTGGGTACTGTGATAGACCTGGCATATCACCAAAAGTAAGCACCGTTCATGTCTCAGTGTCACAACTGCAGGGTTAGCTCACAGTTATCATGATCGGGCTATTACACTGTCACTGGGGGAGGACATGCAAGTTCTCTGTGCTGCAAAATCTTGTCATCATTCAGCTGTAGCAAAGGCATAGCTGTTGAGAACTAAGGGGAAAAATCATGTCTAACATCATTTAAATACATAAGTAGTTACTAAATAATTGGCCTAAAACAAGTGCCTCTAATCTCAGAACAAAAGTATTTGATTAAGACCACTTAAAAGCATTTAATCACAAAGCTATCTCTTCAAAACATTTGACTTTTTTTTTTCTTGATTGATGTACTCTCCTGGAAAAGTGCTCTCTTTAAAGACATAGGATGAAAATAAACCTTGAATTACTCGTATTTTAGCTTATATTCACCTTATTGAGTGAAGCTATAGGGAACTTCCATTTAAGAGCTAACCTGATCTAATGTGTTGCAGCAAATAACCCAGGTAGCATACTGAGAGTCCTTGCAAGGAAGGCAAATACAGCACTTAAAGATTTGTACAAGTTAGTTACTCAGTGCTTAGACAGCAAGATACAGGGTAGCTTAGAGAGATTCTTCCCTGTGTCAATGGCCAACACGTCATTTAGGTGCTCTGAGGTCATCTAAAGGTGGGGTTGATGGAGACTAATCCTGTCCTGGCTCTCCAAGCAGCACCCAGTTTCATCCTAAATTGAATAAATTTGTAACTGGGAGCCAGGATTTGAAGGAAACTGCATGGCTGTGAGTAATATACAGATACCTGCATATCTATGTTTTTGAACTGTGTAAAACAATGCAGCGTGGAAGTGAGTTATTTGCTAAAACACATTGGTGGAATTAAGATAATTCCATTTTCTGGAGGATACTTAGGAAACTGAAGTGCCATTGTACTCCCAGAGGTTTTCTAATAGAAGACAACATCAACAGGAAATATTTTCAAGTCAATTACTTGAACAAACACCCTAGTTTATATTGGGCTACCAATCTAGAGAGACTGCTGATAACCAGAAATCAAGGTGTTAGAGCAGAGAACAGTAGCTGTAGTGAGTTTGTACAATATGAATGCAGCAGGGTGGGAAGGGGTGCTCTCTTCCCTGGTGTAACAGTTCAGAGAAGGATCGCACCATGTCCGTCAGCCTGCAATCAAGCTGAATAAAGGTGCTCTCCATCTGGATGCATCAGAAATGGTCTCCTGAGCCTTACACTTGGTCTATGTTAGCTATTGTGTGGAGCCAAATCTGGTTAGTTATGCTATTGTCCATAACCCTATATATTTCAGTAGGACCAAACATTTCAACTGAGAAAGATTTGGCTTGTTCTACATATGGTTAAAGTCTGACAGCTATGAAGACAGACCCTACAGAAGTCATGATTTTTGTTTTCGAATGAGTTTCGAAGTGTTGGGCTGTGTATTATGAAGTATTTTGTTCTGCTTAGTGTGGTAGCAACCAAGTCTGGAACACTGCTCTTTTCTCTTGTTTGGAGAAACTGTCCCATATTTAGCCTACTCTCAATAGTCGGGACAGCTTGTTTTTCATCTATTTGATACAAGCTGAAAAATCTCAGGCTTCATAGTTAAGCTTTCAGTAGTTATTGCTTCCTGCTCTACTCCTGAGAGCTTCAGGATCTCTTCCCTTGCAGGTTTTAGTGGTCCAGACAACCACCTGTGGTGTGTCACGAGAGTCTCAAGTTGCTCTTTGGGAAAGCCTGCAAAGTACGCACCTTTTGGCTTCATTTTAGATTGAAATGTTTCACTTCAGGTAGAATAGATTCTTCTCTCCTCAAACCTTTTCAGAAATGCTACTTCGCAACTTTGCAGCTAAGTTTCTAAGTGAAGGTGTGCTATACATTTTTTTTTTTTTAATATAAAAAATGAAAAGGGCTACAGAATGGGTTCATATATTGAGTTTTCTGAGCATTGGGCTATTCTTTTCTAGATTCTCAGCTGCTGTAAAATGGCACAGTACTACAATTCATTGGAATTATGTTGGATATGTCATATTGACCCTTTGGCTCTTTTAAGTGTGTATTTAGCTCTACAATGGAAATCATCAATCCCAAATTTTTGTAAGCATCACTTGCTTTGAGCTACGGAGCAAGTTTCAGCACATGGCATCATTATGCAAATTGCTGTGTCAGTAAGACTGATGGGCTAAGAGGCAAGGTGTGCTGAAGACGATTTCTCTCATGGCCTAGCGTTTTTCATTTCTTGGTTGATGCTCACGTTGAAGTTGCTCTGAGTTAGTCCTAACTCTTGTTTTCCAAACTGCATTGTGTGTGTGAGGTCTACTGCAGTAAATCTTGAGGAATTCTTTTACCTGCTGCACCTCATCAGTCTGGAGAGCATCTGCCCTAGAAAAAGCAGGGGCGCAGATGACCTACAGAAAAGAGGTATTGAAACAGCATAGAAGCTTCTTTCTAATTAAATGGGAATTTTCTGGGGTGGGGGAAAGTGATCCATTCAAACTGGAGCTGGTTTTCTGTGCCCTGTTTCAGTGACACTTCAAACAGGGACACCTCATGTCCCTCCCAATTCCAAACTCTCGAACATGGAATGAGGAATGAAAGGGAGAGATCTTGGACCATGAAATGAGAAAAAAATCTCTATTGGAAGCTCAGGAACATTTCTGAAGCTTTCTTACAAATTTCTAAAGTGGTTTAACAGCTGCATATTAATTTATCATGACTCTAAATGATTAATGCTTCTGAAGAAAAGTCAGCAGTACTTCTTGTTTTGCACAATGACCATGTTGGGGGAATTTTTTCCTCAATTTTTTGATTTCTGTTCTAACTTTAGGGAGATAGCTGTTTGTGTATATGAGTGGAGTATGTTGAAAGAGCTCAATTTCAGTACAGTCTTGTGCTAAAGGTCATAAGATGCAATTCCCTGAAACATTTGGACATGGGGAGCAGAGCTATTGTCTCCCCAGTGTTTGAAGCCTGACAGAACTTTTCTGCACATGTTCCAAGCCAAGCAGATGTCCTTAATATACAGTTAATTAGTGCAATGTCAAGCCCAAGCTGACATCTCAGCAGTGCTCCTGAGCTCAGAAGTCAGCTCTGTGCTCTGCATGTTCTGAGTTCTGACTGGCTCTAAGCACAGGATAGGAAATAGTTAGCTAATAGGGATGTCATTTGGTTGATTTGACTAAAATTCTTGACCTCAGCAAGACTTTTTTTTTTTTAATAATAAAAGCAATATGTATAAGGTTCAAAGGCTTGTTGGAATTCAGAGCAGAAGAAAAACCACCAGAAAAACCTGAGTGACTTCAGTGTAGCAGATCCAAGTGACAGCCAAGTCTCACGGTGTCCTTGTTTGCCTGTTGGTGTTAAAATTGAGCTTGCTTTAGAGACTACCCACCCCTAATTATGGAGTAGCCATCAGTTTTGAATGTCTGGCTGAGTGATTACATCCATAGCTTGAGTAGACTTCACAACTGACTGCAGATACTTGGCAGTTCAGTTATGATGCCTGCTTCTTTGAAAGGTTCTGTAGTGGATTTCAAGGCAGAACAAGCCAGGTCTAAGCAAGATAAAATTTGAAACAGTCTTTTCTTCCCTAATAGAGAAAAGTAATGAGTTGTAGTTTCATTACTGTCATTGTTTTAACACAGAAACCAGTCAGCTTCACTGCATGGAAACTTTTGACTACTGGACAAGGCCACGTCAGAATTGGATTCAAATACCATATTGTTTTTACAATTGGTGGCCTGTGGACAGCGTATCTCATGTGGCAGGTTTGTGTGTCACAAGGCTGTTGCGTGTGCATGCTAAGTTTTCAGTGTTTGTCTGTGCATTGACTGATTTTGAATGAAATAACCCAGTGAAATGTTTGATTGAGTGTGGTAGTGCCTATAGTCGTCTCACTCTGCTCTGAACACAAAAGGTGTTTCAGTCCTTGGTCGCTGGAGATTACACTTTGGAGGAGGACAAAATGGAAAATAAACTAGTAATATGCTATTAAATAGACTTTCAGAAATTACAATTCACTTTTTTTTTTTGTCAAAGTTAGCTACTTGTCACCTAATGGGTTTTCTGGAGGTGCTGAAATGTGACAAAGTTTGAATTCATCTTAGGTATAGGGGTGTTCGTGCATGCGAAAGATGTGACAGAAAAAGCATCAAACAGATAGTAGGAGCCTGGTAATGTGGTAGCAAAAGGACTGGGTGGAATAAGGAACATGAAACAAAGGATTATCAGTGAAGGGTGAGTAGGAGAAGATGGTGAAAAATGGACAGAAGTGGAACCAGAAAGCGGTGGATGCCTGCAGAGACACAGGGCATTGTGGTATTGGAAGGAAAGTGAAGGTCAAAAGGCCTTGAAGGAAACTTGTAGGTGTGGAATGATGGATAAAGGGCTGTGTTGAACGATGCTTTCTTTTGAAGGGACGTATTGTACAAATTTGTTAACAAGCAAGCCCTGATCCTGTTTTCTTTAGCCTAATTGAGATGTTTTATGACATGAAACACACTTCAAGGGATAAAAAGAATTGTAGCCAGAAAAGCAAATGAGAATGTTGTCACATAGCAATCAGTGGAACCTCTAAAAAAAAAAAGAGCTTGTCATTGTATGTAAGAAGACTTGAAGAATCTATTCGGGTTAAAAGTTCAATTTTTTTCTTCAAGTTAATGTGATTTTCCTGTCAAGTAAATCGGTCTACTTTCAGGGAACTACTCTTTTTTTTTTTTTTTTTTCATTTTATTTTTCCATTAAGTAAAAAAGTGATTTGGGGGAAAGGTCATTATAGTGACATTTTTCTTTTCTCCATATCGTTTTGGTTTTTACTGTTAAAACAGTTCTGTTATCATATCTTGACCTTATAAATGGGACCGAGGTAGGTTGTAGCTTATGTAGTGTTCTTTGTATTATAGCATAATTTAAAATACTGACTGGTTTGGGAAGGAGAGAGTGGAGAATGCAGATTTTGGGGCAACACATCTGCTTTATCTTTGAATTACAAAAAAAAAATTGCAGATTGTAAATCAGATAAAAACTTTCTTCAACTGATTTTCTGTAGCACTGGACTACAGAACTCTGTACCTTAAACAAGACGTCCATTTTTCATTGCGTTCACTTGAATTTCTCTTCAGTGTTCGTTGACTGTTAACTTCATTCCATACGTCTGCATATGTTTGGCCCATGTAGATGTAGACATCGATATCTTAAAATAATGCTTTTAAGTTGGGAAGGATGGCTACAAAAGAGTTCTCTTCATGCCACACAACTATGATTTCTCTTGCAGATATCAAATTTAAGTAAACTCTTTCCACAAAATAATGGAAAGCTGAAGGCACCTGGAGAGTATTTCATTTGCAGTTCCCATTTTCTCCTTTCTCCACCTTTAAGTTGATCTCCATTGAAACACAGCTTTAATCCTTCAGATACACTGTAACAGGATATTTTAATGCCCTCTGGATTAGACACTTGTGCTATGACATTGATCTCTGTGGTTTAGATTATTTTTAAAAATGTAATGTAATATATTAAGCTAAGTCTGATGCTATGTAACCCTCTCTGCTTTGAGGATTGATGAATTGCCTTTGATTTCACGAGGAAATTAAGGTGAGGAGTGGCAATGAACCCTATAAAATGCTTTCCTTGTGAAAAAGTTATGAAAATACTAATATATTTTCAATATATATAAGAAGATATATATATATATATATATATATAAGGTTCCTTACCTTACTATTCTGGTTATTCAGGAATGAAGTCAAACCGAGTCATACAGCTAAAAATCTGGACATACTAGAAGAACTCTAATTGGGACTAAATGAAATGATTTTTAACACTTATTACTCGCAAATCTATTTCTAGTCTTAGAATTCATTGACCCCTGTTAAGGTGCAGATGTGTGTAAAGTGGGTTTCCCATCTTTGCAATGCAATTAAAAATGGTTGAAGGCTTGTTGATTTTACTTATAATGCTTTGAAATTCAAAACCTGTATGTTACGAATGTTAAGGAGCAGTTGAACAATATCTACTCATGTATTTTTCGGAGCACTGCTTAAGCAGAAAGGCATGAAACAGACACTGAACAACTGAAAAGAAAACTAGAGTCATAAACAGATTTCAGTGCACACAGCTATGAAAAAGCATGAGAAAAAGCTTGCTACAGAGATACAAAGGTCGTTCAGAAAAACAGGAAAAAATAGAGAAAGACTATTCGGTTCACCTCATAGTTTGAGGTGTTAGGGTGGTCAACTTGTTTAAAAGGCCAACACTGTGTATCAGTGTTAATTTTCTAACCTGGTCACAGCTGCTGTGGAAAGATACAGAAAACAATCACCAAAGATTTAGGAAGGATGAACAGGATAAAACCCGTAATAGCAGTTGGAATCTTTAAGAGAGGATTTACAGCTGTCTGCAGGAAGGATTGCAGAACAGAAGCAAGTAACAAACTTGTATGGTGAGCTTCATCTTGGGGTGGCATGGGATAAAATCACCCTAGAAAAAACTCTGTGAAGATAGCCATCTCCGTGGCCATGAATTGATTACTTAAGGTTACAAGGAACATCTCAAGGTGTAGTCCAACCTTCTGCTCAAAGCAGGTCTGGTCTCATCAGGTTGTTCAGGGCCTTGTTCAGCTGTCTTAAACACTTCGCACACCCCTCTTGGCAATCTGTAGTTAATCATTCTCATGGTGTTTCAAAAATAAGAAATTTCCTAATACGTAGTCAAACTGATGTGTCTTTTGCCACTTCTTCTGTAACTGTGTGTATCGAGCAAGTCATGGTCATCTTGTCCTTTTCTTTCCTGCAGGGCTGCTTCCTAGGCAGCTGTATACAGATAGATGTAGCTATACCTATATCTGTACTTGACTAGATCATATTAACCTGGCTATGTCTGTCTGTATGAGTTGGAGATCAAAGAAAGCAGGCTGGAAGGACAGACTGAAAATGTGTGTACAGGCAGATGCAATAGGTTATTTGAATATTCACTCCAAAAGAAAAAGTTGTTTGTGATCCATAACATGCACTCAGGAAAGTGGAACCACCTGAAATAAAGAAACAAAAGAGTTGAACCTTAAGTAGTGAGATAAATATCCCCAGGTCATGGTTGTGATGCATTGTTTTGTCAGCTTTATTTTTTTCAACCTTTGTGTGCACTGACAAGAACAGAAATCCTTCAAAGATGTGATACCTGCCCTAAAGCTAGCTGGAAAACACCCCCTAGCTACTGCGATTTCTGTCCTGACCTTGCAGTGCAGGTTTAATGGGTGTTAGCATGTCCTCACTGCTCAAAATCAAGTCTGATGATAGTTTTATATCGTTTCCTGACACTAAACATTCTTGCTGCCACTTTGGCTCCCTTTGTCCGCTGTGGAAACAAAGAAGGCAATGTAGCAAAACTTCAGAAATGCTGAGAAAATTGAACTGAATTAGCATCATCTCCCTACTGTTCAGTCTCCTGCTTTCAGTCAGTTCAGAACTCCCTTCATGACTTTTTGTTTCTTTTTGTCTTTGGGTTTAGTAGCAAATAATTAAGGGTTGTGATATTTTCCCCTTTATCTGCATTTTTAGAACTCAATTGCTAAGTAAAAGAGGTTTCTCTGGTATTAGTGGGAATATACTATACCCCATTTTTTTTTTCCTTAAAAGGAACAATTTAAGTTTATATCAGATTCTCTTATGTTTTCACAATTTTCTTAATATTTTTTTCAGGTCATTGTGCTTACCTGGTAATCAAACAGATGATGGACTTAGTTTTAAGAGTGTTTTTTCCAAGCAATATGGTCAAACGCAGGAACTCCTGTCAGTCCTTTCCTATAGACGACTTTGTTTTTCTTGTTTAGGGTAGCTGTTTCTTTTATTTAAGGTTCAATTTCAACGTGTACTTGATTTTGAAATACTTTTCTCAGGGGTGGCTTTGGTAGCTGAAATAGCTTGTTCATGAAATTTACATGACTTTTTAAAAAAGAAAAAGGCAATAGTATGTATCAGTCCAAAATGCATGTAAGGAGGCAGATTGCTCTAAACGTGTCACCGATGGTATACTTCTGATGGAAAACAAGACTTGTGCTACAAACTCAACAGGTTTGTTGCACACAGCATCAGAGCTGTGTTAATTTATTCTTGTAAAATGATGAAATTTGGTTCCAAACTTACTAAAATATCTTCTGAGAATAATGAATTAGATGTATTCTCTCTGACAATGAAAGTGTTTCAAACAACCGATTTAGAACAGCCTTCTGTAAAAGTGGTCAAATCTTCCAGTGCCACAATTCAGACTCGCACTTAGTGCATGCTAAAGATGGGGAATGGGATTGCACTCTGGATGTGCAGCATAGGTTGTTTAAGTGACATAATCAAGGAGAGGAGGATATTTTTCAAGCCATGGGTTCAGAGAACTGTCGTTTCATTCTACTAATAGAAAAACCAAGCTATTTTATTTTATTTTATCATTTTATTTTATTTATCTTCTCTTTGTAGCAATGAGGGTCTTTTGGAAATAAGGACACCACTCTTGTGTATTCCCTCATGTATAATGTTTTTTCTTGCAAGTGGCCACGTTAGGACTGCAAGGAGGTGTCTAAAATGCAGGAATGCAGGGTGTTTTCTTATCTGGTGTGTGCAGGTGTGTGTGTGTGTATGGGGTGTCTGCATGGGAGAAAAGAGGGAAATAGAAGGAAGGAAAGGAGTATGTGAGTGTCCATGCACATTTGAGGGATTATTTGAAATAAATAAATTGGAAAAAAAAAAAAAAAGCTTAAACTAAATGGGTGATCTGCATGAAACAGGGAATTAAACGTATTTGTGAGAAATATTCACATCTACTGCTGCTCTTGACTCGTGAACCAGTCCTTTAGAGACTATAATTTATTGGTAAACAGTGGCTGCATTTTAAGAGGAGAAAATTGTATTGAGGGAAAAACAAGTGAGACAGGCTGATCTCAAGAGGATGAATCAACATATTCACAGCATACATGGAAGGAAGAAGTATTGACAGATTTGGTAGCAAATGGCAAAAAGAAAAGCTGTTTTACCAAAGTATTTGGTGCCAGATATATCTTGTTCCTTGATCAGATAATTTTTTTTTTAATTACACGAAATCTTGTTCTCTGAACTTCATAAAGAGTTTTGTGTAAAACTGTGTAGGAAATTGTTGAATAAGATGTGAAAATGAAGGTTGAAATGGCTAAGGACATGTTTAAAAAGGAGAGTGAAAAGCCCTACTTGTAAGGGAAGCATCAGTCTTAATGTGGATCCTCAGGGCCTGTCTTAAGACTGTTCTTTATTATGAAAGAAATGATAGCAAATTAGGAGACGGTAGCATGGAGGATTAGGTGATTGTGATTAGAAGAAGTGGATGGCCTTGATGGGTAGAATGTCACAGGATGTGACAAAATGCGGTAGTGCTATGAAGCTCATGTGCTAATGAGAATTGTAATAAGTTTATATCTTTTTTCTTTGTAAGGTAGGTCTTCGATTAACCCCCAACAAGCTAGCCAGAAGCAATGAATGCAGTGAGGCTGTAGAACAAGCTTGGGTTTGCTGCAAAGGAACACACGGATGGTTATGAGATAGGGATGCAGCGGCATTGCAGTCTGTAATGCCCACGTGGGCTTGGAGTTAACTGCTAGGCTTGTAGATGCTCCTTGGTTTGCTGTTGTTGGTTTTCCTAAGGCATATTTTGCCTAGGTTTATAGCAGCTAGAGGGCTGGGGGATAAAAATTCCAATACTGGAATTTTTTGGTTTCTGTAGACATCCATACTTAATTTACTACCTTAAATCACTGCAAGCAATTAAAAAAGGTAAAAGTAACTGCTGTTTCACTTCAGAATTTGAATAGTCTAAACTGAATAAGAATAAAGCTTAAGCTAGAGGTTTTGGAAAGGGCACAGAAAAAATATGCTTGTTCTTCAATTGAAAAAAAATATGAAAAGACTGGAATTTTAAAAGCTTGAAATTGGTGAAGGATTGCTACTGAAAGGATTACTACTGTTCGGGAGTGCCTGTTACTGGAATAACATGAGAAATGCCTTAGTTGTTTAAAAATAAAATAAAAATCAATGTTGTCCTGTGTATCATCTGTCTTGGGCAGGGGAGTGGGAAAAGAGCAAAATGAATGCACAATATCCTTGAGTATTGTAGAGGCATCAGATGCTGTATCAGGTAGAAGATGAGAAATTCCTGGTCTCCTTCTCTGGAGATGAGTTACTGCATTGTGGTTGAGAAGTCTCAATGGGGAAAAACTCTGAAACAAACAGCACGATCAAGTGAGAGGTAAGTTTGCTTTGGGTCTGAGGGGGGAAATATGAGAAAAGAAAAGTTTTTTTTTTATCTCCAAGATGCGCCTTGTTTTTTCTTCACAACAGTCAGATTGAAATATGATAGGTTTTCTAGATAAATCCCAGATAACCTAATATTAGATTATTGATAAAAATCCCCAAACCAAAGAGTAAGCAAAAACTCTAAAGCTCTTATTCTCATTATGTGTGTGCACAAAGGAGTATTATGAACTCTTTACTCCTTGCTTTTCATAATGCTTTTAATACCTCAGTGTGTGCTCTAATAGAGCAAAATGGTGTATTCCTTAAAAAAAAGTTTGGGTATCAGCAAAACATGTCAGGCTCAACATTTCACATCAGAATAATAATATGTTAAAAAGTGTGGGTACTTGAAAGGAACCTGACTATCTTTTATGTAAAATAAAATTCTGAACAAGTTTGTTCTTTTATGCTTTGATTGAAATGTCATGCATCTGTTTCTCAGAAAAAAATGAAATAAAATGAGATCACTGAGGCAATTCAGTAATCAAGTTCTTGGGTTCTGTAGCCATTGTCATTTTCTAGCCCTGGAGAAGAGAAAGGAAAGAAGCAAGGCATAAGGTTATAAAGCAGATCAAGCTCATCCTTATTTAGGCCTTCTTGAAACATGAAAACTGAATGCAAAGAAAGCTAGATTTTAGGTTGCTATATTTTTCACTAATTTGCATCATTTTCCATGATTCAGTGCAATTTGATCATATTAGCCTAAATCACTCTGCATGTAATACATAATGCTTTATAATTATAATAAAATGCACAGTGGGGTTGTTCCCAAAGGGACTATATGCACTAGGTGAGCTTTCAATACTTGGCATAGATCTGGTTATCAAAATGATGTCTAGCAGAGATGCTGGGGTTTCTCGGGTTCTTGTACCGAGCTACATGATAATACCTCTGTTTCCATTCCCTGCCTTTTCATGCATACTTGCTTTGACAGGCATCAGGGGAATCACAAAGGCAGCAGATGGTCTGTGCACAGTTCCCTCAAGCATAAAACAACATTTCTGCACTTGTTGTCAGGACCTCAAATTGCACACTGTTCTATTTGATTATTTTCAAACTCTGGATTGGCCGTAGGGTCTCAGATGAGAAATATTTGCATACCACAAAGTGGGAGCAAGGGCTGAATTAAACTGGCAAGCAACTGGATTGAAACTAAACTCTAAGTAGAAGTTCTATGCACTCATTTTTAACCAGGTTTGATTCTATTAACTTCAACAAAAGCAATGACCTCTACAAAAATTTAACAAGATCAAGGTTTGTATGCAGTATGTGTATGTAGGTTTTTCCCTGTTTCTCCCTCACTTATCAAATATACTGAAGTTATATTTTTTTTATTATGCATGATAAATAGCACTGGGGTGGGGGAGACAACATGTATCAAGTAGATTTAAAATAAATATTCAGATATAGGATAAAGAATATAAATTCCAAATGCATTCCTTATCATTAATGATATTCTGTTGCAATTCAAGTAACTGTAATATATTGTTGAATGCAATTAAAAAAAAAATATCATTTTGCTGTGCAGAAATTTTCCCCAGACACATTAGATAATGTCAAGTTTAAATCTATATGTGAGTCTACAGGGATACGCATGCAGATGGAGCTGTGGAAAGCCAAAGGAAAGATTTTCATGCGCCCGCTGGGCTCAAACAAATTTGTTTAATCTGTTTTCCTGCTAGCTTCTGTTCTCAAGAACTTTAACTGCTTGTACATTCAGAGTTGCTTTGAAAGTGTTCAACATATAGAAAATGGAAATGCAGCCTGAACAAAAGGATTGTTGTATCAAGGGAGGAAGAAAGGCATGAAGAAAATGGTTTGCAAATGATAGGAACAATTATGACATAAGACTGTGCAGAAGCCAAGGTACAAGTTCATTATCACATGAATTTAGTCTCAGACTGAAAGATTTTTCTCAAAGCATGAATCCTTACTTGGTCAGAGCTTCCTCTTTGAGCCATCCTCCCCTTTCTGCATGGGGAAATTACAGCATGATCTTATTCTTCATTGGAATGAGTACATTAGAGCAACTTGAATGCCTTGCTTTTTATTATTTTGTTAACAGAGGAGAGGGTGAAGACTTGGATTTCAGATTGCTACCTTGAATTGTATAAATCATAGCTGTGTTATCGGTCACTGAGTGTTAACTGGTGTTAAAGGAAATTTCATATGTTTTGGTAATTTTCTCTAGATTGCAGTGTACTGAGGATATTGAAGAAATGCTTAAGCTGAGATTCACCAGGGTCTTTTCAAGGGCTTTCTGAAATTCCATTCCCACCTTTGCATGTTTACATGGAATTCATGAATATAAACAGTTAGGATGTGCAATGCTTCAGTGGGTGCATATAGACAACATGCTAGTGTGTCCAAGCACTGATGAGAATTGCCTGAGTTTATACCCAGACAGTGGTAAACAATTTATTCTTTTTTTTGTAAAGATGTTTTAAGGGCATTTTTTAAAAGTAATTAAAAACAAACAAACAAAAACCCACTGATTTCTAAGAAGGGGACTAGGAATGTGCTAAATACAAAAAAGATACTTACGTCGGTCACTTTTAATATGATTTTTACAAGTCATCCAGAATCTTATTTCATTGGATTCTTCCTTATGTATTCAGCATATCAGCATAGCAGACTGTAAATATGAGCGTACTCGAAATAAGTGATGCAGTAAGTTTTGCAAATAAATGAATAAATTTGCTCAGCAGAGCTGCATCCCACTTGTGTTTACAATGTGTGAATGTTACAGTGAATACGAACGAGCAGGAATACTTGCAGCAACAACAAAATCTAAGCAAACATTGAGATGGAATTTAAAAACACATTTAGAATGAAAATTATTCGGTGGTGTTAGTACAGACAGGACATATGGTATGTTACTGTTTTTTTCTCTAATGCTCACTTAGAATCAATGACATGACTCAATTTGAACAGCGGATCTCTTAAGTACTGGAGAATTCATGATAAACCTCTATCCTCCTGAAGATGGAAACATTGCTTTACACAAGAGTTTGTGTCTTGTGAAGCTCAAATACAAGCTTTTGTTTAATACTGAAACACCACAATACCTGCACTTTGTTGTTCCAAAAGAACAGTTAGTTTTGCATGTTTACTCAGCTGTAACTCATAGCAAGCTGTTAGTAAGGACTCTGTAGGCTAAGGTCTATTTCTCTAATAAAAGGGCATTTGAACTTGTATCAGAAGAGAACGTGATAAAAAGAGATGAAATTCACCAAATTAGTTACTATGAATCTTCATGTAAATCTTCATTAAATGGCTTGGAGATGTAATTTTGAAAATCCTTACAATATGGTCTAAATTCCCACTGCTAATCTATACAAGGTGTGCATAAGTGACCGAGCACCTTCCTTCATTATGAATTTGGGTGTAATTTTCAACACTGAAAAAAATGCATTTTTTCTTCCTTTCCTCTCTTTTAAGTTCCCTCTTGATCTAGTCATCAAAGAATAACTAAACTGTAGGAAACCCCAAACACTGAGCTTGTGATGCAACTACGCTTACTAATTTGTATGTCTTGTGTTCCACTAGATTTCCTGTAACATAAACCCCAGGTGCTAATAGGGTGGATTGAATGTGAAGATGTGCACATGTAGCTGCTTTTATTCAACAAGTCTGAATACAAGTTCAGCAACTGGAATGAGGGGCCTTTAGAGGAGCTTTCTGTGGATGGTTGCTGGAAAAGCTCGGGAATGCTGTGGTTAGTGTTTGGCTTTGAGAGTTTTTTTAGTCTGTACTGATAATCTTCATTCAAAAGATGCATCTGGATATGTGGAGTGAGCTGGGCTGGGCACGGGCAGGGACTCACAGCTTCTGCATGCTTTGTAATAGCTGGACAGATGTAGGGCTGTTGAGCTTTCAGGACTCTCCTGATGTGCAGATGGATTTGGAGCATAAAGCCATGGAAGCAGGACATTTTGCACGAGTGCTGGTACACTTGTAAGCTTCTCCACTTCACTGCAGTGCTGTAAACACAAAGCTGATTATTAAAAATAGCTTTGCTATTACAGACCATATTAGGTCATGAGCTGTTCATTGATTGATATTGGTAGGTGATGTTTTTGTTAGAACAATCAATGTTCTAACATTCTTAATTACAGATAAAACAGTCTTCCACAGAGCTCATTTTTTTCATTAGCTCCTAGATTTAAAACGCTAGAAGTAAAAGCAAACAAAACCAAAAATTACCATAACTCAACTGAAGGACCTTATTTCTTTACGTTTGGTGACAATGCTGTAAGATACAAGGGCAGTGCAAACGTGACCATTTCTTGTGTCGCTTCTTAGCTGCAGACCAGCTCTGTGTTGGTCCTACGGATGGGCCGTCTGTAGCTAGATTGTACAGGGGAGTTCCTGAGTCTTATTTTTTCTTTTTCATCCCAAAGAAAGCTGATGAATTCAGTGTACCTGCAGTTTAAAATATTAATGTAAAGTGCCTCATGAAATCAGAAACAGGTCATTTGTGTATAGAGTAAGCTTGAACTGGTCTTTGTCTCATCTCTTACGTTATCTTTCATGTTAGAAGTTTCCAAATATATTGTGCGTGTGTTTATTCAGATTTTGTCTGGTAGAACTTTACTTAAGCTTTCTTTACATTTTTTTTTTAATGGAGATTATTTTTTTATCTTTAAGTTATGCTCTTAATATGTATCTTGATATGGTTCTTACTGTGATTTTTTTATATATTGGTGCTGCTTTAAAACTGTTGGAAATTTAAATAATTTTCATTTAAGTCTTTAAGTGTTCATTCTTTCCAGGTGCAAGTATTAAAAATTAAATGAAAACAAACAAACCAGCAAACACCAGGAAGTTATCAGAACTACTGACCTTCTCTTTTACTGCATCATCAGTCATGTTTTCAAAATTTATAGTTTCTGCTGTGCTTTGCTACTTGAACTTTTTTTTTTTCTTCTTGGTTATTTTGATATATTTGTTACAAAGGTGTGATGTTAAGGTGAATGCCTGTTGGAAAGGGATGGGAACACAGACAATTGTTGTCAATAAAAAAGGACTGGGAACCCACATAAACATTGAGAAGAACAAGACTATTTTTCCTACTTGGAATGCAAATTTTCCTTGCTTGCTTAATGGGATACTCATGTTACTTAGCCTTTTCAGAATAACGCTATGAAATGTTACCCAGTAGTGAGCAAGAAGCTCTTAAGTAAATGTTCTAAAATATGACCAAAAACATAATACTAGCTAGTAGTAATTCTCTAATTGGGTCAGCATTCTCTTCTTCTTCTGGCATCCACTTAATGATAGATCTGCAGGGGAGAAAAAAAAAAAGGCAGTTATTTTATGCAAGTAAAGGGATATTTGTGGCCTGTTAATATAGCAACAGACGATGCATTAAAATGAGCTGTGTTCCTTACATGACTAAATTTAGGTAAGGTTTGATTTCTTTAAAAGAGTGAATGGAGAGTGGGGTGGGAGATTGGGTAATGTCAGATTGAAATGTCTATGTGAACATCACATAGGGCATACATAAGAATTATTTTCTTGCTCCCTCTCAAAAGGATCAGTATGGACCACATACCTGCATGCTATGCACTTAGGATGCATAAAAGTCCAGACAAGTGCAAACAAGGTTTTACAGAACAATTTACACCACAAAGTAACACATGAAGATGAACTCCAGGTGAATTACATCTCCAGCACGCAGCGACTAAGACTGCTGAATGTGCTACTGGAGAAATAATTTTATTCCTGTTGTGCTATAACCAGGCTGGCATCTAAGCGCTCCACAGCCATTTGCTCTCCCACACAGTGGGATGGGAAAGAGAATTGGGGGAAAAAAAAGGCAAAAGCTTGTGGGTTGAGATAAAGACAGGTTATTAGGACAGGGAAGAACTGCTAATATTGCCAGTGCTGGCTTCCTTGCTCCTAAGTTAGCTGGCTCATGGGGAAGAGCTGTATCTGAATTGCAGTGGGAGTCATGGGAAAGTTGTAGCCTGTTAAATGTTTTTTTACAGTAATGATTACTTCAGTGTTTGTAGGATCTGCGAGGCTTATGTTGTCAGACCCATTAAACTGATAGCCCTCTCTGGTTGGAACCATTAGACTGAGAGTCCCAGATGATGAATGAGAGAGGTCACTGTACTGAGTACTAGTAATGTTACTGGCTTCAGGCTTGTAGGGGAGAATTGCAGGAACCAGAAAGTCAAAGCATGCTAGTATTCCTATTTCTGTCCATTGCAGGTGTTTTTGCAGACTTGACAGCCCTTTAAAAAAGCCAGAAAGCTGATTTGCACCCATCTCCCCCAACAACCTGGTAAGTGTATGTGGTTGTGTTTTATTATAAAATAGGATGTCATTATTTGCCTTACTAATTATTTAGCCAGGAAAAGAACCATCCTTAATAGATCAATTCTATTGCTAATATAATTGTTCTTCTAAAGGAATTTGCCTGCTGAATTATCTTTGTAACTTTCATCTAATAAAGATGTAATGATGAAATTGAATGTAGTAATCTGAGAGAAGGAAGACGATTTGCCTAATGTGGTCCTTTTAAAATGATTCTTGACTTGTTGGCAATGGCATTTTGAGCATTTTCTGGGTAAAATGTGTGGTAGCAGTGTGACAGCATGGCATAGTATGTAGCAGTGTTACAAACAAAAAACACTTTTTTATTTTGAAGGAGCGATTTGGAATTGAAGGAGAGATTGAAAATAATAAAAACATGCTGAAATATTAAAGTTTGTAATTTGACTGCTATGGAGAAAAGCACCTAACATCCCATAATAGTGTTGTTAGTGGCAGGTCTGTATAGAGTTTCTACAGGGAAAGTTACCTGTAATATTCAGTATTGGACTAGAACTTTGTCACCTAAATCAGTTAGAAGTTTGCTTTGTGTGTCTCTGTGGTAGCAGGAATTTGCTGTAGCTGTTCCTCTGCAAATAAAACCTGGTACAGGTGAAAATTTGGTAAAATAAAGTTAAAAAAGAGTGTGTTGTTCTGGTTCAAGAGAAGAAGGTGTGGGGAAATTAAATAAACTTCATACAGTCCTTTTGAAAAATGTCTTTTCTACTGGTAGTGCAAATGCTTTTACCTTGAGGTATGACCATTGCCATGAGAAGTTTTCTGAAACATTTCTTATGTGAGGTGCCTAGTATCACTGGCAGTGGAAATAAAGTGTGTTTTTTAAATATTATTAAAATAGAAATTGCTAGAATAATTCCTTGAAAACATCTTTATACGTCCACCATAATTTTCTAGTTTTACCAATCAGATGTATTATATTCTTTCATGTTCTAGTCTTTTTATTAATGCAGAAAAAGCATCTGAAAGCTTTCTGTATTGTTCAATAATTGTTAGTGTTCCTCAAATGTCACAGTCTGTGCAAGAAGCAAGGAAAGCAATAGCTTAACTGTAGATAACTGCTCTAACACCTAGCAACATATTTTTCTAATTCAGTGTGTCCTTCGCATACTTTGCTCATTTTGTTCGTCATATGCTGCCAAGTTGTGAAGCTTCTGCAGGAGATGGTATTCAGCTACTGTGGTCATGCCCATTTTTCTTTGTTGTTGCTTTATTTTATATTTATTTTTTATTATTTTATTTTATTTTATTTAAAGCAACCTGGTTGTATAGCATCGGAACAATTTCATCCTAGTATTTGGGACTTCTTTTTAAAATACGTCAGATACTAAGTTACGTGTCAGCCACAGGAAAATGAGTGACTTTGCAACTGAGTGTTAAATGGTGTTTGTGTGGAGGAGAATTTGTGCTCTTTCTACTCAAACTTTTTTTTTTGAGGGGGAGGGGTGTCTTCCTGACCAGTATTCTATTTTTTTCCCTAAACTTGTTTTCTAAATTTAGATTTAAAATAAAGTTGACTCTTCTAAAGTTAAATGAGAGTTAATGCCATAATAGAGATAATTAGTACAATGGGAGCTGTTTTTCTTGATGAGTTGAGTGTTTGTTTTCATAAAAACATATCATTCATAAAGAAGTGAGGTAATATCTAACATTATGTAGCTGTCTGTTCCCAGAGCTCTGAGTACATAGTCTCTAAATGGCAGCAAAATCAATCAATACCACTCAAGAGTATGCTGAAAAAAAAAAAAAAAAAAGAAAAAAAAACACCACAAACTGAAGCTAAGAAGTATAAAAATAACTGCAATAAAAGTATCTGCAACTCGCACATAATCGATGCACAAATTGTTTAGCACCTCAGACATTTGTTCTGGAGATGGACAGTTGGTGTCTACGTTATTTGACTGATGCTGTGAAGTCTTCGGTGGTCCTGAGAATGTCTCCAGCATGCCCTAAAAGTGGATTTGGAACGCATTTGGATTCAGGTTCCCTGATCCATTAGCAGCTTGATACTTTACAGGTTAGGTTGTGGCTGAGATCTGCAGTAAGCATGTGCATGTACCTGTATTCTACCATGGAACTGTGTTGCTCTAAGCTATAATTGTACTGCTACAAGCAGGCAGATTGGTTAATGTTGCTGGTCATCAATTTTCTAGATAGGATTCCTCCATCCTACTTTCTAGTTCTGCTCCAAAATGCTTTGCCTGAGGGGAATTTCTGCATTGAGTTTTTGCCAGTTGGTGACTTAACTTTTCACTAGGCTTCATCTTAGCTTTTTTTTTTTTCTGTCTTGACCTACAAGGCTGTATGGATTTTGATATTTATATGTATACATTTTATATGTATACACTGTGTATATATACATTTCTCTTGCAAATCATATTGCAGTTAATTTGGTTGCATTAAACATGTGGATTAAGGTTTGCAGGTGTCTTTGTTTCATCTTTTCTTGCACGAAGATAATTCTCACAAAATTGCTCTCTCCGGGCCACATCAAAGAAAAAGCTTCATACTTAAAAAGAGAAATAGGGACTAATTGCCAAAGGTACAGCCTGCAATCTATCAGCTAAACTTCTCTTTGTAATGAATTTTCACAGAGCTTCTATGCCAGTGTTAAAGTTAATGGCTTAATTATCTACTATCAAATAAATATGAGTATTTTAAGTGGCTGCTGAAGTGTTTTGTCTTACAATTTTTTAAATGTTGGTAACACTTGAGTTTCAAATAATGTTGCTGAGTATATGCTTGCTACCATGATATAACTGTTGGAGAAAGTAATTCTCCAATATAGAAGATAACAATGATTATGATGATTTAATATGGAGAAATTATCTGTGAAAAGCTATTAAAGGCAGAGCTGCTTTTCATTTTCTTACAATTACCTTTTAGGACACAACTTTCTGTTCATCCTCATGGTAACAAAAATAGGCTATATTAAAAACTGTTCATAGTATTATGTCTAAAGCTGTTAAAATATTAAACTGATAATCTTTGTAGGCTCACAGTTGCCCATTTTTTCTCTTTCTAATTATTTCAAGTTCTTTTCCCTTCTATCAGCCTATGTAGGAGCTCTTTGACAATGTGGTCATTTTGTCACAGCAGTGAAATACCTGTGCAAATCTACCTTAACTGGATATATTTGTATAATTTTGGCTTTCTAAAAGTTAGTCAGTAGACCTCCACAATTTGTATTGGAATGTTTGGACACAGCCTTTGAAAGTATGTCTAACTTAGTGACAAATGATGGAAAGGGCAGTGATAACCTGAGCTCTGCTGTGCAACACTTATGCCAGGCTAGTTTGCTGGAATATTTTAGCCATAATAACGTACTGTGATTATTTTTAATACAAACATCTTGTCAGGTAAAGACAGATTTAACATGCCTAAATTTAGGTTAAAAATCCTGCAATTTATTCATCTCAATTCTGATATTTATCTTAAAGCATTTGAGACCTTCCAGTGGGTAGGATGCTAAGCACTGTGTCTCAGTAAAATGAACATCTGATGGCAATAAAAACAAAATGGTGTTCAGATCATCGTCATTTGAGAGTGGTGGAGTTGAATATCTCTTCTGGATGTTAGTGTGACTTTGAAAAATGATAGTCTAGTGGGAATTTCCAGTCTGTGGCTTGTGGACTGTTAACAGGACAATCAGTGGCCATCACAATTGACTATCTGTATTAAATTATCACTGAATGATGTAACAAAGGTTATTTTGTTAGCCTGAACATAAGTTGTGAAGATGCCCTATTTGTTATCTAATAAGAAGAAATTGAAGCCTGAGCCAAGTCCTTGGAGAGTATCTGAAGGCTGCAAAAAGATAGCAATTTTGTTTTCAAGCAGGAAAGCTCTTTCTTGTTACCAACAACAAGGCTGCTAGACCAACAAAAATTGCAGCAGGACAGTCATATGTAGTGAAAGAGGGAAATGTTGTAGAATTTGCTACAGAACTCATGTTTTTTGATGTTTTTTCCCACTCTTTTAAGGATTTCTTTTCTGGTAAGCATGTTACAGAGCCTACTGTTAAGTAAAACAACTGCAAATGGATCTCTTAGCTTTTTAGAATTGCAACCTATGTAAAATTTCAGCAATCAATTGCTACACCCATCAAAAGAGGTTAAAAGACAAAAGAATCAATGACTGGGTACAATTACTGTCCATGTTTTAGAATAAAACATGCTGCTGTTCGCCTATTTCTCCACTTACTTTAAATGGGCAATGTTGTTTGTCTGGCATATAGATTCGTCATAGACTATACCATGGCATTTTCCTGAATCCAAGGTATTTATTAGACTATTCAGAAACTTCAGAATATTTATTATACTATTCTGCAAGTCTTCAAAGCAGTGGGGTGTAGTTGCACTGTGAGCTCTGGGTTCTTGTAGCCTACCTGCTGGGTGGCTTGGGTCTGGTTTTAAGGGGTGCAGGAGTGATGGACTTGAGTGCCTGTTTTCCCGATCTGCATTTGGGGGCTGGGGAGAGTAACTTTTGTTGTAAACAATGTACTTTGTTCAACATAACTAAATCACTAGGTGCCAAAGAGAATTGACCAAAGAAAAAATACTTAACGAACAAGTAATAAGTATTAATATTTGATTCATTTTTAAATACACTAATACATGACTTAGCTCAGATGATATAGTGGTGTGACAGGACAGGTGGGTTATCAGAATACATGTAGACAAAACTGGTCACATTGGCCTCATCTTTTATCCTTATTCCAATATGACAGCCTTTTTATTTAGATAGTACTTAAAATTAGGCCATTCAGTCCCTTCCACAGCATGCTTTAGTGTATTCAAATCTTAGTTAAGTAAACAACAACTTACAGGAGGGGGAAAAAGAGTATAAGTCTACAACACATTAATCTGACCTATAATGAGAGAGGTCAAATAAAGCGTTGTATATTAAAGGTAAATAGTGACCATAGACACTTACTCTAGCTTGGTGGTGAAGATTTCTGAGAATGACATCACTTCATAATGCATTTATTGTACCTGGGGAGACTAAAGAATGTGTATATCAGTAGAGGAGTGGTACCTGATTCTTTGTATGGTCATTGTCCATGTGGAAAAACATGAATTGGGAACTTAAAAAAAAAAAAAAAAAAAAAAAAACTATTTCAGCATACATAACAATATATTTATATATATATATGTGTAACTTCACATATCTTGGAGTTGACAGTAAGAGGCATGAACTCCGTAATGAAGATGTCTAGTAATTCAGAGGTTCTTAAAAGAAACACATTAAACTGTTTGTGCATCACATTTCTGCTGATAGCAAGTCAATGCTATCAGTATCAGAGAACTTGAGGTTTTAAATTAACAAATATAGTTGCCATCTCACTGTTCAAGTGGAATGGTGTTTAAGGCAGTTACAATTTATATAAGAAATGCAACCAGTGAGTTACATTTGTTAACATGTTATATCAATGGACAGTAGGCTGAAGGAGGAAGTATAGTACAATCGGTTGCGTGGTTATGTTAGGTAATTGATTTATTTTGATGGCATTAATTTCACATGTGCTGCTCAGAATTATTTTTTGTTCCCTATTCATAAAATTAAAAAACAAAACAAAACAAACAAACAAAAAAACAAAACAAAACAAAAAAACTTTAATAGGTGTGAAGAAAAGAGAATAAGTTGTTTGAACTCAATGAGATATACTTTGGCTATTATCCCTATAACATCTACATCAGAAAACTTACTCTAAATATGTTAATGTATTATATCTTGGAGCAGTTCCTAAGATCTGAGATTCTAAGTTCTAGAATTGCAAGTTCCAAAGACTTGATGCTAATTGGTATTAATGAATTACTATTCATTAATAGTAAGAATGTATTTAAGAGCAATTCAACATATGTGTAGGTTGATGTCTTTTTGTTGTTGTTTTTTTAAAACAAACAAAATGAAACCAAAAACTGAAGGTTGTCAGTGGCTATCAGATATTATATTAGCTCTAATACTGAATTTGTCAGATGTGAATTAACATGATTTTTTTTTTTAACGGGTTAAAGCAGCAAAAATAGCAATGTGAACTATTAAGAGAATGTGGTATGCCTTACACTAGCACAAGATCTTGCTAGCAACTCTAGAGGAAAGAATTTGCTGCTCTTTTCTGAAAAGACCATAAGATAAATAAAACAACTGTCACTTGACCTGAATTGCTCACTACAGGAACAGGCTTTGAATGTTGTCTAACCTAAGTAGCCAGGTATGTTTTAGTTGGTTGTTCATCTCCCAGGAAAGAGAAACTGTGTTCTCATTAGTTAGCACTTTTTTTTAATGCTTAGACTGCTGCTAAACTGGCTATGTGGTTTCTGTTGCAGCACTTACTGTTGCTCTTTTAATGAAATATCACAAGAACATTACATGCAGTCTTTCAGATGGGTTGCAGAACTGTATCTGTCGAGGAGTTGTCCTCAGTTTGGTGTTCTGGAGAAGAAAGCCAAATGAAGGGCAACAATTAAGTGTGGGCTGTGTGAATAATGTATGTTATGTTCATAGGTGTGGTCACGTACTTCGCCTAAGTTGCTCTTCTCCTTAGGTTGTACATGCAGCAGTAAAATGAGATTATTTTTTTTTCTAAATTGCAATGACACATATCAGATAAGAAGTCCTTGATGCAGATTTTACAGGAAACCAAATTCATATATAAAGAAAATACTTTCTTATTTCACTGTACTCTTCAGAGTTGTTTACCAAATAAAATTGTTAGATAAAATCTAAAGGAACTGGCAATAAAGCTATGCCTGTTTCTTAGGTAAATTCATATGCAACAGTCCAGTGGTGTAGATGCATTTCTGGCTTCCCTTTTCCTTTACTGTACTTCTCTTCTCCCATCTGTCTTCCTAGAAGTAAAGTTCATTTTGACGATAACCAGAACGTATTTATGATATACTTCTAAAATCAACACAGGTTTTCTACATACACTAAGCCTCTTTACTATTGAAGCATTTTGACAACATCAGAAGTGCAAATAACACCAGTGAAAGGTGACATAAGGCATACGTTCAGATGTGTTCTTTGTCTTGGAAAATGTTAAGCACAGGTTGAGTGTTAGAAGAGATGGAGAGGCTTCACTTAATTAAACTGACTGTGAATATGGACTGGTTTGTGTCCCCTCCCCATTTTTTCCTCATATCTATTGCAAAGCAAACTGAGCATCTAAGAACAGAATGATCAGCCTTATTTTCTTAATAGTCTTTCAGCCTGTTCTCATAAAAGCAAAGGGCTGATAACTCAGCTAAAGCTACCATAGAGCTACTTTGAATGCTTACCATAAGCTATAGTCACGTTTTGGCTTACACTTATAAGCATTGTCTATGAAAGTTATCCAAACCCTGATTATCATTACAATTTAGCAAATTAGACATAATGATATTAATCCTTGTTTGTGGTTGCAAAATTTAATTTGGACTGTTTTTCTGGTGTTATTGAGACAGATATTCCCAAATTATGAAATCATTTACAAGATGAAAATAAGTCAAAAAACAGAGAAAAAAACAGCCACCGCTACAACTCTTTGCTTTAAACTCAAAAAATAGTTCTCCTGACTCTTTGTTCAGGTGCTTAGTTCAAGGTGAATATTTGTACCCATGTGGTTGTGAATGGCTTATCAATAACTCAACTGATGTACAGGCTTGAAAAAGCTAAGCATGTATATACGGCAGGACATTGGTGATAATGTTAATTTGCTGTAAATGGTTTCAGTTCCAGAGGGTTCCTTGCTCTTGACAGAATAGTTCTGGCTGCAACAGTATGAATGCGTCTAAAACTTGCATATGCTGGTAAGGCTACAGCAGAAGCACAAAACAAAGCAGGTAGCATAAAGTACATCATGGGGGAGTAGCACTGTGTCCTCAATTCTAGAAGGCAAGGAGAAAGGGGAAGGCATGAAATGAGGCAGAAGAAGGGACTGATGTATGCTGGTCATGAGTGGGGTAGGTTGGGAGCATGAGAGCAGGCCTTCTGCTTCAGTGAGGTGGTGTGTGTGTTTGCAAGGTGTAGGCATTGAGGTCAGATGCCCGCATTCTCCAGGATCTGTCATGGTGCTGCTGTTGTTGATGCTGGCAACTTCACTGGGATCAGAGCAAATCTGATGCCAAGAAAGCCAGTAAAAACTTCTGAACTTCTAATTGAACAAGTTAGCCTAAAAAGATTTATTTTATATTTCTTAAGATCCTGTTAAAAGTACAAAAATTCTCAGAATACCTATGGAAAGTATGTAGTTCCTCAGAACAGATTAAAAAAATACTTTTAAAACTTGAACTAACGACACCAAAACTGAAAATCATTGCGCTGAAATTCTGAAGTCATCTATCTTTGCATAATTATATCCATCTCATTAGGAAAGCCCTTCAGAAGTTGTGTATTCTTCCCTCTTCCACCTTTTCCTTTTCATTTTTTAAAAATGTACTAACATGGTTACATCTTTGTTTCCAGAATTCATACCATGCATCTTAGTGGAGAAGCAATTCTAAACAAAAGCAAGTGACACGAGAGAATCTTCAGCCATTGCGGCACCAAAACTAGCTAGTTGGTAGGCCTCATGACGTTGTGGGTTTTGGCAGGACTGACATCAAATGGCTCGCTTTAAATGCAATGTAATTAAAGGAAAACTTCATCCCACATAAAAAGACTAAAGAAATTAATGTTTAGTGGTGGTGTGCTTCTCTAGATTCAAATTTTAACAAGTTTCCAGCACTGTTAACCCATGTTCGATTAAGTAATTAAAGGAAAAGAACAATACAGTGGATAGACCCTGGAAGATGTTTTTTTTTTTTTTTTTAGTATATTCCTTGCACTTCCCATGAGACAGATTACAGATGATGATACTAAGAGTAGTTGTGTACTTGGTATTAGTTGTAACAATTTTTTCAGATTCCATGGTGTTGTCAGAAATGGTAATCCCAGAGTTTTGACCTTAAGTGCTTATGTTCCATTGGTAAAATTTAATAAAAATTTAGATTCCAGCAGAGTTGATGGTAGCAAATTTGTACTTCAGTGTATTGTCTGACTAAGCTAGTATATAACCTGGGCAGAGAACTCTAAGAAGCCCCGGTCTTTAAGTGGTATATTAAGCTTTGCCTTAGGTATTATCAGTCTGCTACTTGAATAGCTGACAATTCTTAAAATTATTACCTGTAATAATCCAAAAGTGATCTGTAGCACAGATATGATCCTCTGTTATTATGTGATAAAGGAAAATACTACTTTACAGTGTTCAAGATCATTTGATATGAGAATAAGAGAGCTCTCACTTCTATAATGCTAATTTATAGTCATCTGTGATAAAATAGAAAGTCATCACGGATATTAAGTGCAGCATATGGTTCTCTATAATAAAATTCATGTTGTGCTCTACCCTTTAGCCTCCACCATATGGTTTTGATGTAATTTGTAGCTATTTGTTATACCAGATGATTTTTTTAAAAAACATACGTAGTTATTTACTACTGAAAGCCCACAAAAACTATTGCGCTTCCTCCCCACACTGTCATCGATTAACTCATAAATCAAGAGTGTTGATTAATTGTATTTTACTCAGTCTACAGATCATCTTCAATAGATTTTGGATTTACATGGTAGCTATGAAAGGGTTCAGTTAAGTGTTCTATTTTAACTGTAAGAACAACTTTATTCCTTCCAAAGATATGCTCTGTCACTTGAAAGTCACTACGTATCTTGGTTACTTATGGAGAAATTTTATATCCTAGAGCAATGTGGATAGACTATCAAAAAGCAGTACTGGGGCAAATAGGCATATGCTTGAACTAGTAAGTGTGAATGTGATGTAGGAAATCTTGGGTATGATGATTGTGAGAGGTTCAAGGATAACTTCAATGTATAGTGTTTCTGTTTGGTAGTACTAGTACTTAATATTTTATAGATGAACCATATGGATATCACCTGTAAATATGCATGCATGCCTCTTCTCAGAGTTGAAGCATCAGAGATGTCTCTCTAAGTCTTTGAATGTAGTTCATATAATATTTATACATTTTACCTGATCTTTATTTGAAAGCACGGGTTCAAGTGAATCATTCAGCTCTGCAATGCAAGAGGTGGTATTTGAACATTGTTTTGTTTAAGACTTGCCTTATGTAGGACAAAATATGGGATTTGAATGGTCCAACCATACTTATGTTTACAAAATACAGCCATTAAAGTTTATTTTTTTCCTCTCAGCAAGGGGTGCTGTTACTGACACTTTCTCCACTCTTTAGAGAATGTGCATATTCATTAATGCTTTGCTTTTCTCTTAGTGAAAGATTAAGGTGGGAATATATCCTGGTGTATTGAGTTTTACTTGGAGCTAACTTGTGGAAGAGTGACACTGGAAAAATGTTTTTTACAAGTATGCAAAAATTAGGATGTTTACTTAAAGCATATGGAAAGATATGAATAGTTTGACTTGGTCAAAGTACTTCTGAAAACCTCACATGGTTGTGGTTTCTGGGGTTCTTTTTCTCAGTCCTGCTGCACCAGAGGTGCTGTGAGAGTCAGTTTTCTTACAGCACTAATGCGGAAAACAAAAAGTGAATAAGCTTGAGGGGAAAGCTGAACCCTTATAGAATAAGCAAAGCAATGATACATGAGTCCTGACAGTTGTATCTTAAATCACCTCACTCTTTCAAGCTGCTAGAATACTGAGCCACGGATGTACTGCTGGCTGCCACGCTACAAGGTCTTTGTACTTTGCAGGGATGGATTTTTTCACAAGGCTTGAAGGATTCCCTGTCTCTAAAACCTCTGTCCATGTGACCAAACTTTGGATTTGACCAGCAAGTTCAACATGTATGGGGGGACAGATGGCACAAGTGTTTCCTTAGGAAAAGGGGCTGAACAGTAAGCAGCCAATAACTGTTGAGAAACAAACCCCCTGAAATTGGAGGAAGTCTAGCAGCTGCAAATGGCTGCACATTTTCAGGGAGACCCCAGAGTCTTCACCTTGGTTAAGTCATGGGACAATTCAATGATGTTATAAAACATCTATACTGCTGATTGTCTCCTGTATGCATTGCTCTTGCAGAGCCTGATGAGATTGTACAGTATGAGGTGTGTGGTGATCTTGGCAATTCCTTAATTTCAAGATGGCTGTACATCAATATTTATTAGATTTTCATCTGTTTGCAGCATGTACAACTAGTTCAATATACTCTTCTGTAACGACTCAGTATGACAAATGACCTAAAATGTAGACCCTTTGCAGAAAGACTTGCTGAATCCAAAGTTTTATCCTCTTATTAGGTAATTGAATAGTTACTGGGCCTTCTAAATGCCTGTAATTTCCAGGAGTAGAGAAAGATGATGAAATAGATTTCTCACTGTAAGGCAAATGGGCCAAAACTATGTATGTATTGGACTGAAAGTGGAAATCTTAAATACATACATTCTAGTTTTGCTATAACTTTAAAGGAGTTTAATAACCCCAAAACTGCCTTATGAACTAGAAAGATTTAGTCTATTGTCTATAACTACGTGTAAGTGCATTCTGAAAACGTTAATATGGCTCGATGCATCTTGCTACTTCAAGTATCTTGTATTCAGGGTATCTTATTTTGTGTAAAAATGTATGGAGGTGCTTTTAGATGAATAAGTTTATATAAACTAAGAAGAGAAAAATCTTGATCCAGTGTAAATCTTTTTTTTGTTGGTAGCTGCTTTTACTGAGCTGCACAACTACATACAGCATACTGCTGGCCACATCTTCTTCCATATATGCCAGGCAGATTACACATAATTACATTATCCCAGGTCCACCTTGTTTCACAGGATTAGTTTACAATGGTTTTGGTCATCTTGCTTTAGCATTTCTGTACACGTTGGGAGTTGATTTTACACTTAAACCAAGAATGTTTATGGCCACTTCTAACTGTGTGGCCATTGTAGATTTGGAGCAGATGGCCGGAGCACTGAGCATTGGTGGTTGCGGTCCTAAGGCCAGCAATGATATCTTGGGTGCCTGCAGCCAAATGACATCTTTATACTTGGTATATGGGTAAATGTGATTGAGCGATGTCCTGCTGTATTTAATGCACTTGACAGACGATTTGTTGAGTACATTTGGACATACTATATCATTTGGGGAATTTTAAAATAGATCTCCTGGTGGGATTTCAGCAGTAAGCATAATGGATGGGGGAGAAAAGTGCTCTCTCTGAAGAAATTCAAAACCACACTGGAGGTTCTTGAGCTTGATAGGAAAGTGACACTAGTCAGTAAAACAATCATGCTAGTCTCACAGCCTATATGTTTATATCAAACCACCAGTTGTGTGGTGGCTGGTGTGCTGGAATTAAATCGTCTTTAAGGTTGCTTTCAACCCAAAACATTGTATGACTCTATTGCTATGCAGCAAGTAGTGTATTGGGAATGTTCTGGAAAGAAATTTTGTGGCAAAAGTCTTGAAATAGTTTAATACTCAGTCATTTTCCACGTGTAAAGACTCTGAAAATATTCATCTATTAAATGCTGGGCAGGTAGTTAGGTGAATACAAAATTCAAGGCAACTAGATGGTTTGAAACAGGTGCTACTAAGAAAGAATAGCTGGCTTAAAAGATTTAAGAGTCCTGCAATAGTATAAGCATCCACAATGTGGGAGCTCCAGTGGGTAAGCACTTGGCATAAATAGAAATAGTGAAAACTTTATTTAGAACCCTTAATGAGACTTTGAAGGTGGTATGATTTTTTTTGTCTATGCCTGTAGATGAATGAGTCTAAAAATGTGAAGAGCTGAATAAAATTAGGTGGTGGAGTGGGATTGTATCATGGGTGGGTGCTGTGTTTTTTTGTGGGGAGGAGGAAGAAACAATACACATATACCACAGTTACTCTTGTATTTGAATAAACGTGGTGTTTAGGCATAGTTTTCCTTCACTAACTTGAGCAATAAAATAGTCACTGTTGTGTAATGCAATGCTCCAGTCCTAACTAAACTATTGTGCTGCTTTTTAGTTGCAATGGTATTTTCATTCTCAACATTGCAGCAAGGAAAAAATATAGAGGCAAAGAAAGGTCTTCAAAACTAATGATCTAAGGCTTCATTTATGTAAAGCATATGTTTTCATATTGTACAGTTTTACTTTTTTTTTTTTACTGCTCTTTTCCATTGATACTGCAATTGTCCTGTAACATTATGTGATACTGAAGTATTACATGTACGACTATTTGCAATGATAGTCAAATAACTCTGTGGAGACCAAAACAAAGGTCTGGATGTATATTTTAGCAATTTTATTTTGTGGAGTTTCAAATAAATTTTTGGTGTCTTTTTTTTTTTGAGCTTTGGCTTGGAGGCAAAAATATCTGGATTTATTTATAAGACTTGATCAATAACTTCAAAATATGCATCTACTTTATTAACATTACCTATGGAAATGGAAAAATGGAAAATTGCCCAATCTCTGTGCATCAGGGTTGAATGTGGGAAGTAGTAAACCACAGAAATGTAATAAGTTTTTTTTTTTTTTATTTTAATTAATTTTATTGCTTTAGAATAAAAGGGGGAAATAGCAAAAGTTAAATTTTCTTCGTTAATCATTAAGAATTAAATTAATCTCTGTAAACCCTACTTTTAATTTTTGGCTCTGGTCCTTTCTTTTGCAATAACTGCAGTCATTTGAAGTAATTTGTCTATCAAAGCACTTTTCTGGCTTTTGACAAATCGCATCAAATGATTCCTCCAGGGAAACAGAGCCTTGAGTAGTGGTGTAAAGTTCATTTTTTCTGTCAGACATGTAAGCTGCCTGAATTGAAAGACTTGTGAGCTTTCATTGCAGCAGAAATAAGCTGAGAGAAGCTGTATGGTCCAGCCAAATCAAACTGAAGATATTACAAGTCTGTGTGTTATGGCAAGAAATTGCTTTTTCAATCATGTGATTTTAAAGCACTTCTAGTTTTGTAACAATTTGAATAACTTTTAAAGACAATGCAAATACTCTAAGATGACTCTCCATCCCATTTTGGCATCTCTCACCTTTGGGAAACCCTGTCTATTTTGAATTTAAGGGACTTTAAAAAATAAACAATATTAGAAATAGAAATGAGTCAACTTCTACAGGGGAAGGATGGAGACAGTCTAAGCCTACAGTTATCCAAACAAAATCACTGCTGACTTAAAGCCCTGCCTTTTGGTAGCAGATACTGTATACAACGTGAAAAATATTACATTCCTAAAGCTCCTATTTCAGTATAAGTTTGGTGTAGCACAAGTTTCAGTTGCAACCTTAATCAGTACGTGACATTTACTCAGAACGAGTGATTATTCTAACAATTTCACTGCCAAATCTAATTAGGCTGTTTTGTGTAGCTTATAGGCACATTTAATGGATTAGAGGTCTGTGCTTTTCTGCAGTATGTTTTTAAGGAAATCTACACCACATAAGTCATTGCTTTTCCCACAACTTCCTTTTATATATAATTGCAGCATGGCATCCTGGCTTTTAAGAACAGTTAAAATGACTATAAATTGTATAAGCTTTGATACATAGTCAACATAGGATACATAGTCAATATAGAAGAGGTCATCTGTGATAAGTCCCATAGAAACCACTGTGGAGCCAGCGGTGAAATATGAGGAGATAAATAGGGAGAAAGATATGACAGATGGTTTATGGTGAGAATGATGTGTCAAACCCAACAAGTCATAAAGAGAAAAATTCCAGAATATGATAAAGAACAGGGTCGTATCTATATCCTGGCAGTTGTCAGTCATTGCAATTAGATGTGTCTTGGCAGCCATGCAAAGGAATACAGGTTGTTTTGGGAAAGGTACTTCTCTTTGGATTTTTTTTTTTTTTAAGGAAGAATTTTGCTCTTCCTATTTGCAGACGGTGGTTTGTATGTAGGTGGCATATTGGAACAAGAAGATGAATCTGTGTGACCCTGGCAGGAACCAAAGATGCAGACAGAGCTTGACAGAATGATATACTTCAGTGCTTTATCTGCTGTGTTCTTACAGAATATACTTTGCCTTGAAACAGTGGTTAGACAGTAGAATGCTTTCATATTTACGTTCTCTATAATGCATGCAGAGGAGAAAAAGCCTTACAGGCGTGTAAGAGACTCATTAAAAGAAGTGTTTGACTGTGTTGCTAAACTTTAAGGTCTGTCTATCAGACAATGTAGCAACTATTTAGTCTGACTCTTATCAGATGTGAGTGAAAGACATAACTTTTGTGTTTTATACCTGCTGGGACTATAAAAAGAGAACATACTCTTGCCCCCAGCTTGTCCACAGAGTGGTTGAGATTGGACAGGACCTTTGGGGACTGTCTGCTCAAACCAAATCTCAAAGCAGGTCCAGTTAGACATCCTTGGAAATACTTAAAACCTATCTGGGCATCCTGCTTTTTATGTTTTACTATTTTCAGCTTTAAAAGGAAAGTTTAAATGCAATTTCTGTTATTACAATTTGTTCTCTTGCCTTTCACTCATTGCCACTGGGGAAGGGAAAGTATGTTTCCATTTCTGCCTCCATCAAGCACACATGAAAAGTCTGCTCCTCTTTTCTATGCTGAACAGTCCCAGAGATCTCAGCCCTTTGCATCTCATATGCTCCAATCCCTTAACCATCTTCATGGCTGTTCACTGACCTTACTCTGGTGTGTCCTTGCCTCTCTCATAGGCTCAGACCTAGACACAGGTATGTGCTACCAGGACTGACAGGAGAATCACCACCTCCCTAGATCTGGTAGCGATGCTTCTTGGAATGAAGCCCTACATTGTGTTTTGCATTCTTTGTTACAATGGCCCATTGCAGACTTGGTGTCCACCAGGACCCCAGGGTCTTTTATGCAAAGCTGCCTTCCAGCCAGCAGCTCCAGCAGGTGCTGATGTATGGGGTTGTTCTTCTTCCAGTACAAGGCTTTGTCTTTACCATTGTTGAACTTCGTGTGCTTCCTGTCTGCCCCCTTTTCCAGCTTGTTGAGTTCTTCAGGACAGCACTACCAACTGGCTGAGGTTACACACTCACTGTTGAAGTCTTTAATGACAATGAACAATATTGTCCCCTGTATTGATCCCTAGGGTACCCCACTAATGACTGGCCCCAATTGGGCTTGATGTCACTGATCGCAGCCCTTTGAATCTGGCAGTTCAGCTAGTTTTCTGTCCAGCACAGCTCGTTTAAACTTCATCAATTTGTCTGTGATGATCTTTACACATTTTCCCTTTGTTTTGTATTCATTAAGCTAGCAATAGAGACTTTGTTAACTAAACTTACTGCCAGCTTCAAATTATAGAGGTAGAAATTCATCTTTAACTTTTAGCAAGTAGGGATACGTGACACTGTGTAACACTGTGTTTCTTCAGGCCCTCTGGAAAGGAATTTTAATGCTTTACGTGACAGCTGAGGGGTGTGAACTTTGTCAACTTCTTGAACATTTTCAAGTAATTTAAACACATCCATGCTGACTTGTATTTTTGAAAATCGCACTTCAAATGTACTAAGAGAAGCAAAAGTTGGGGATCAATATCAGTGAAATAATTCTAATAGACTGGAGTAGTTATTTAGCAGCAAAGCTAGGGGCTGAGTAGTAATGCTAATGTGTAGTGGAAAACTTCAGTTCTTAAAATACTAAAAAATGTTGAGAAGTTGGCTGTCCTGATATCTTTTTCTTGAATGCGGAAGACAGACCTCTAATAGTCTTGAAGAGGATGCAGTATTTAAATTAAGCTGGAAATCACCTGCTAAGCATTAACATTCTCATTCAAAAATTAAACTTTCACCTCATAATGATTTCAAAATGCAACTGAAAAAAGTAGTAGTTGTATGGGAAGGTGGACGGCTAGGAAAGAGAGGCACAATTTTTTGAATGCTTGATTTCTTTAATCTTTTATGCTGTTTTATTTAATCACTCTAAGTATTGATTGGTATTTCTATGGCCATTCTACAGACTGAAGTGTAGTGTCTTCCCATTTACACAGTGGTGGGATTTTCTAGGAAGGGGAAATTGTTAGAGAAAGATGAAGTTCTCTGATTGAGAATGTGGTGAGCTTGGGTAGTTGAAAGCTGTGTGAGGACTATGAATGATATTGAAAAGTACATGTTGCTCATGCCTAAGGTTGGAACTGAATATGGATTGGGGAAGGCATGAACGTGCAGTGCATAGTAACTATTTCATGAAAGAATTAAAGTAGGAAAGACTAAAATCAGGAAGATTGCATGGAAGGAGATAAACTAAGGCAAGTATCTATATTTGTATTGGTGTTCTAGGTCTTTGCCATGCTGAGGGAGTTGCTAGCAGAGTAAGTGGATTTTTGAGTTCTTGTGCTTAGATTGTTTGCAAGTCACTTAGGTTGTGATTTAGTAGTAGAGCTGATAAGATGAACCTGCACTTTTCCTTGGAAGTGCTGCTCTTAAGTGAACATGGTCATCTGCCCATAATATTGGCCTTTTAACTGCAGCTGTCTTTTATCTATAGAGACTGTATTAGAAACTTTTTCAACTTTTTTTTGATCTTTTTCCCAGTAGAAAAGAGTAAAAGAAGAAAACAGAAGGAAGGTGATTTATTTTCAAGACATTAAAATACTCAGCCTAAAGCACGTAACCATGAATTTGCTGCCTCAGTATTTTTACTTTGAATCATTGCTTTTGATTTTTGTTGCTCGCTCCCCCTTTGATACAACTAAAAAACACAAGCAGTTGATCTTTGCTAATAAACAATTTTCCACATCTTTGTAAGCTTACATGCCAAGTGATCTTGCATATACAGGGCTGATTTTCTTTCTATTTTTTTTCTTTTTTTTTTTTTTTTTTCTTAAAAGTTAAAATTCTTGTAGGAATAATATTTGCCTTAGAGATTTTGGAGTCAAGGGTCTTTCCAAAGCTCTTCTTTTGAAAGTATAAAACTAAACATATGATTTTCTGTGTGTCCCACGGTATAATAGTAGCCCTTAATTGCATGACTGACATTAAAATTACTTTATAGGTCAGGATTTGTGTCTTTCCTGAATACAGTTGTGCCTTCAGAGTCTATAAATCTAGCCATTATACCTAGGTACAAAAAGACTATTTTTCCTTGATGTCTACCTTAATTAACTTTTACTGTTAGATGATTTCTAAGTTTAAGAGTAGAAGAGAAACTTAAAGCTTTCCATAAGAAACTGTTTATCATGAATCTTCATTTCAAAACAAATTCAAGTAAGTATGAAGTTTTGTTGTTAATCTCATATGACAGCAATGAAACAGATGAAAGACCCTCTTTCTCATGCTCATGAATACATGGTTACATTGATGTGAATTCATATCATATTATTTGGGCAAAGGAAGACACATCATAGTCAACAACTGGAAAATTAGAGAAAGCAGATACTGTAGATTCATCATTTCTCAAACTAGAAGTTAAATCAATGTTAAATCAATTCTTCAGTATCTGTTTTTGTTTGTTTTTTGTTTTTTTCCCCTATTTTTTTCTCCTATTTTTAAGTGTTATTAATGTCATATTTATTTAGATTTGGCATCTAACTCTGTTAGGATGAATGATTTGTATGAAAATGAAGGTTCCCTAAGTTGCAGAATGGTTAAGGTTTGAAGGGACCTCGGGAGGTCATCTGGACCGACCTCTCTGCTGAAGCCAGGCCACCTACAGCTACTTGCCCAGGACCATGTCTAGGGAGGGATACTCTGCAACCTCTTCCAGTGAAACAAATCTGACCAAAGAGAAGACTACTAATTCTGTTTATAATACCATTATCTAATAATGATCTGAACTTCAATAAACTAAGATCAAAAGACTACTCTGTTACACCTTGTTTATTTTAACAGATCCTTTTGTGCATGGCATTAGGGCAGAGGAATACTTAGGATAAAGCCATTGAATTTGTAATGACTCCACAATGTTTTGATTTGCTGAAAATAATTGCATGTTTACTATTCATAAAATGTAAGGTCAAGGCTTAAATGAATATCTGAAGTGTCAGAGTTTTGTGCAGTAATTAGTGGCATTCAGTGAAGTTCAGCTGCCATTCTTCTGAGAATTCTGTACTGTACCAACAGGCCATTCGTCTGACAGTATCTTAACACAAGTTAAAACAAATAAATACAATTGTTGAATAAAATAGGAATTATTCATTAGTAGTAATAAACTGGAGAAAAACCCTACTATTAATATATCTAACACAAGATGCTGTAGAGATTCAGCTTCACAGTTAGGTCATTTCCTTTCACTTGCTGACAAAGACAGAATGACAATCTGCACATTTTTTAACCTATTTGTGATGAAGATAAATTTTATATTTCAGTAAAACATCAAATTTTAAACACTTTGAGACTTGGTTCAACATTAAATTTTTAGCTGATTTATATTGGGGAGGCATTGTACAATCATAATGCAAAATTTCATAAATATCCTTCAAAATTTGGAAAAAAAATAAATGTATTATACATAGTTACTTGAAAACTATGCAGTGTACAGTACCCTCCTCCCACCCCCCCCACACACACTTTTTTTTTTTTTGGCATAAGAGTGCTAAATTTAGGTTTATTGACGTATTCTGTAACAGGATCAAGAAAAATATAAAAAGTAATTAGTACCAACCTCAAGGATAACATTCAGGAAGTCGTGCTCCTTTTTGACAATGTATTGAGTAGGCACCATCCTAGAAGTGTTGTTTTTCTTCTCAATTTTATAGTTGCCCAAACTTTCAGTGATTTAAAACATACAGAAGAGTTTTGGTTAATTTGTGAGACTTGTGAAGTGCAGAAGTGCCTAGGTATTATTGCTGTTGGGTATGAAACAGTGAAAACTTTGGACATCTGCCTTCCATTTTCATTACCTTTTGAAGGTTTTGTGGGTATAGAAAGGTCACAGCTGATCTGATGAACCATCACAAACACAGGTAGAGAGCTAGGGTTTCTTAACTAACTGTGATATTACAACAGTGTTGCATTTTAATGTATTTTCTGTGTACCTGTATGAATGCTAAATTTTTTTTATGGATCTAGAAATTACTGTAATGAGTGTTTAAAAGACTAACAAATCACATCAGGTTAAAACTTGAAAACCAGTTTTTACTAGATGTATTCATTCATTATTAACATGTGGTTAGTTCTTGGTTATGATCTTTATCTTTCACTAAATACAAATATAGTGATATATACATGTAACATTCCTTTAAGGAGCCCTTTAACATTCATGTCCTATACAAGCTATGAGTATACAGTCCCATGGAGCAGAGCTCATAAACTCAGTGCTGAGAGTTTTGGTCTGTGATGGTTCTTGGTTTCTGAGGCAAAGCTGATGAAGCTTGAGAGTGCTTTGATGAGAAGCTGGAGTTTAAACAGGCTTGTCTTCTGCAACTTTCTTTGCTTGTGCATAAATACTTCATGTCTTTGCTCCTCTCTCAAGAGAATGGGAGTTCAGCTGCTCTTGCTGATCCTTAGCATGAGAATAAGCACAATGCAGAACAAGAGAATGTTTGAGAGTTCTTGATGCAGTCTGAAATAATTCTGAAAGGTGTTTTCTAATCCAAGAGTTGAAACACTGGGGTTTTGCTAAATGAACACTTAATGCTTGTAGCTTTATTGCCACTAAATACAGTGTGATCCTGGCATGCAGGCCAGCAGGTTTCCAATCTGTGCTTTGCATCAGTGTTATAGGCAGGTGGGTAACATCAGATGTTAGCGTGTAGCAATAAATACGTACGGAATTCCTTAACTAATAGGAATATCTTTAATTATTCATGTTACTTGCTTTCAGTATTTACACTTCTCTCTTATATGAAGAGGTGTTTTTTTTTATTATTTTTTTATTTTAAACCTGCAATTTAGATTCCTCCTTGAAATGAAATGTATTTTCAGAGGCTGTGCTGAATGATACCCACTGTGAATGTTACCGTGTGCTGCTGCTTTTAACTTGGGTAGCTGCAGATAAAATTGAATACTTGTTATGATGGGTAATGGCTACTACCATGAGAAGTACTGCTGAGTTTTCAAAAAAGGAAGAGTTCCTTTCCAAAATTCCTAATCCAAGCCTTAAAGGCCTCATGGTTATTTACATGTAGGTATGAACAAATTTTACTTTGATTACAAGAATTATGGTGCTAATCAAAGATAACCTATATATACAATAGGAGACGATCAACCCATTTTATAAAACTGTAAAAAAGTCAGAACTTGGCAGTTTGAGCCAGCTGAAGGATGAGGGACTCTAATATATCAGCCCTTCAATATATTTGACAAGGTATTTTGTAGCTCACAGGGAAAATTGGCTTGAGGATCTCATAAAATACGAAATACATATCTGTTATTATAATCTGTATGCACATGTAGCCTGTTGTACTTAATGGTGGTGGATGCTACCTTGCAATTACTCCCCAGTGCGCCCCTCTGCTGAGACTGAAGCTTAAAGAGAATATTCCAGCAGTTCAGTGGTCCCCTGCCAGCTCATTAATTTAGGGAGCACACTTCCCGAGCTCATTGTAGGCAAGAGAAGTTTCTTGTCACTACCAGGACTAACCAAATAACTATCTAGGTATTGGTCTATTTGTATCTTTGACAGTTCAGTTTGTCAAATTGCAGGCTTGTTCAGATTTCATTTAAGATGGCCTTGGTGACAAGGAGGTAATGATGTTTAGTTAACTTAATCCTATTAGTGATGGCAGATAGAAACTTTGCAGCAGTGTTTTTCCCAGTCTGAGAATGGATAAAAGCTTCTCAACAGTAAATGAAAGGGAGTAATAAAAAGACTCCGTATGCTGGAGTGCCTCACATCAAGAGTAGCTGATAAAATATTGAACAATTTATCTTCTGTGTGTCTCTGGAGTTCAGTGTTGGAGATGGTGTACCATGACTGACAACTTAGAAGGCCTCTTGGTAAATGGTACAAAGAATATTCTGGGTAAGGTATGATTTTTGTCTCTTGGAAAAAGAAGCTTAATAAGAGTAATGATTTATTTATTTTGGAGGAACTGTCATCTCTCTGACCTTGGTGCATTTTGCATTGAGCCGAATGATTTTGGGGGAGAGCTGGAGCTGACTGCTATATATCAGCTTAGAAATAAACCTCTGCTGGGACCTTGTGATCATTTGTTGTAGCTACATCCATGCCCCTGCAAAGGCTGGAAACTAAGGGAAGCAGGAGTTTCTGAATATATATGAGACTACATACATGTATGTCTACATGTTTTTAAGACAGACATAAACTTGTTAGTAAATCTCTTGCTAAATTACAGCACTTTTAAATAATGCATGGCTTTTCTGGCATGTTGTAGTTTTGGTAGAAGAAGAATAATAGTCCTGAATACAATAGTGGAATTACATGTAATATGCAAGAAAACAATGAGAAACTATACTATGTCTCTAGAATCAAAAACAAGTTAAAGCAAAAGAATTACTCAAATCAGCTGCTAAGTAGATGAGATTTTCAAGTTTTGAAATAATTACCTATTACAGAAATACTTAACTGTCTTTTGAAGGAAAAAAAAAAGTAACTTTAAAAGTGATGTGCAGTAAAGAATTCAAACTAGAAGCACAGTGCTAAATTTTCAATCTAATGTGAGATAATTACTTTAAAAATTGTTTACTTGTAAAGAGTAGTGAGTTTTGCCAGCTGTCATTGGCTTCACCTGGGCACTGGATTTTCCTGTATAAACTTAATCATAAGACTGATGACTAAATCTAGGACTTGATCAGTTTTACCCTATCTATCATTAGCGAGGTGTTTCTGAACTACCCTATTACTGCATTGGGTTGGAAAAATGGAGAATGTAGAGAATATAGGGCAGTATTGCTCATGAGTGAAAGCTAATTTAAATAATTGCACTAAAAAAAGCATCCCTTTGCTTTAATAGCTGGCTTAGTTGTTTTAATGGCTCTTGCACAATGATGCTAAAACATATTTGCTTTTTTTGCTCATAGATAAAATACTTTGTCATCTAAGTACCTTGCCCACAAGCATATAGACTGGTATTCAATTACTGCTGTAGTTATGTGGTACTAGAACATCGAGTATTTTGTAGCCTACACAAAAATGTCAGAAGGAACTGGAAAAATACAGAAGTAACTTAAAAATAGCAGTGACTCATTTAAAAGATTAGAGCTGTTGATCTCCAGAATTATAGAGTTTTAAAATAAAATATGAATGGTTAAGGTATAAATTTAAGTTTAAAAATGACAAATCAGGATGCAATAACTACTTTTATTGATTCAGAAAAATAGAGATTTGTAACTGAGAAAACTGGAAGCAATTTAAAAAACTGTGATTTCAGCATACTAAGCAACAGTTTATAAATACTTAAGTAATTTCAAAAAAAAAAATAAAATTCAAGTGTGTTTCAGTCCTACTTGTAAAGCATTGGAGGAAACTTCTGTAGTCTCAGGACAGGTCTTTGTCTCATGTGGCAGAGCCATATGACGCTTTCATACATAAATAACATGTCATAGTTTCAGCTGTCCTTTGAAGTAGGCTTGTAACAACTCAGGTATGTCAGAAAGTATTTTAGTACTTTCAGTTCAACTGACAGGCTTTCTTTTACAGCTCAGAAGAAAATGTTGAATGAAGGATGTACTGGTTCCTTGTTGACTTAGTAGCACTGAAAGGATTGAGTGCAAAAGCATGTGTTGATTAAGTAAAAAATAATGTTATTGATCTAGTGAACACACAAAATCTTAATTCTGTTGCTTCTCAGTGTCTCTCATAAAGAATGTTAAATGTGTCCTTTGACAGAACTTTAATTTTTAGAGTACAGTAGTGCTTTCTGAATGTGGTCTTTACAGTCCCAAACTCAGTGGATTGCTTGAGTCCTGTCACTTATTTCAGGGTCCCCTTTAGTTCTGGTCAGTGTATAACATGCTGTTTCAGTCCCATATGACCACCAGCTAGAACAGGTAGGCTTGAAGCTACAGTGACACCCACAGGTATCATCTTTGATTCCTCAGATTAAGATTGAAAAAAATTTAAGTGACAAACACTTACGGTGCTTTTCTGATAAAAGACTTCCTAAAGTTCACTGAAATCATAAGGAATTTATTCATTATGTTGGTGCTCTTAAATCTGGATATAAGTTACTTCTAGCTGCTGGGAGCACATACAATCTGTTTGCTGTCTGTACTAACTTCCTTTTTTCCTAACTATGCTATTTCATTCACTATCTAAATATTAGTTGTCTTCCTTCTAATCTTCACTTGGTATTAAGCTGAAATGAAGAAAGGCTATTTGAATAGAAGAGAATATTGACGTGAAAATACTAAAGCACAATGAATGTATCCCTTTCTTATCCCAAAAAGGAGAGTTTTTACTATTACTAAAATCAATAATTTACTGGACTCTTATTTGATAATGTTTGCCTTTCTGTATAGTTTTAAATACATGTACTGAATACATAATGTGTAGTCATCACTGATGACCTTTTCTGAAAGTTTCATTTTCCCATTGGCTTTTCTGGGCTTTACTTTTTCCCTATTTCTGTATCTGAGTAATTGCATACTATTGTTGGGGACGAATTGTAAGGATCATGAGTAAAAATGTAGAGGGGAAAATATACAAGTTGCACCTATTAGAGTTGTATTCATCCAGCAGTTTATATGATTATAGTATTATGCCCAGACTTGTGATCCACTTGACTCACAGGGCTGGTGCCTTTGAAAAGGAGATGCTCAGTTGGATTTTCCTTTTATCTTGACTTAAGCTGCTCTGTGATGTTCTGCAGAAAACAATCTTCTTATGAACCTTCCTGAAAAGTCCGGTGAATCAGAGACGCCCACAACTTGATAGCTTTATTTTCTTGTTCTATTAACTCCCCCCTGTGAGTCATTATAGGACTCTGAATGCCTATGGAACAATTTCTTATTTAATGCTAGCTATCATCATTTAACTGGCACTGGCACCCTTTTGACTTCAGTTCTTTGATGTTTTTGATTGTCTCAGCATATTGCTCCAAATCCACAGTGCCTGTTGTGTGCAGCCTCTGATGGTGCTTGCTACAGCGGTTCAAGGATGCCTTTATATAGTGGGTGTAGATGGCAGTGAAAGATAGGTGCTGCAAGTCTGTCCCGTACCTCTACAAAGATGAGAGAATATTCTACATGGTTTTGGAGAGCTCCCAGTTTTACGTAGTCTGAGTGATGCCCAAAACAATAAAATATCTTGGGAACATGAGGCAGTGGAATGTGACGTATAACCAAGTTGTCAACCATTTTTCTCCAAGTCCACTAAAAACACCTTACAGGCATAGTTCTGTTGAATGCATTGGGTCTCGACTGTCTAGGATAACAAACTGGAGGGTACCCCCAAGTAATAGGAAAATAAGGGGTAATTGAAGTGCTGCAAGAACTGGTACACAGAGATAGGAGTGATATAAGAGTTTGCAAGGATGAGATAGTCCAAGGAGCAATACAGTAATATTTTTATGGTGTCACATTGTTGTGACACTCCATATGTCTGTTGTTCTGCATGTGTTGTAGGCCAGGGGATCTCTGAGTGATTCTGAGGGGTGTGTACTGTTATGGGAGGTAAAGACTGTTAATGGGATTCCACACCCACTGCTGTTTTATGTCCTCACTCATCAAGAGCACACTGGAATTTCTATTTCTTTTACCAGTGGCAGCGTATCTGGCTCCAAGTAGGGACTTGATAATAAAGGACAAAAAGAGCTGTAGACCAAGTTGCAAAAATACATTGCCTATATGGAGAACACCTGGTTCATGTCTTATTTAATATTAGATATGCCATTTCTAAAATATGTTTTACTATTGATGTAGATTTTGGGGCTTTTTGTTTTGTGGGCTAAAATTTTGGAAAACTATTTTTTATAATAGATTGTTTGAAAGAAAAAGAAATACTGATATTTTTTAACTATCTAACTGAGCTCAGTGCTGAAAGTACTTCTAAGTAGAAGACTCATGTTATAGGGCCTCATTCCTGTTCCCCTTTCAGATGGGTGAAATGCCTCACAAGGCTCATAATTAGCTCACAAGATAGCCTTTTAAGATAGCTGTGTGGAAAACAATCTTTGCCTTCAAAGCCTGTGGATTTTGTCTTCCTGAACCTATTACTTTTTCCACAGCTACTGAGGATCCCTAGTAGGTACAGCTCCTTTTGCTCTATGAATTTGGTGTCATAACACTGCTAGTATTCTTTCCGATGTGGTGCAGTAATTAGATTTCTAAACTGTGCAAAGCTCATATACCTAGCTGGTACTGCTGAGTGTCAGCTGTAGTCAGTAGAGGCATGGGTTAGTTAATCTTGATTTTTTTTTTTTAAAGCCTCTGCTGGAGTCAGGTGTCAGAGGTAATAGCAGTCCTGTATTGCTGACTCACTGACTTCTGTATGTTGTTTAGCAGTCTGTCAAAAAATATTAACATCTGATTTGAAAAGCAACACACGGAACAGATTGTTCAAGGTAGAAAGCTATTGCACGTTTGGGGGGAATGAATGTGCTTTCAACCTTTGCAGTTTCATAGAAGCTAAATATAAACTTGTTTTCTTTTAGCTAGGAGGAATGTCACTGTTCTGAAGCTATAGGAGTGCCGGAAATTTTGGAGGACTTTGTGACTTCTGTCATGCCCATTTTGAGTGTAACTCTTATGTATTCTAAAAACTGACATCAGTGTGACTGATTTATAATACGTGGGTCTGAATAAAGTTTTTCTCGTATTTATACAAAACTTTTTAAAAGGGGAATGGCTATGGGAGCTGAATAGGCTCACAGAAAATACATAAATTTGAAGATGTGGTTCTGTAGGGCTTAGCTACAGTGAGCAAAGCTCAATGAGCTTTGGCTTAGACCTTTGTCTGTTATTAATCCCAATGATGTCCATATCTCAAGACTGTGCCCTGTGCTTGCTAAATATTTGTCACAGGTCTTCACATTCTTAGGTTGGGTACTGTTGTATCATTAATCCCTTGCTCATTTGTGCTCAGATAATGATAAATTGCTTATTAGTTCAACTATTATTATTATTTTTTTTTTTAATTGGCATTATTATTTTCTATCTGTATTAAATTTAGATATGGCCTAATGGTATGCTCATTATTAATGAAAACTAATATCTATGACTATCATATAAAACATTAATATTGTTTCTAGTTTATTTTATTTTACTTGCTGACCTCACTATATTACATTAATCTATCTTGATAATTTGATCTTCTATATTTTGTCCTATTCCTGATTTGTATATGTATTCCTGATATATCCATTACTAAAACACTAGCTTCTTAAAAACAGTTGTTCATTTCCTACTTAGCAATAGCAACTATGCTATTAGGAACTTTGAAGAAAGTTCAAGTCACTTTTCTCTTAATATTCTAGCTATTCTTTTTCTTTATTTCACCTAGAATTTTTTCTTGCTATGGCACCTAAATTTCAATAGCATTCCCGCAAAATGTTACCCTGAACAAATGAAAAAATGTGTTTACATTTCATAGTTAAACTAAGAAATAAAAGTATTGTGCATGGCAACCTTTTCTGCTTTTAGTCAAAATTTTGTTGTATGATTTTATCAATGTATTTCTCATAGTGCTAGCATTTCAAACACTTTGTCTATGGGTTTAAATATTTTTGACTGTGAATGCAAAAAAGAAGGACTTATAATGAGGAGAAAATGGAGATCACTATACATTTTTGTTACTCAAAACAGACGTTGTCAGTCTAAATGATATTAGAGTGATATTAACTATACTGCCTTATGAAGTTGTAGAAAACATCAGAAAAATCATTCCCACTAGTAAATTAATTCCTAAAAGCAGAATGCAAAATATTTATCTTGGTACATTGTTTCCTGCCTGTAAAGGTCTTCACATGAGATGTCTGGAATAGACAAAATGAATCTAAGCCTCAGGATTGTAATCTTATTGAACATGTACTGAAATACTTCCTGAAGTAAACTTCAGTTGACTTGCTGAGATTCAAGTTTGTTAAAGAACAAAGCCAAGACAACTTGGTGTTTTTGCTTATGTTCATGTATTTCATCAATGTATTATGGTTTATATCTAGCAACTTGAACATATTTTGGGACATAACAATTGCACCCACTAGTGGGAGGTAAAAAGTCTAAGGTGTAAGGATTTTTAGCGGTCCGTTTCTCCTATATTGTCTGCAGCAGTCTGCAGGCTAGGGATGTATTGAGGAGCAAAAATGTTACATTTGAGTGTATACAGCAATCTAACAGTTACCCATGTCTCTAAATTATCTTCTGAACTGGTTTAGATGACATTTGATCTTCTGATAGAAGGATGTTATTTTCCTTGTAATACCTGCTTAGGAACATCTAAAAGTATTTCTGCCACCAAAAGCTACTGGCAGGTACATAAAGGTATATGCTGCAGCAAGCAGGAAGAACGGAGGATCTCCTTCCTGCTCCTCAGCAGTTGAGGAGCAAGGTCAGAAGAAAAAGCTATTAGTTTGGCACAGGTTTCCTCAGGTTGGTACTGGACCAGGCTTGTGAGATATATCAGTTGTACTTGAATTTCTTTGTTAAAGAGAAAGACAAGGATCCTTTTCAGTTGGGAAGTGCCAGAGAAGAATGCTAATAACTTGCTCGGGGTGGGGGAAAGGGTTGGGGTTGGGAATCTGTTATCTGTCTCAAAATGCTGGTGGGGCTCAAAACAGGCCCCGTTCTGTACTCTGAGCAAGCTTCCATTGAACAATCAGTGACCAGAAATAAATCAAAAAGGGAAGAGAAGTTTCATAAGTAAAATGCAGTAAAACTTTGTTTGCTTTTCAAATTGCAGCTTGTTTAAATTTTGTATCAAAAGTTGCAGAGGTATTAATCACTATTATCACCTTTAGACATATTTGGCTCCTCATTGTTCAGGACACTGACTGAATTCATAATTTAATTTAAAATTGATTGCCTTTAACAGAAGACATTTTCAAGAAAAGTCTATAGTAATGTCATAATGATAGATAGCATTTAATTTGGTCAAGACTGACCTGTTACAGTTACCTATAATTGACATTAGCAATGTTCAACTGGCAGTAAATTAAATGAGTTCTTCAATTTTATGCTCTTAACATTTATGAAGTCAACATTACTTTAAAATCAGTTTGCATTAATTTGAAGACTCCACATTGTGAACATTGACCTCCCATGTCCTTGTTTTCTGTACTATGCGTTTTTTTTATTTAATATACGTTTTTACTACGTTTGTGGAATTTGGATCAATAAGCAGGATTTGCTGGTGTGTCTACGACCTATGGATTCCTCTATTGAATACTGATCTATTCTGTTGGATATCACACAGTAGAAAAATGAGTTCTACATTAAGTAGCCATCTAGCATAGACCAATAGGTTAGGTTTGGTTATTTGTTGGTTATTGAGTGTGATGATTAAGACAGAAGTCCACCTTGAAGTCTGAGTGTTTCATTGCTTTTTTTTTTTTTCTGTGATGCTGTACTATCCTTTTGCTATATGTGTGTGTGTGCAAATGTCTGTATGTAAATGTAGACCCTAGAGAGAGAAAAAAGGGCTAGACATTTCCTATGGATAGTGAAGAGTAAGTACCACAAAAAAAAAAAGCACAGAAAAACAGCCTTTAGTTTTTCATTCAGTGTTTACATTACATTTCTGAGCCTTGTGAGTCAGCTGATTTGTGATGCACCTCCATTTATTTAGTGATGCTGTGCTAACTGCCAGTTGGCAGCTTGGTTGGGAAAGTAGAAAAAAAAAATAACCGTAAACATTGTTCATCCCAAAAACTGGATAAACAACTGATGAAAGAGCTTTTGTAGGCTGAGTTTAAAACATGACGTTGCTAAACCTCACATTGTCTTTGCACTAGTGAGTTGTATCCGTTCACAGAAACAGGGTAGTCCATCATGGCTCAGTTGACGCAGCATCTTTCATTAGTGCTATTCTCTATCATTTGAAGGACATCTGGAAGTAAGGTATAAACATATGGAAAAGTTTTTTCTTTCTATGTATTTCATTTACGCTACTTAACTGCTGTTTCCATTTTAAAAAAGACTTCAGTTAGAATTTGTCTAATCAAAATGATTTTAAAAGTGTGGTTTTGCATCCAAAGCTTGTTGCAATCAGCAGATGCATCACCTTCAGGAAAATGGGCTATACAATGCACACGTGCTGTGTAACATGTTCCTTTTTAAATCTGTCACTGAAATTGTAAAATCTGGACTACCATTTGCTTTGAAGCAGTTGTTAATTCCATATTTTCATGCTGTTGTCGTTCTGTTATAGTCCAGAGGCTGTCTCAGTTCTGCTGAATAAATGGCAGAATCCTTTTGTAATTTGACAGCTCAATGTAAGCCACTATCCTGTAGTTACAATAAGCTACAATGTCCCTAGTAAGAATTGCCAAAACAGATGTACGATTTTCCAGATTTCTTGTCTTTTAAAAAGAGCCAAACAAAAAACCAAGACTAGACCGTATTCTAGTCCTCATGAAATGACTGTGATCCCCTCCTCTAGTGAGTTGGACCTGACTTTTTCCCATTGATTTTATTTAAGTTAATTTTATTTTTCAGTGAATTGAAATACAGTATTTAAAAATTCTCATAATCAAGGGGGTAGGGGAAAGCTATAAATACTGGAGAATCAACGGATTTGTACTTGTTAGTTTGACATGGACTTTACCCTCTGTTAATTTTGCCAGTTTGCAAGACTACTAGGCTTTGATCTACATTTGGAATAATTAATAAAATCTACAGTGAAAGCAAAGTGCTTTACATTTACCCTTCCATATAAAACTGAGGCTGAATCTTTTTTCTAAGAAAGAAAAAAAAAATAGATTACAAGATTCAGCGTTATTCATAATAACTTCTATATTCACAGAAAATATTCTGGAAAATGGGTTTCATATAATTTTGTAAAGATGGATTAGTACATATTCACAGACTATTTCAAAGCATTCATATGTTTTGCCGCTTTTGCTCCAGCTAGGTTTTAAAAAATTAGTCTTTTATGAAGGTAGCATTGTTTCGCGTATCCTAAATATCAAGACAGTTTGAAACAAAACCAAAAATAATTTCTCTGTATCTGAACTTCTCATGCTGTTTGTAGTAAGGCTTTGAATACTATTCTTTGTCATCACAATTTTTCCTTTTTATTTGGCTTTCTTTGAATGTTACTTCTTTGCGCATGAGTTCAAAGCATTTTTTCCCAATTTAAAATCTGTCTTGTGTAACTGTAATTTATGCAGCTTATTACTCTATTAAACTTGAAAGATGTGTTTAGATTTTTAAAGAACATTCAATATGGTAATTATGAAGCCATTTCTCAAAACAACAAGAATTGTGAGGCTGAACATGTGTGACGTTCCTTTGGGTGTTGTTTTTTGTTGCTTTTCTGAGGAAATGAAAACAGAAGAAAGAGGTAATTGCTAATAAACATCACCTATTATTGCCTCCCCTCCCTCCCCCCCCCCCCCTCCCCCCCCCCCCAAAAAAAAAAAAAGGCAAAAAAACAACCAACCAACCAAAAACCAATATTTTTAATTCCAACTTTTCTTTTGACCAAAACACTTGTTTAAACATTAAAGGTTGCAGTGGAATGTGCAGTGGAATATTGTCTTCCATATGATGGTGTTAAAGCAAGCTAAACACTTGCCTTCATTTGCAGGCAGTAAACCAATGCACTATGTTTTATTACTACATTTAAAGCTTAGGATTTTTGAATAATTTTTCTATCTCTTTTTAATCTATGAATTCCACTGATGCTGTCTATTTCTGGAAGTTTTGTATTTAACAAGTTTTCAGAGGCAGAAATTCAAAAGATGATGAGCAGATGCTGTATCTGTATTTTCTCCGTTAGCAGAAGTTTCTCTCTACCAAGTCTCCAGGCCAATTTTTGTCCTGGGCATTTTCAAATTTGGAAAATCCACTAAGTTTGAAATTGTGAAGCTGCCTCTCATGTTGTCTATTTTCTGGATATATTTACCTTTTATTGGAAGTTTTTAAAATGTTACAAATTTCTATGTAGTAAGCAGCCAAAATAATTGCATCTTGTATATACACAAGAACTAGTTTATAGCGCTTTAAACTGTGCAAGCAGTGATAATGCTTCTGGAAACTGAATTTAACGTACCTGGTGGATATATATCCCTAAGCTGTTATTGTAACATCATATCAACTTGACTAACAAGAAATAAAGCTTTTTCCAAGTGTACTTCTTGTGAAGAATGGTTTCCTGGATAGGTGCCTAATCATTACATTGCCTGGCTGAACGGCACAGCTGTGAATATTGTCAGGCCTTAGCAGGAGGAGGCAGAACCACATTTCCAGAGCACAGCTGAAATTACTGCTTTTCCTGATGCAGGTAAATCACTAGTCTTGCTCAATATTCAAAATCTGTTCAGCAATAAATTGTGAAAATAGAATAAAATAAATATTATAGCAGCCCAACTGTGTGACTCAGCATAGTTATGATGCAGAGTTTGGGTTCAGGGGCAAGTAAAGTGCATGCTGACCTTGATGCGCAAAAAGCCAGCCTCTCCGGCTGGCATTCTGATGAGTTGTTTGTGATTTTCAATTGTAGTCCATGCCAACTTGATGCAGCAGACCAGCACTTAGCAGTGGTAAGCAAGGTAGCCAGTCTGTGGCATGATTTTTGAGTTGTTTCAGGATGAAAATTTGAACTGGATGATCAGATAATTCTCTATTTAAAATAATAATCATATAGATTACTGACAAATACATATTCATGATCAAATTAATTTTTTAAGCTCGAGTAACTTTCACTACCTTCCACTTCATTTGAGGAGTATCCTGCTGTAGTGATATTAAAACGTTTGAAACAATTAGATTTTAATCTGGAGCGGACCTTGATTGTCATTTTCTTTTAAAATGTAGAGATAAATAATCATAAAAATAAATCTGTTCCAAATTTGTGCATGTATTTAAGGAAGGATTAAGAACATCCGTGTGGTGGGGGTCATGGGACATAGTGGCATATATGGGGTGTTTGTATGTGTAAAAATATGGGACGTATTTCTGTTCTGGTGAGTAAAAAGAAGCTAAATTGTGTTAAGACCAAATGAGTTGTTCCATGGCATGATGTGTGTGAGTTTGTTGGTGTGTTTTCGCTGTGATGAGCATGTCTGAACACAATGAAACTACAAGAATGTAATGAATCAAGTTAAAGGTAGTTATATCTCAGTATCTTCTCTCTGACCATGCCCCTAACCATCATGTACTTAGGAAAGAGGGCACAAATAAGACAAGAGGTTGTCAGAAGGGCTCCCAACGCAAATTGTGCAGAATATTTGTTCATTTTGAACTTGTTGCCTGCTAGTTTATCTCTATGTTTCTTTCTTCTTGTATAAAAGACAGTGAGCAATTGCTTCCTATTTGCCTGCTACATGCCAAGGAATGTCTTTTTTCCTTCCTTTTTTTCCCTTTAAAAAATGTAAAACAAAAAAAAAAACTCTCCTGCAGACAGATTTGAAAGAGATCTTGTAGTTGTTTAAAATTTTTTGCTGTTTTCGAACTGTCACTTTGATTCATTTTTTCAGAAATTCAGAAATAATAGTTTTCTGTTATGAGTATGCAGACATGTATTTGTACATGTGCATGGACATGATCCTTGCTGAAGCCTTCAGGCTTACCAACTTTTACCAACTTGTGTAAATGCATGGGCATATGAAAAGATTTCCACCATAGGAAATCCTAGAGAGGCACGTAAAACTTTTAAGTTCAATTAGGTGACACCCATGAATGTCTGTTCTGATAGGTGTAGAAAGTACACACTTTCGTAGTGCAGTACCATTTCTGGACTTCTCAATAAGAGAAGAGCTGTGAAACCACAACTTAGAGCTTTTCAAATTAAAAAGAGTGTAAGTAGACTTAGGTATTTAGATGGATAGAAAGGGACACTGATAAAAACAGCTACAAGAAATGTAATTTGGAGACTTGGATGATCAAACAAATGTATATAGCAGTAAATCCCATTGTTCTTTCAACGATGATGAACTGATAAACTGCTAATCAGTTGCCATACAGTTATGTAGTCATGCTGAGAACTACAAGAGCTTTACATGACTGTATCCAAGCTGGTTTGTTATCAAAAGACATACTTAACAGAGAAATGGGTGGTGAACAGGGCTGAAATGATTTAAGATTTCAGTTCTGTTGGCTGTTTCCAGAGTATTGGAGCTCTCACACGCAATTGAGTGCTATGATAATCAAAGCTCTTAAGTGGTACTGTAAAAACACTTGTAGCTGCTGCATAGTTCTTGGGCCTAATAGTAGAAACCTCTCTTCTCAGCAATACAGCAATTATTTAGAGAAAGCATAATTTGAGCTTCCCTCAAATGCTTCTGAACAGTTTTAGTTTGTTTAATAGAGGGCTGCATTTTTACACAAAGGGAAGGATACTTTGCCATTTAGTGTACTATTGACGTGCTTCTTTATCACCTGCAAGGATTTGCAATTACATAGATTGTATCTCACGGGAAACAGGAACATAAGAGATCTCTGCTGGGTTCACTGAACCCATTTCCAGCAGTGCTCATAAGCAGATTTCTACACAGGAGCGCCACAGGCATATTTGATACTTCTTCTCAAAGGTCTTTCTGGCTTCAGCTATTCTGAGAACAGGGTCTTTCTGAGTTCCTGTGGATTTACTAACCTTCAACAGATTTATTTTGTATCAACTTCTCCAGGCAGTCTTTGGGCACATCCGAAAAAACAACAGCAAAAACCACAGGTTATCAACTGAGTATATATATATATTTCTCAACAAATTCTCAAGAAATCTCATGCTCTTTTAACCTTATTTAGTACTTAGAGCCTGAGGAGCCCTGGTCCCAGAAAAAAAATCAATAAAACTGTCATTACATCCATATCCACCAATTATGGTTAGATTCAGAGGGTCATCTGAGTTGATAAACTTTTGCCAACTTCTTAGCTGTATCTGTTCCAGCTGCTAAGGCATGTGCTGCCATTTATTCCACTCTTTTTGTTTGTTTGTTTGTTTTCCCTAAAGATCCCAGGGTAAAATACTGTCTGTACACGGAATGATCCAGGGGCTCTAACCCTTATTCTGGAAGTACCTTTCAGTCTCTCTCCATGCAGAGACGACGGTAATAGGTCTTTTTTTGCACACACATGTTTATTTCTAACTCCTGCTGTTCACAAAATTAATTTCTGTTGGAAACAGAACATCATGATGAGGCTGATTATTTTGACTGGGTTTTTACTTTATACACTATACAAAGGAACTGATTTACTTTCTATTAATTATACATCAGCTATAGGGACCACCTAGTGTGCTTTCTTCAGAGCATCCAGACATTAAAGCTTGTTCTCGGGTTTGGGTTGAAAAGCAGAGATAACAGGAGGGGGAAGGATTTGGCAGCAAGAGGCTTCTTCCAGAAGCTTAAAGTGCATTCCAGCTGTTGAATGCAAAAGAGTTGTTATTGTGTAGGATGTGTCGTCTTCTACTTATGTGCAGTGTAATGTTACTTGTCACAAACCCTTCTTTTTTATTAAAAAAACAAACAAACAACACAAAGAATAAGCAAAGAAAATTCCAACAAATTGCTTTTTAATTATAAGAAATTCAATAACACTAGCACTTTATTCCTTTCTGAATAATATAATGAGATTTGAACATGGCTTCATCAGGAGAATGACCTAATAAAATAGTTTATTGAACCATGAAAGATTCATTAAAACTACCTTGCAAGGTTTTGTGGATTTTTTTTTTGTGTACTTTGGAGGTTTTTGTTCTTAAAAGCCTGTCAAAAGCAGTTATTGCATGTGTTTGTTTTTATTCATTTTATAGTACTAGACAGCATAATTTATTCTTATTTACCTATTATGTTATGAAGATGTTTACAGAAAAATCATTACAGCTGAGCTGTATCTCATTTGCTGGAGTCTGAGGCTTCTACCTAGGTAACTTCATAAAGTCACCTAGAGCTGCTGAACCGAATGGTGTACTGTGGAGTTTTGCTCACACATTGAGGAATTGGTGAAGATTTTCAAAATTTCAGACAACTCCCATTTCCCACTGACTTAAAAAAAAAAAATAAATAAATAATAATAATAAATATTTGTCATCACAAGCTCAGTTTGCTTTCCTGATTGAAAGATGGAGAGACCAGGACTGTTTCAGAACTTTTTTTTTTTTTCCTCAAAGGGTACTAAAAGGTAAATCTGTGAATTTCCTTTTTAATTGAAATGTCACAATGTTTCCAGGAAACAGATGCATGGGTTAGTCTGATTTAATTAATTTTCCTGTTATGTCAGAGTGTGAGATGATTCAACAGCATGAAGTCTAATATATTTTGCACTTTTTTTTTTGGAGAAATTTCACATATACAGGGCAATGGGACTTGGGCTGTTACCGAGCATGGCATTTGGAAGAGGCAAATGTATTTCATATGGTTGTCGTTTCTGGCCTTATATGCTGCTGGTCACACAAGTTCAATCTGGTGCATCAGTTCCAGAGAAGACTCTTTTGTCTTTGCTCAGAAATACTTGAATTCCTAAATTAGTGTTATTTTCCTTTTCTCAATTTTATTTTTAGTTTTCCAAAGTGATGCTATTCCTGTATAGTGTTTTGAATAGGATGTAATACCTCTAAAATAAGCTTGTGGTAATTTTACTTGATTTACACTCCCATTTGAAGTTCCCCAAAGTTTTCCCTATCCCTTGTGAACAATGGTATCCTGGGTTCCCACAAGCCTCAGAGACAAAGCAATACTGTGCCTTCCAGCAGTTTGCTTTTCATTAGATGTCAGAGCATCTTCATTATCTTAAACCTGACAATCGTACCAAAGCTAAATGACAGAAGTTAACTAGTGAGCTGCATTCTTTCCTCTTCTTCACCATCTCTGTGATGAAAAGTGATAATTCTGTTGAGTCAGTGAAATTCTGCCCATTTAAACAGCTGAGAGTATTTACACCAGAGCTTTTAAGCCAGCAAGCTCCTTCTCTAAAAATATGCGTTCAGAGCTGACTCACATCTCACCCCAGCAGCCTGATGTAAAATCATTGCATTAGCCAGCAGGAATAAGAGCAGGATGCAATATATATATATGTATATATATATATGTTCTGAATCTTTTAAGAAAAGTCTAATGTTTTTTGGATATGCTTCCAGAGAACTGGATTTAGTTCTCCCATGTAAACACAGCATTGGTTTTGTGCAGTTGCACAGGACAAGTCAAATGTGTGCACCAGCTTTAGTGCATGCTGCTTAAATTACATGGGCCAGAATGTTTTTCCAGCTGGCAGCAGTAAGGACAAAATATAAGGTTGTGGTAATTGAACTGAATTTTAAAATCTCTTATCAATCTGTTTAGGTGTATTTTAATGTTTTATGCATTTGTGAACCATGTTCTTACCTTGTTATTGAAGAATCTGTTTGCTTAGCAGCTGGCATAGACCAATAGATGCATTTGGAAAAGGATTATTACTTAAACTAAGAAAACAAAGTCAATATGTGGTATTCAGTTGGTATATGACTGCATGTGAAATTACTATGTGCCTTTCCTCTGTACTTATGTTACGATATGGTATCACTGTACATATGTTTTATGGTGGCTCAGAATTTATCAGGTTTAGCTTTCCTTGCCTTAAATATGGAATTTATAAATTATAGTCCTATTTTTTTTTCTGGCAAAATGCTGACTTGGTTTTATACACTAAGCTTAGTGTAATAAAACAAACAAAAAAAAGAAATCAGACCAAAAACACACACACACACACAAAAAAAAAAAAACACACACAAAAAAAAACAAAAACCACAAAACAAAACAACAACAACAAAACACCGACAAAACCACAACCATTTCAGTGGCCCACAGTTATCAGGAATCGCAAGGGTCAGCTTCACATGTGTCAGCTTAGTTGAAGTCTGACGGACACAAAAAACAATGGAAAACTGTGCCCTTCAAGATCATCATTACTTTTGATCAGTAAACTTGTTTATAACTGTTTAAAAACCAAACAAACAAATTCCCACAAACTTATCTAATAGTTAAGTTATAATCATTCTATTTGTACTATTAGAAAATAGTAATTTTATTGAGACAATAGTGGTTCTCCACTGGTCAAATAGATTGCAGATACAGACTTTATTTAATGTAGTATTTCTGCTTTAATGTATTACGTTGAAGCATTATATTAGTAATACAGTGCTAGACAGATGTGATGTGTTGAGTTACTTAATGAACATTTTCTTTGGAGAATATCTACAGCACCCCCGCATAGCCAGATTGACAGCAGTAATTGAAGAGCTGAATGTCTGTCTGAGGATATAGATTAAAAAAATAAATAAATAATGAGTTTATGCAGTCTCATGTTTCCACTTACTGCCACTGAGTAATCTCCAATGGAGACTGGTTAATCACATGGGAAAGAATATGGCTCAAAAAGTGTTTAGCTAAAATTAAAAGCCATTCCAATATTGGCTGTATTCCCTCAGCTTTTTTAGTTACAGGGGTGACTTTCTTCATGCATAACGTCTGAGTCCCCAGACAGGCTGTCAGTTGGAAGAAAGTGCTATGTTTACTTTTTTTACCATATAAAATTATATAAATATTAGTTTGCCTTGATTCCCTATATTTGCCCATTTACTCCCATTCTTCATACTCTTTCTAAAGGTACTAGGAGGATACTATTCTGCTTGCATAAGCATTTATTCTGTAACCTGAGATAAGATACTCTTGTTCAGTGCTCTATTTTAGTAATCACACCTGCAACTGCTGTCTTGCAGCTCAAAGTCCCACTACCTGATTTTTGCAAATACTGTTCATGCCAGAGGTTTAATTTGAAATTCAGCCGGCTGTAAGTCGTGATAAAATATACATGTTCTATTGTTGTCTTAGTCTAACCCCATTTTGCTGTTTGTAAATTCAAAAGTATTAGGATCATATCTCAAAAGGTAAAGCTTAATTTAATTTTAAGATTAAGCTGAACAAAACATGTCTTTAGCAGTTTGTGGTGTTGCTCTAAACTAACTTCATTCAAAAGAAAAAAAATAATCAAATAAATGTCACCCAACAAGAAAATCTCCATTTCTATTCTGCTGAAATTCTGTTAGGTCTGTTCTGACTTCTCTCTTGAAGCATTTTTCAGAACAAATAAGTTGGCAAGCTTTAAGAAATACTGTAGCTATATCTTTTGTTTTTCTCTGATTTAAGCCAAGAAAATAATTATTTGAAAAAAATATATATAACTAGTTATTTGTTTTTCTGTCTTTGGCATGAACTTGTTTTAAATTGTAAATGAATTGCATTAATATAGTCTTTATGCATTTCACATTTGGCTGCTAATTACTTTTTTTTTTCCTGACAAATATAATTCAAAACTGAATTTTTTGTTACTTGAAGCACATCGTTTAATTTTAGTTCAATTTTATGGCACTCTGAGTTGTAGTATATAGCAATTCTTTGTGCCCCATGTGTAAAATTGTTTTTTTTTTTTTTTGTAATACCCGTATTGTTTCAAAATATATTATAGTGTTTATTCACTTTTATTATATCTTTCATAGGGATATTAGGTCTGTCCAAAGTTTTAATACTTCTGTTAGAAAAGCTTAGTAACTCAGTCCAAATGTCTGTGTATATTGTCATTGGGACATCTTGGCAAAATTGTGCAGGTTCAGAAGGCACGTCATGTGGCTGAATTGTTTGTCATGAAGCTTAATGAGGCATATGGGGACAGAGGTATTGTATTAGTGAACTTTGTGTTTTGTCCAAATACAGAAAAAAAACTCCAAAAGGTGTCATGAAATTTATTTATTGTAGTTCAAAGTTCTATCAATTTTCAGAACTTATTTTTTGTAAGCTTAATATCATCTTGAGTTGCCTGTCTGGATAGACTTCTGATGAGAATTAATTTCAGACACTAAAATAGCTTGGATTCAGCTGACAACAGTTTTAACAATACTCTCTTTGAAAGGAATCTTAGTGGAAGGACACTTTGAACAATAGCAGTACTTCAAAGATATGAAAAACATTCTGATTTAGGTAAGAAGAAAACTTTCAGAAATACTTTAATTCTAATATGGTTAACAATAGCAGTGAGGAAGAGTAAAGTCTATTGTAATGAATTTAAATGAAATGGCTCAAACCTTTGATATCGTCATAAGAAGACTGCCTAAGATTAGAGGAGAAGGTGAGGAATTGGGACTGGACAAGCAGAACTGTATTTGTCAAATGTGAAAACACTTTTAGGTGTTAGCACAGCCTATACCCAATGAAAGGGTTTGAATTACCCAATGTTAGAAGGACTATAGGCACATAGGTCATCCAGCAAACTAATTCTGTGACAGCTTAGCTGAGTGGTAAAGTCAAGTTTCAATCCAGTAAAATGATTGCACAGTAGCTAAATTTTATTGCTTTTGAGCAGTTAAATAACCTTCTCTATGGAAATAAAGGTGTGGTTTGGATTAATTGTCAAACAGTAGCCACACATAGACACCTGATCAGTAATCAGGCCCTAGAGCACTGACTCACAGGAGCATTTATATCTAAATGATCAAAACACAGCACAGCCAAGTAGTTTGAAACTGCAGCAAAACCAAACAATTTCAGGTGACTTTTAGATGAAGGAGTGCTTGGAAGGGACTTGAAGTTGGGAAAAAAAAGTGAACAGGATTATCCCCTTTTTGCTTCATCTGTTTTCAGAGATAAGCCTCTTTTGCAAATGAAAATAAACACCAAGATCAAAACACCAATTTCTGTTTCTATCTGAAAGTAGTTACTAGATTCTAAAAAATACTAACTAGGATTGGGAAAGAATAGAGGAAGTTTTCACAATGTATAATTTCACAAAAGTCAGGTTAAAATCTAGTCTCTAAAATGCAGAGCTTCTTAATATTGGGACAAATGGTAAAGAAAAACCTTGACAGTTAGAAAGCTTGAAATGCTTTTCATTGATTCAGAAACAGCATTGGTGCACTTTCTGGCTTCTAAAATTGCTAGTAATTTGTCACCAACTGTGCCGAAAGTAAGATCATGTCCATGGCATTGTATTATAAAGAAATTCTATCATCTCTGTTTCAATTCCTTATGAAAATAACTGCACGCTCATGTCTTGCAGTGTTTGTCAGGAGCCTGCTGAACAGTGGTCCAGATTCAATATTTTTTTGTTTGCTGCCATGGTTGGCAAGAGCAAAATGTCATGAATGTGATAATCACAACTCAACTGTTAGCAAATGTACTCCCTACAACTACCCTACTAACCCTTGGTGGATTAAATAAATGGGAAAAATCCATCAAAAGAAAATCTAATAGATATCCTCAGTATGTGCCTGGCTTAGGGAAGAACAAAATTACTCCTGTTAAGACTAGAAAAATGCACTTTTTTTCTTTTTTTTTTTTTTCTTCCCCATAGGTAAGAACACAATTCCCAATATATGGGATATATGTAGGGGGATTGAATATAATGCAAGAGTATGAGGTATGATTTTTTTGCCCCTCTTATGGTAATTTCAGTCATCAGATTATGTCTCGCTTATACAAGAATAAAAAAATACTTTTTTCTGCCCTGGTTTTCATGGCTGTAGGAGACAAAAACTGATAGTTTATAGCATTGCTTTTCACTCCTAAGCTGTTGTTAAACAGACATCCTCTCTGCCAGGTTGTTATTTTCATGAATTTAATGTTGATTGCATAAATTTATCATAAGCTTATTGGCAGTCAATTGGAAAAAAATCAGAAAACTGGTATTTTCTTACTCGGAATTGTAATCTTGATACATTCTCCAGTAGCCTCTTGCAGTTAGTGAAATTTCCTTACTTAAGTAGTATAGTTACATACTTAAAGAAGAGAGAATGAGAAGTTAAATTGCTGTTTAGTAAGAAATTATTTGAAATCAGTTGGGAATGTAATACCATACTATATATAAAAATTGTTTGAACACCTGAGTTCTCCCACAGGGCACAGAGGCAATGCAACAACTTGACTCAAACTGTGAAGAAGCTTATTACTATATTTGATGCATGGCTTTTTGACAAGAACTTGTCTAGCATTTCACCTTCAGGTCATCTGTGGGTCTTTCACATTCTTTCTGCATAACATCTATGTGATATAAGCTAACCTATCAATCCACATAATTGATACTCTCAGTCGCGATCTCATCATTTCATAACTCCATGTTTCTGCCTTTGACAAATTCATTCTTTCCTGCTCATTTCTGTCTAGATTGGTGCAGCAAGGATGACTTTTCTAACTTGTTATTTTTGTCCACATCATCCACTACTCAACTTGCGATTTTTCAACTTGAAAAAAATTTTGTATCCTATAAACCATGAGTTGCAATACTGTTAAAGTCTTTACAGACCTGGGAGATAATTACTCTCAGAAAGTGGAGGAGTTTTGCAAAGTTATTTTTTTTTCAAAATTACTCATAACTTTGTGATGCTTGAACATCTGCCTAGTGTATTAACACTATCAAAGTGGACAACAGAGATTCTGTCTTGTTGTTCCTCTATCAGTCTGGTTATAGTGTCTGAAGTCTTCTGCATATGGCTGTGGATAATGACTGGCATATGAGGCAACGACTCCCCATTTATTTTGCTTTTTTGCAGTTCTTGCGTAGTGGGGTAATGGTCAACAACTTGCAATTCTACTGTAAAACAAGTAATGTATTGTGAGCAAAAAAGAAATGGCAGTGACCAAAATTTTACCACCTGTACATTTGAGATGCATGTGAAAGACCATCTTGGTCCTGGAGGCGTATTTGTGGTTACATAACTGAATTTTAGTTGCAAAACATTGAAAATGAAAATTTTCTATTAATCTCTTCCAAATGTTCTTCACGTTCCCCAATAGCAGGCTGTCGTCTTTACTGTTAGGTTGTACTATTGGATCCTTTTTGCAAGTCTCTTAGCCAAAATTTTCTCCATAAAGTAGGTGTATTACTGTCCTTAGATTCCTCAGATGACTGACAAGAAAAAATTGAGGAAATACACATTTGATGGTGACGTGTTGTAAATCTGACCTTTCAAATAAGAAATACTACTAGATTTTATGTATCTTTCTCTGGACTAGCTAAGAAAGTTACCAGGATCCTGTGAGGTTAATATTACATTATTGTAACAAGGAAAAGAACAGAAAATGCAGGAGTTTTGACTCCCATATGCTATTGTGCAGTGGGAGAGATGGGGAAAATTTCATTGTTGTGTGGCCTTAAATGTAAATGTGAAATGGTAAAACCGATGTTATGTACTTCATGTAAATAAGCAAAAACTGAAATTAGAGCTTATTTATGCTTTGTTCTGATTGTGAACAACTCTACAGAATAATTAATCTATGTGGTTATTCCTAAAAACTTCTTAAAAGTTTTCTCTGTTCTGTTAGTTTAACCTACTTTGAAAGTAGGAAAACACCAGAAGTAATTAGGAATAAGTCAGTATCATTCCTGTGTCTTACTCATTACATCATTGAAAAAGCTGTTTGCCTGATTTTTTTCTTAATTAACCATCTTTAGGTTAAATTTTATAGCCACCCAGTATCTTGATGCTTTTATAGAATTGGGAAATTCTGTATTTGCTTTCATGAAGTGACAAGCCTACTATTTTAAGAAAAACTAGTTGAACAGTACTGATTGGTTCAGTGTTATTAGCAGGACACGTTAATGTTCTGTTATTTTGCACCCTATTATCAGCTTAATCAGTGGGTTTATCATTGGTTCAATGTTTACATGGATCATGAAATAAGTCCCGGAATATTGAATTGTGAACCTCATGTGTGGCCTGTGCAGCAGCCTCAACAATGTCAGTGATACCAGTGAAAAGACTTGGTGCACTCTGAGCATTTAATGGGTTCAGTGTGTGCTCCTTACTGCGTTGTAAGGGCACCTGTAGCTAGCAAAACAGAAAGGACACAGTAATGTTAAAGGCAACTTAGTAGAAATCAGTGCTGTAATTCTTTCCACACAATTCATACTGATAACTAAGAAAAAGTTATATATTTTTAAAAACGCAGTGTTACTGAAAGTCTCTTCTTTATGAAGTTTTTGCCAGAGCTGACAGTCTAAAATTGTAACTACTTTGTTTAATAAATTAATAAATAAATAAAGGAATATAGCCAGCCCCTTAGCAGCTATAAATTCTGTGCAATTACTACATTATTGCTCAGTATGCATTTGTGACAACCAAAATATTATAGTTTTGGAAACTAGAAGCTAAGCTGCTCTTGGAAGGGCAAACACGATGAAAGGATGACTTGGTTAGTCTGTAGGTGGTGCTCTTGTCACTAAAGAAAGACCAGCTTTGCCAAGCTACTACTATTATGCTGCGTTTTTACTTCTATTTTTGAAGTGATCAATTTCATTGGCAGTATTAGATTGTTGCTTCTCATCTGTGTTTTGCCTTCTGAAGGAGAACGATAACATATATACTGTAGTTCTGAAATAGGTTGTTTGGCTGCAAAAAGTGTTCCAATTACTTTAGCAAGTCTTATTTTGGGATAGGAATTAGGCATTCATAGATTTCAAGTAATATATATTTATACATTACACATAATAGACAACTTTCTACCACATAAACATATGAAGTCTGATACTTCCACGTAGCTTCGTGATGATCATTGTGATTCTTATACAGTTAATGATCAACAAGGAGTTAAAATTGTTCCTCTATTATATATTTGCAGATCTGTAGCAAGTATTGGGATTCAGATAAGCAGAGATAAATCCACATATAGCTCTTTATTTTTGCCATTTTTCACAATGGATACTTCATTGCCAATATAGTGTATGGAGTGTATTTTATAGTGATAATGAAAATATATATATGTGTATATATATAAAAGCAAAAAATGTGTGTAAAACACAATGAAGAGATATTTGGGGTATTACGCCTTCCATCAGCTCTTATTTCAGGGCTTTTAGATGAGATAAGGTGCAAACTGTGAGGATGCAATGGATATATGCATTTAGGCTCTTTGTGTTTAAATCTGCTGAACGGTTGGATTTGGTGTTTGTGCCCTCAGTGTAATTTTATTTTATTTTATTTTTTTGATGAGTACAGCGAAGAACATTAGAAACAGATGATTCTAGAAGAGTATTAGGAAAACAATTTTGTGACTAAGTCATTTTATATTTGGATTTTAGTGATCCTATTTATGTACTTGCAAGTACCATACGAATGCCTGCAAATGCACAGTTAATGAGTAGTTATAAAAAACTGAGTTCCTTACATTGTGCAGGGTGGATGATGCTTTCAGGTGTTCTTTATGTTCTGTGATAAGTTTCCATATGATTGTATGGTGCCAATGACAAAATAGTGCTGGGTGAGATTTGCTTGCAACTCTATTACAGTTTTGCACACTGAATCTATATATTTTCTTGGCTGTGGAATGTATACAGAAGAATTTTTTTTTTTCTTTTCTGTGGGAGAGGAAGGAGAAGTTCATATTCTCAAGCTCCTTTTGAAAACTAGTATTTCTTCAGTACTAAAGTCTTTGAATAACACGTAGTAATTGTTCAGATACGATCCAGAAATTTGAGTGAACACAGACTGTTTTACAAGGTTTCTCAAAATCACTGCTAGACCAGAGTGACATACTCGATCCTTGATGATCCATACTCAATGATATTAGAACCAGTTATCATTAAGACTACAAAATAGTTATACCCGTCAACTACTGTTTTACTTAATAAAAAGAAGACCAGTATTTCCAATGATATCACTGTATTTCTTTTTGAAAGTTCTATGTAGTAATGACTGACTTTTAGATATGTCAGTATCTGTCATTTAACTTTGTAAAAAGCATATGTGAAATCTAAGCTTTGTTTCAATGATGTTTAACTATAGAGACTTAAATTGGAAGACATGATTTAGGATCATTCCTACTATAGATAATTACACGATATTAGGGAAGACAGTGCTTTCTTACAATGCAGGAAGAGTTCCTGAAGTTGACAAATTATCCTCTTTGTTATGTAATGAAGATTTTTATTTCATAACATGTCTGTGATATCAAAGTACCTCTGGTGGAACAGCACCATTTCTCCCGCCCTGTTAAGGAGAATACCAATCACAGAATTAGTGGGGTTGCAAGATTTGAGATCCTCTGTTCCACCTTCTTGGCTTGAGCAGGCTGCCCGGGACTGCAACCAGGTGGGCTTTGAGCAGCTCCACAGATGGAGACTTTACAACCTTGCAGTAACAGGCCAACCTGTTCTAGTCTTTGATGACAACTCATTTTGTTGCTAATGCAAATCAGAGCATTTATAAAGAATGTAAAACTAATCTTAAAATTTTCTAGGAGCTTCCTAAAATGAGTTTAGAGAGAATTCTCTCAGTGAGAAAAACAGTAAAACGAACAAAATTTGTAGCTAAGGATCAACTCTTGCCTTAACTCTTGAAACATGTGAAAATACGACCAAAATCTAAAAATAATTCTTATCACTCCCTAACCTGCTTAATTACTTATTAAATTGAGGGGGAAACAAACAAACAAAAGTTTAAATCCAGATGAGGATTGTTAGGAAAGTAATAATGCAAAATTATACTCAAGAACAGTTTAATAAATATTAAAAGGATCTTGATAGCTGTAGTTACTTCAACTGCTCCTTTTAATGCTTTCTTGCATAGATTACTCAATTCCCCACTGGAATCTCTGTGAAATGTTGCTGTGTCTGTGCTCTAAGAGCTGATAGTGATACGGCTTTAAAACAGTTTTGGAATAAAAGCAATATACATGAAAATAGTAACTACAAATTGAATGAGACTTTGGGTCTTTCCACAAACGAAAAGTTTTGTTATTGTGACTTTGCTGTTTCAATGACAACACCAAGGAAACCTGAAGATGAAAACCCCAGATTTTCAAGATTTTAATATAAGACTGATACTTAGCAAAAAGCTAATGGTGAGAAGGAATTGGGAAAGCCGAGAAGAACAGCATATTTTAGGATATTCTCATCAATTCCTGTGTCATACTGAATATGGACTGCTGATTCCTACCTTGTGTTTGCTGCAGTCTTTTTGAGAACACCATTTGTAGACATTTAATGGGTTTCAGAGATGGGATTTTCCAGGCCTGAAATGCTTTCTTTATAGTGGTAATGTCTAATTCATATAGATTTTTAGCAATATATCTTTAAGCTAGGGTTCCCAAGGAGAAATTTGTTCTGTTCCTTGTAGGTATTGAGAATCATGTAAATCCTTAAAAAGAGGACCTACAACTACCCTGTGAGTTTCAGAAACAAACAAAACTTCAGAAATTTCCCAGATTAGGGTAGCTGCCCTCAGGACTAAAACAGGCTTCTGCCTAAACTGAATGCTCAAATTGAAGTAAATCTCTAGTGGTGTAGGCTTCATAATTTGTGGGCCTAAAAGGCTGAAGCCAATCTTCCTCATCTGAAGTAGTCTTACAGCTTTTCACCAACATAATGCTCTCGTCAATAATGCATTGCCCTAAGGTAAAAAGTGTATTGTTTCAGATACAGACAAGTAACAGGAGAAAAGAAAAACATCCTTGAAGAGAACCCTTTGGTTTGTTTTTCATTCTTCCCTGGACTGGGATGTAGCAGATTTCCGTATGAATAACATCCATTACCTATTTAACCCTTTAACCAGCCAGCCATCTGGGGCTGCATGCAATCTAACAGACCGATCCATCATGCTCACCAAAGAACAGAAAATTTATAACACAGTAACTTTAGGGATTTCTTTTAGTGGTTTCAGAAGTTTGGCTGCTTGTGTGTATTGAGCATTTCATAATTCTAGGCAGGCCAATGGTGCAGCCTGCAGAGAATTTCCATCACTTGATGTTGCAGGCTAGATCTTTATGCATCTATCTGTAAATCTCTGATTTACAGAGTCAGTGTTCGTGGGTGAATTTTAAAATACATTTATGCATGGTCTTGGCTCATTGTGATATTAGGAATTTAGCTACTACCTGATTACTATTTATGTAACTGAAATAGTCAAAGCTTCCTACATAGTCAAGGATAGAGTTTTGGTATGATTATTTTTTTTCCTAAGCATGATCCAGAAGACTAGCCCAGTAAATCATTTCAGGGCTAACTTAGATTTTACGCTTCAAACTAATCAATGATGAATTTGATTAATTAGATTCAAAAGAACATTGGTGAAGCTTAAACTGAATCATTTTAAAGACATAGTGTCTCGGATAAGCTGTGGAATGTAAGTTTTAACTTTAAAGCTCTTTACAAAAGACTGACTTCAAAGAAGAAAGTAGTACTTTATTTTACTTTGTAATATTTATAAGGTAAGGCAAAGAGTCAATGCCTACATGTACATATATTTTATTTTCAGATTATGAAAAGACCTGATCCTAAAAATACTTGACCAGGTATAACATACCAAAAAAAAATATTCCATTTTCCCAGCTCATGATATAAATTGTCTTTAATTCTGGGAAAATATAGATTTAACTAGGACAGAGAAGTTATACAAACTGAATGAGATTAAGGTGCACAGACTGAAGGCATTAAAATGTCCACAGAGTAAAGGATCGTGTATGGATATAACCGTTATTTTTAAGGAAATGGAAATAGCTCTTGCAAGTACTTCAGTGTGAAGTGGTGTATGGTTTGTTTCATTGTGCAAGTTATTTCTCTGAAGGACAGTGATTCAGTAGTTAGATGATGAAGCTTTTATTCATCTTGACTTGCCAATTCAGCTGTTGTACAATGAGTTTAGCATTACCTGGATAAAATGAATACAACCTATTTCCTCTAACAACAATCTTTTTTCTCCCTGAGTTGTGTACTGGCATTGATGAACACCTTCCCCCCAGGCCTGCTTATCTGCAAACTTCCCAGATCACTTCTGCTGCAATAAGCACCTGCTCCCTGGCCTTCATCGCTTCTTATTTGTGTCTTAGTACCACACTGTTCCTCTTCCTCCCCACCTTCCATCAGTGACTCTTCTGCTAAAAGCTGGGGTATTTTTCAGCTGCCTGAGGTAAAATAATAATGGAATATTTTATAAGCAATAAAAATTGTGTGAATATGCAAATATTACTTAAAATATTACTTTATATTACTTTATTACTTTATATTATTTTTATTAGATTACTTTAAAAATAGTTAGCATAGACTCAAAGAATGGTTTGGGTTGGAAGGGACCTTAAATATCAGCCAATTCTGACCCCATGCTGTGGGCAGGGACATCTCCGACCAGACCACGTTGCCTAGGGCCCTATCCAGCCTGGTCTTTAAACACTTGCGGGGATGGGGCATCCCCAACTTCTTTATATAAGGCAAACTAAAATCTCCACTATTTGTCTGTTCTAGTTTACCTTTCCCATTTCTGTAATTTCAGGCTTCAAAAACTGTTGTGCAAGTCTGTGATTTTGACGAATTGCTGTCCATTATGTCATTGAAGACTTAATAGCATATACTTTAATAAAGGTTGGGTGATACCTTATTAAAAGTACAGAAGGTTCTTCATGGTCTTCATTTGCATTTAGTGATAGATTTTGAAAGAGACTGATTATACTTTACAGCTGGAAGAGAGCTGGGTAATAAGGAGTTTATGCAAGCAAGATTCAGAGTCTTGTTAGGCTTAAAAAGACAGTGAAAATATGTTTCCTGGCAAAATGATGTTTCCTGTCTTTTTTATATATTTTTTTTTATTTTTTGGCACAGATCCACAAACCTGTTTTTTCAAAATACAGGATAATACCCCTGAGCAAATTATGAATGGAGAGTTGGGTTTTGGTACTTTGTGTTGAATGCATCACTGGATAGAATACATAGAGCTAAAAGTTATCCTCCTATGTGTCTAGAACAAACGTTTGCTGTAGTTGCTTCTTCAGACTTCTGCATCCTGATCTGCATGCATTTGTAGTAAATGTTTTGTCACCACAGTGTTTGTGAAGGGTTCCTGATTAAAAAAAAAAAAGTTCACACATCTTACTGATCTCTGACATACCTAATTCCAAACTCCAGCATCACAGAATTTTATTTCATTATTTTTAATTGCTCAGAATTTATGAATATTTAGCTCCCCATATGCAAGAGAGAACATGGCTAGTAAGTAAGATACAGTAAGTTACCTGATTTGATTTTGCTTCCACATGTACTTGATAACACATTATAACACATGTACTTGATCCACATGTACTTGAGTCAGGTATGATACATAGTATAGAACAGATGCTATTGAAACTGCCACCAATGTTTGATATGAATGCAGAAGGTTTCAAAATCACATTTGTCCTTAGAGCTAACAAATTTCTGAAAAGACAGAATTAAAAAAAAAAAAAAAAAAAAGTAACAGCTGCTTTAAAGTAAAAGCAAAATGCCTGGGGAAATGACCAAATCCAGACAGTGGCAGAAATTTCACTGATGATAGACTGAAGAATAATATTGGCATCTGATCTTAATCCACCAAAATAATGTAAATGTTGATCTTGATGCACAGCCAACAGAGTCATAGACCTTTGCACTCAGTAGAGAGAGGCATCGGGGATTTTAATTATTCCAGAGATAAATTAAAACTAATTAAGCATCTTCAGAACTTTTATTGTTTAAACATCCTTTATTTAAACACACTAGTGAATAAATAGTAAACAACTAGATGATTGTGTTGTACATTGGAAACTTCGCTTACCAACAAAGAAGATCTGGGGAACTGTATCAGTGTGTGCCAGAGAACTGACTCGATGGCTAATTGTGCTTCACAGCAGACAGGCTCAAAGACTTTCAGAGTATTCTCATGGTATAATTCTGCATGCTTGGTCTCATTGCATCTTAGGCAGTGAGGGCAATCTGGAGTAGAAATCTTGCCTGTATTTGTAAAAAGTGGTTCTTCCAGCAATAGTTAAATTTCATCTGGTAAACACTCCATGTTTAACTATTGGATGTCTTTCTTCTGGAATGTCAAATGCATTACTATTTTTCTCTTTATTATTTAGCATTGGTATAATTTCAAAACAATGTAGATTAATTTTATTATACCGTCAGAATCATATTCCTCAAATATTCCTTGAATATTATTCAGTTTCTTGAATTGAATAATATTCTTCAGTTAAAGGTACTCTGCATTGCGCAGAAGATATTTATTCCACCAGCATATCTGTTGATGGTAAAAGGAGGTGGTGATTTTTGTTCTGCTTGCCAGTGCAAAATAATGTGATATTTTGGTGTTGATTTCTCAAAGTTATTTTAAATACTTTTTCAAAAATAAAGTTATATGCATATTTTGAACTTTTTTCAGACAAGACTTGCTTGTACTTTTATGCTACGGTGTGTGATATTTAGGTATGTCATGTGGTGCAGATACCCTCAACTTACCATTGAGTAGAAGTTGCATGATTATCAGACTGAAGCTACTGAGCTTGGTGATTAGGCCAAGCATAGTGGACAACATAGAAACTTGGACCTGTTTGTCATAAATGGAACCAATTTGTGTGGTCATTTTTCCTTGTTTGTTGGGCATGTATTTTTGGGACCTTCATGTGGATGTTTTTGCGTCTGTACTAGCAAGACTACTATGTGCATGATAAATTTGATACCAAAATTGGACTTCTTCCATCAAGTTTACCAAACGTGCAGTTGAGAGTTTATGAAGTTACAACGTTTTAAAATCTTTTGAAAACTTTCTAATGTGTTACTAATGAATTTTCACTGTGCTGTCAAGTCCAGGATTATGTTTGCACTGGGTGCATTCTGCCACAGCTGGAAAACAAACAAACAAACAAACAACAAAACTTAAATTTAACAGAAGAAGCAAACAGATCAGTGTGGACTTGGTCATCAATTTACTAAATATGTATTTACATTAAATAATAACATGATTTCCAAAATACTCATATGTTTTACAGTGCACAATGTAATTATCTTAGGGGATTGATAGTGGCAGTTGTTTTTGTAGTTGTCTTGGATATTAATATGTTTGAGAACAAGGAAATAGATGGAGACTGGGGGGTGGGTGCAAAATAATCCCCAAGCTTTATAAGCAAAAGGTGCTTTACCTTTGACTGTGAAGAAGTTTAAGTTCTCTAAAAAGTTGTTCCTGTTCTGTAGAGAAGAAATAAGTATGTTCTTCAGAGTGAGGATACAGCACCAGTTGTGAGTGCAATGAGTTCACTTTGTTTATCTGAGCATCTGGAAACATCTATTCTAGACACATATAGACATTTAATATGGCCCATTTCATCTTCAAAGCATCAGATTAGAACTTATTGAACAGAATCAATTCAAAGCAAAAAATGTGAACTGAGACATTTGAATTTAATGATTTTCTTGATGTTACAGAATATTAGGAGAGACTAGAGCACGTACAATGAAGTCTCAGAAGTTCTGCTTATTGAAGCCAAACTTCTGTGTATTTCTGAAGGAATATTAAAATGTTTCATATAGTAATGTAGAAAAGGGAACTCAGACCTGTCATTCAAAAATAACATATCATAACCAGCTGTATCAGAATCACAGAATGGTTCGGCGTGGAAGGGACCTTAAAGATCCTCTTGTTCCAACACCCCTGCCACGGGCAGAGATGCCATCCACTAGACCAGGTTGGCCAAGGCCCCATCCAACCTGAACTTGAATACCTCCAGGGATGGGGCATCCACATCTTCTCTGGGCAGCCTGTTCCAGTGCCTCACAACCCTTGTGAATGAAGAGTTGGTGTGAAATGTAAATCTCTACTTTTCATATCTACTTTTCATTCCCATGCAGAGATCAGCTGTGTTATCTATAACTGCACATAATTATTTATACATATAATTATACTCATTAAACTACAGAGTTTTCTTTTGCAAGTGCAGAGCTCTTTCACATCTATTGTTCTGTATTTTCAGTATTTATAACATAAGAATATTATTGACACATACAGAGGATGTTTGCAAACAAACAAAAAGGGATATCAGCTAGGTGCTTTCCAGTTCATCTTTGAAAATACGGTGTAGTTCTTGCTTCTTGTCACTTCTTCCTTTAAATGAGATAATAAGATGGTAGCCCATACAAATTTATACTGATGATTGTGGCATCACTATGCGTGCCAAAACATAAAAATCCTAAGTACCATCAGTTTTCCAATCAGATGGGGGGCAGAGGAGTTGTGGGGAATTAACTTTTTACATTTTTTTTTTTTCATTTTGGTATCAGTTTCTTTTGCCTCACAAACACTTGCATGCATTTTGGAGCCACCTTAGGTCCTGTTAGGACCCTCTGGATTTGTATTAATCTTTGTCTATTTTTACATCATGTTTAAAATTACTTTTCTAAATTGATTTATTGTTTATTTTATGCTAAACTGTTTTTCAGGCATGTGTGAGGGCATTGTCTGCATATGCTATCTTGGAGTGAAGCCTTTCAAACAGAAAAATATCCTTTGTGGTAAAGGTTGTTAACCATGGCAAATATTGATTGTGGAGTTGTTAGGTGATTTTAGCTTCCAAAAGGTATGTCTACAGAGTAGCTTTTACGGTAACATGGTGAAAGAAGGATGAGATAAATCATCAGGAGTTTAGGACAGGTAATAAATAGTTGACAATCTGATGCAGCTGATCACACCTTGACTGAGGCATTTTCTTTGCCTATCTGTGCATGTGTTTGTATTCATCCAGTGCAATACTTGCTGAGTCAGTTGCTTCATTTAAGTATGATGTTTTAGGCTCTGTTAATGACCTAAGGACACTTGTGTTATGATGAAATGCCTTCCACATGACAAAGCAAATTCAAGTAGCCTAGAGTGATTCAAAGGGAATCTATTAAATCTGCTTAAACCAAACTATTATCTGACTGATGGTCGCTAAGTCCCACTGTCTCAATCTCCTGTAAATTTCTGAAAGCATTGTATTGATTACTGTGGACTTAATAGAAAACTATTAAAGCAATTTCAAAAGCTCACAAAAAGTAATATGGATTTGACCATATCTTAAATTGACAGTAAAATGTGTTATTTAGATGGCCTCTTTTGCCTGGTATTTCATTTCTCTTCTTGAGGTATAATTTTGTTTTGGTGGTGATGGTATGGTGTTTTTTTTTTTTTTAACATAAAACTCCAAGGTCAGGTTTATTTTCCACAGTGCTATTTGTTCTCATCTAAATGATTGTGCTGTTGTGAAGCACTAGCTTATTAAAAAGCACAGGGCACTCTCACTAAATTGGTATTGCTGACACCACCTGCTGCTTTCTTCTTAAAGTGATTTTTTAAAAATACAGTATGTTCTTTAATTAAGTCCACAAAAATTCTTCTACCTCTTCACTTTACTTCTCTTGATTACACCTTTTGTTTCTCAAATTGTCAAAAAAAATACCCTCTACTTTATTCCCTCTTACGGTATCATCTCGTATTTCTCCTTATCAATCAAGTTTGATTTTGGAAAGTGTCTGTGTGTGCTTCTTGAAATGATAGGCAAGATTTAATCCTTGGGAGAAAAAAATAAAGGCAAAAATAAAACAAATTAAAAGAGTATGGCTATGTGACTACCACATATCTAGTGAATGGAAAGCAAAATGTACTTCAAGGAGGTGTTTTTTTTGTGCCCGTATCATCCTCCTACTTGTTACTCACCTTGCCTGCTTACTTTTCTCCCAGCAGTGTTTTCTGTTTAAGTTTTCCATTCCCATGCCTTAGCTGAAGGGTTATTTGATGTAAGTTAGCTGAGACTTTGTTATAAAATAATGATACTTGAAAAATTTGGAGTTCAGGTTATGGTTTATAGGGAGAGAAATAGATGTTTAGAAGGCAAGCAACTCACAATTGTTTCTTGACTGGTAAAAGAAAATTTTATATCTAGTATTTAAGTGGTTCAGAGAGACTTCATGGTGTCTGTATCTATGTATTTTGAAACAATGCTCTTGGATCTTATGCAATGAAAATGACTAAAGAGAAAGCTATTTATCATGTATAAGCTTACAAAAATCTGTTATCTGGCGGCTCTGCCAAAATCTAAATTGTGTAGACAGCTTCTACCAAGTATTTCTCAGTTAGTTAGTGGGGTGCTCTCAGGAAAAAATGTGGTTTGCAGTGCTTTATCAATTTTTTTTACATTTTATCCTCTGGGCTTAGTTTGTTTATATTATTCTAAAAAGTCTTAGCTTTCTCAGTATTGTGTAGCTGAACTAAGTTCTGAGATGGCTCACTGCCTTATTTTGATTTCTTCTGGGGTTTCAGTGAGCACTTCTATTGTTTGTGTCAAGGATTTTCTGCTGGACTACAAGAAGATATGGTGAATTAGAGGAAGAAATGCAGAAACTAGCAGCAGTGTTGTATTTTTCCTACTGATATGAGTTCAGAAGGAAAGGAATAATCTTCTCTTGGCTAAACTCTGTAGTTGTCTGAGGATTCTGTAAGAATCTGACAAACTATCATTCAAAGTCTAGCAGTGTAAATAGAAAGAGCTCCATTGACTTACATGTATATCAGATTTGGATCAGGTACCTAAAACAGTTTTTATGGGAAAAAAAGACAATTGCTGGGCATTTTGTGAACTTATATACTATAGTGAATTTATTTCATACAGAATTTAGTTACCTGATGTTGTGGAGCCAGAGATAAGATTTTTTTCTTCTCTTGGTTGTTCATCTGAATTATTGCAAGGCACTGTTACAATGCAGATGCGTAAGGAATTAAATGTTACATGATTTCATAGGTTTGATCTTCAGAATACTGTTAAGTGTCTGGTAAGTACCTGGAGTTTAAAAGAGTCTCTGCTCTTGGGAATGCTTCCAGATTGTAAAGGACAGAAACTGAAAATACGTTCTTCCTAGTACCTCTGTGTCGTGCTTTTCAATTGAATTCAAGATTATGTGCATTCACTAGGTCATGGTAAGAATCTTCTAAAAGTTAAATATTTCCTGGTTTTTAATACTCTTTCTTTGGCAATGTTAGAATAACCTTACTTCTGCTTAAAGGGAGAGAAATCAAATAATTTTTATGGACCTGCTACAGAATTGAATACAAAGACCATATGTTCTCATAAAATGAGTAAGTCCCTCAATGTCAAAAAAAAAAAAAAAAAAAAAAAAGAAAAAAGAAAAAAAGGGGGGGGGACACAAATGAATAGAATCTGAGGAGAATAGCTTTCTTATACTATCTGTACTTTTACCTACATATCAATTTATATCACGAGTTTTTATTGTTACAGTGCCTTTGGGTACAATTCAAGAAATAACTTGTAAATTTTTGTAAATTCTACTGAGCTACTTGGCTGGAAGAAAAATAAAAACAACACAAAAAGCCAACAAACCAAAAACAAACAAAAAAAGCCCACAAAAAAAACCACCACCAAACAAAAATATAAATGTATTCATCTGTCTTGTACAGTGTAAATTCTACAACATATTTGTTGCTGATGTACTGTTATATCTACAACATACCTTAATTATTGATGCTGTACAGTTCCATAGGAAGCAAATGACTTTTCCTCTTCCTAATCAGTATTAATCTGTACTTAGAAAAAGTGTTGAAAGTGAATAAGAAGTAAGCAACATCACACAATTCAGCTGAAATGCTGTGAGATTTGATTTACGCTACAATTGTTAATTGTTTTTACAGGTCTATGTTTTCTTGTTGTTGTTTTTTTGTTTTTTTTTTTTTTGTTTGTTTTTATGATGGTGTTTAAATGATATTTCCACTTGTGTTAACCTCATTAGGTTTCATGATTTGTCAGACATCCATATTTAGGATGGAAATCCTGACTAATAAAAATAGATGAGATTGGATCTGATGCTTTTAGATATCTTACAGTTCAAGATAGTGCTTCTATCTGTTAAATGACTGGGTGCAGAATAAGCTATGATTTTCTATTGATGTGAGAGATTTGTTCCTCAAGTAGTACCACTGGGATCTTTGACAGTATTATGTAATTAGGTGTTGATTTTATACATATCTGCCTTGGCATTAATAAGTAAGAATGGTAGAAATGGTCAAGGTGGCATTTGAAAACATCCTGCCTGGTCAAAAAATAGGTTAAAGGCTGGGAGTTCTTCCCTTAGAAATGTTTGTTGTAGCTTTTTGAAAATTTGACCTTAAATCCAAAAATTAACTCAAGTTTACTATTGATGAGCCCTCTCTATATCTGTGTATTTTTTTGTATTTTGTTTATCATCTGGTCAGCAAGATGTTAAAAGCTGTGTACAAAGGACAAAAATACAATTGCTGCACAATTATATTTATTTTTCATTATTTTTAAATTCAGATTATTGCTGAAGATGTTCAGGAAGGCACATAAATATAAAGCATTTACCATGCAGCTGCAGTGGCAAGCAGTTCTTAGGTTGTGGTTTATTTAAACCAGGAGAAGTCTAGACTTCTGTGTTATATGTGGGATAGATTTTATGTAACTTTTTTCAGTAGTAATGACTAGCTATAGCAGAAGCATATTAAAACTTTTTTCTCCAATTGAACTAAAACAGAATTTAGTATAATATATTGTCTACAAACAGGAGAAAGGGAGAAGCTATTTCTTTGCTCAGCTGGCTTGTGATGTGACAGTGACTATTAAGGTTTGCTGGCCATTAGTAAAATCATGTCAATACCAGAAAATTAGATGTTGCAGCATTTTGTGACATTTAGCATAGATGGAGGATTACTGCTATGCAGAAGACTTCTCCATTGAAATGTCTTGAAATAGTTTGTGTTGAGCTCAAGGAGTACAATGGGAGATACGTTGAACACCCACTGAAGTTCATGCAGTCTTTCTCTACACAACAAAATCAAAAGTCTTTGTTTTGCCTTCATCTCATACATGTACACCTGGTGGGTGACTTACAAGACACGTTGCCTCTTTTAGATGAGATTTGCAGCCAAGTGTATGCAGACAGGAAGTTGTGTCATAGCAGAATGCTGAAGAGGGATTTACAGGAATAAATATATTCAATTCAGTTTTCACCAGCCATGAAAGAACAAACATGCACAATCAGAACCCATCCTATAAACATGTTAGAATTCATTAGTAAGCACTAAAGTTTTAGATGATACAGTTTCAATTAAAAATATTGATTCACTTGGCAGCATGCTTCGATTTCTTTCATTCTTGCCTGATACAATAATTGCAAAAGAGTTGTAAAAGAAGACTAAGCTTAAGGTTTTCAATTTATTTTATTTTATTTTATTTTATTTTTTTAAATCTTCCCAAAAATCTTCCCAGGGAATATGTATTACTAAAATAGCATGAGTTGCTGCTAGTTTGGCTCTGCCCACTATTTTTCAACTGTTTTTGCAGGCATTGCTAGGACGGCTGAAGACAAGCATCTGTGTCTTTCTGCCTTTGTTCGTGTTAAAATTATCAATAAACTTGGTATTTATTATTAGATTTAGTAATTTCTTATACAATTTTCATGCTCATGGCTGTGAAGAGTCCTTTAGTTTGAGAAGTATCGGTATATCCTTTCCCATCTCAGTGACAAATACTGATCTTGGGTGCCTGAGTGATTTTTTGGGTGTTGGTTGTTGTTGTTTTTAAATCATGTTGAGGAGTAGGGTAGAAGAACAGTCAAAACAAAACAAAACAAAAAAACACACACACACACAAAAAACAAAACAAAAAAAAAAAAAAAAAAAAAACAAAAAAAACAACAGTTGTTGCAGCAGGAGGAAAAGCAGATAACCTAATGGATCTGCTCAGAAAAATAAAGTGTTGGGTTTCACTGTGTCTTCCTCAGTCCTAGCTTTGACTGTCCTTCTTCAGTTAATGTAGGCTTTGTTCAATGCTGACAGCATCTTAGTTGCCAAAACTTATTTCTGCTGTCAGTAAAAATCCTTTAGGTATGCCTGAGATATTTGCCAGGACTAGGGACCTTAGTGTTTTTAGATTCTATGTCCAAAAATATTTCTGAATAATAGATTTCTGAATATTTTTACATGCTTGCAGAGGTGTTTTCCTTTAGTTTAGTGAGAGCTGTATCTGAGCATCTACAGGCAGAATGGCTATGACCATTTATTTCTGTAAGTTATCCTATTTCTGTAATAGGATATAATAGGATGCGTGATGTTTACTTTCTCCCATTTAAAAGGGTTGTTGCTTATAAGCTTGAGTTTCAGTATTGAACAAATTGTGATTTAATCATATTGTATGTTAGCAAGTCAGCAACAGTAGTATATCCTTATTTAATGCTAGCAAATTTTTCTTCAGGCACTTTGGCACTCAGACACTAAAGAAATCTCTGTCATATAAACTGCACTATCTTCTCAGATTGATCATGTTGTTATTGCAGATTTATACAATTAAAATAAATGCTGTGTATGTACTCATTTTACAAATGTATTTTTCATTCTAATACATTCTAGTACTAGGGATAAAAAGATTGCTTTCTAGAAAAATAAAAACATACCTTACTATCAAGTTGGGAAACAAATTCTGCCTTCATATGAGTTTTTCTCCACTTTTGTGGAAGCCAGATCTGTGCATCTATGCTGATACTGATTCAGGAGCTAACAGTCAAGGTTACCCAATCCACACCAAACAAGTGAAGAGACTTGGTTCCTAGCCTAATTTCTCAGTACTGATCTCTTAGCAGATTGTAGCATCAGCTGTCATCACTCCTCTTATAACAGCTGACCATTTCTTCCCTATTAACAGGCTGACTCTGAATCTTATATGGCCATACGTCCCACTGAAGCAATGAATTTGAATTTTGTTATGCAAAAATTTGTGTTAGTTAGTTATTGCCAAAGTTTCTTTGTGATCCTATTTCTTCAGCTGACTTGATCTGAGTTGTTCCTAAAAAGTTGCACTTTTAGTTTTTTTGCCACTTGTTCACAATAGGTATGCATGTCTTCAGAGGGTAATGAGAAGGCCAGAATACATAGAATGTGGAGCACATAGAGAACGCCTTTTGAATTCAGGGTGTCTTACTGCATGTACCCAGAGGAAAATTGCTTGTTTTGATGTAATGAAAACACCTCTTATTTGTTAATTATACCAACATATATTTAGTAGTCTAGCTAAGAATAATTGAATAACTAATCTACATGTATGTCCTGCTTGATCAGCACATGATTTTGAAATAGTGCCCCTCTGGAGAATGAAGCCATTTCCTATAGTGGAAAAATGTACTATTTTGATATTATTTTGACTTGATTTTGAGAGGTCAGAGATGGCATCTGGATACAGTGTTGCACGATAAAAGAAAAAAGTCCCTTCATGTCTTTGTTGGTTGCCAATTTGCTTCAAAGACTATCTTCACTTTTGCTCTGTTTACAATAAATACGTGTTCTTCCCATCAAAGTTGAAATTGTATGGTGAAATTATGTTGTCATGGGCTGATGTATCATTCACAGAAGTGAAGATGTAGGCCAAAAAATACGATCAGCCTCACTGTCATTTTTGTTTCTAGCCCACGGGTAGAACTTGATTCATGCTGAAGTGCAGGATGAGAAATGTGCTGAACTCCTTTCAAAACTTTCTGGTGAACAGCTTATATGTGTGCAAAGAATAGATTTGATAACTGCTGTTTAAACCTGATTTTTTGCCAAATTACAAGATCAATGTAGTGATATTAAATTCCATAACAAAGAATTGCTGAGACAAAGTATGTGATCGCTAAAATGATAAAAATAAAAGGGTGTTGAGGTTGGTTAATATTAAAACTATTTTATATGCTTATAGTTCGTATCAACTTAAGAGTCAGAATGAATCAGGATGGTTTCAGTCTATTGGCATATGATTCCTGTGTTTGATATTCTCATTATCAAAATGCATGTAAAAAGTTAAAAAATTTTCTTGCATTTCTGTTAAAGACATATTTTTTACAAGAGATTTCAGAAGACTTTATAGAGTTGGATTTTGTGGTGTTTCACAGTATCATGTTTAAAGTGTTCAGTAGACTAGAAAAGCATCAGTATGCCTGCTGTATCACCAGCTACAGAAGTGACATTTCCAGATAACCTAGCTTTAAATTTAGCCAGGTACATATTGTATCACTAACATTGTAACTTTGCTTCATAAGAGGAAATTTCAACTCCTGCACTACGTGCACCATTTCCAAAAGGCATCTTTCCCCTCTAGGTAAATTCTCCAAACCAGCTTTGTTCCTCTCACTTTCTGTATGCCAAAGTCTTCTGTCCCAAACAACTGAAATTTTATTTCTCTGTTGGCTAGATTAATTAGTTTCAAAATGGACCATGCTTCTCTGATTTCCACAACATCAGTGAGTTCTTGCCAAATTAATTTTCTGTTTGTCAATGGTCCATTAACTACAATATAAAGCCTCTGTCCCCCAGGCAAAAATGCAAGTAGCACATATACTCTTGTTTTGCTGTGTTGGAACAAGCAAATAGACAGTAAATACATCTGCCATCAGGTTGAATCCAGGCACTTTTCCAGTTTCTATAAATGATGAACAGACGGAAAATACTTGACGTGCTTCTGTTGGCCTTTTGAATTCACCCACTAAAACCAGATAATGACAAACACATTCTACATTGCATTGAGCAAAACAACATTACCGATGACCCTTCCCCCTGGTACAAGCCTTCATTCCTAAAAATGAAGGAAGCCAGGGTGAAGGGATCTAATAACTTCCTAAGGCGCCTTCTGTGAAATAACAAAATCCCTGAAGCTTGACTCTCATTATTGTACAGTAGAGACAGTGGTGTTTTAAATCATTTAAACTATTTTTGAAGGTTTAAATAATTTTCACTTGCATTGGCACATGACTTATATGGCTTCCTCAGCTTCTGCCTTCACTAGCCAACATACTAACTTGCAGGCAACATGAATCTATTCCACTATCGGAATAAATTCTCCTGAGTAGGAAAAGTAATGACCTCCTTATTTCCAAACCTGTTCTATTATTTTTCAGTTTATTTTAGTAATTTTTACCTGTGCCCAGATAAGGCATGAGTGCCTAATAAGAGAGTGCTAATCTCAACAGCGGCAAGTTTTAATGGTTGTAAGGTACCTTCTTAAGAGAAGCCAATGTTGTTTTGCTTTATACTTTGATGTAATTTATTTTATTTGATGTTGTGAATAAAGCTGTTTGCAAACAACGTGGAAATGCACTTAAGCAAGCAAGGTTAGCAGTTTCCAGGAAATATTTCTGCTTCATAACCTGGCTCTAGCTGGTGAGATTAAAACAGAAGAAATGTGTGGCAGGCAACATCTGCTTGATTAAAACTTGCATTGTAGCTATTTTCCTTAAAACTAAAAACATAGCTCTGTGAAAAAAACTTTTCTAATATTGTGTAACAGTAGTTGTGTAGTACCAAGCTATGGAGGGTATGGCACAATGTAGTCTGAACTGTTGCACAGATTTGCCAGAAAGCTGCACAACAAAGGCTTTGCTGGATTTGGTTTTCTGGACACTGCATGCTTCAAAACCTGGGAAGGGGACTATGAAAATGCAGTTGAGATTTATTTTTTTTTTAATCTGTCACACCTGCAAGATGTAAAAACAATAAAACTGAAATCAAAATTCCTGGTACATCCTCAGAAATATGAGTTCCTTCAAGCATGTTAAGTGGTGAAAATAGTCAGTGCAACATACCCACATCCCACCCCGTGTCCCAAGTATGGGCAGTGTCCATAGGCACTGTGTTTGCCTGTCAAGATTGTAAAAAGAACGAGATGATCACTCCCGTCAGAGGACATGCCAGGCTTCTCAATATATCTGTTGGCTTCTCAATCTGCTGCTCCTGCCTGGAGACATCTCTTTGGAGACATGACCATCAAAATGGTCTGTTTCTCCCATTTTAGCTTGGGTGAGATTATGATTTTGAGAGAGTCCTGTGGCTCTCCTAACTTTAATGTTATATACAGATATTAAACAAATTAAAATTCCTCTGATGATCATGGGTAGAAGGAAAAAAACATTGAGGTCTCAGTTACGTCAAGAGGCAAAGACTCTCAAATACTATGGGTAGTTCTTAAGTGTTTAGAGACCCTTGATCCAGATATATTCAAAAAGAGGAATAAATGGATTTGTCAGTGTGAAAGGTGTAAGAGCATGGCTTGAAGAAGGTAACATGTAGACATCTAGTTCATAATATCTCTGTAACTCAAAGGTGCAGAAAGATATGTGATATGTTTAAACCATTGCTTTTGTTGCATTCTCTGCAGCTAACTCATTCACTTTTTTTCTATTGAAAGTCCTTCTAAATTCAGTACTGTATTAGTGCAAAACACCTTTGAGGCATATCTTGTAGATTTTACAAAACAGGGTTATCTTGTTGCATATGTGCTTGAAGATGGCTGAGCTAGACGTGGTTCAGTTCATATGCAATGGGTTCAATGGGTGCCTAGTGCTTCAGATATAGAATCATAGAATCATAGAATATCCTGAGTTGGAAGGGACCCTTAAGGATCATCAAGTCCAACTCTTGACACCGCACAGGTCTACCCAAGTTCAGACCATGTGACTAAGTGCACAGTCCAATCTCTTCTTAAATTCAGTCAGGCTCGGTGCAGTGACCACTTCCCTGGGGAGCCTGTTCCAGTGTGCAACCACTCTCTCTGTGAAGAACCCCTTCCTGATGTCCAGCCTAAACTTCCCCTGCCTCAGCTTAACTCCATTCCCGCGGGTCCTGTCGCTGGTGTTAATGGAGAAAAGGTCTCCTGCCTCTCGACACCCCCTTACGAGGAAGTTGTAGACTGCGATGAGGTCTCCCCTCAGCCTCCTCTTCTCCAGGCTGAACAGGCCCAGTGCCCTCAGCCGTTCCTCGTACGTCTTCCCCTCCAGGCCTTTCACCATCTTCGTAGCCCTCCTCTGGACACTCTCCAACAGTTTCATGTCCTTTTTATACTGTGGTGCCCAGAACTGCACACAGTACTCGAGGTGAGGCCGCACCAGCGCAGAGTAGAGCGGGACAATCACCTCCCTTGACCTACTAGCGATGCCGTGCTTGATGCACCCCAGGACACGGTTGGCCCTCCTGGCTGCCAGGGCACACTGCCGGCTCATATTCAACTTGTTGTCTACCACGACCCCCAGATCCCTCTCTTCTAGGCTGCTCTCCAGCGTCTCATCGCCCAGTCTGTACGTGCAGCCAGGGTTTCCCCGTCCCAGGTGCAGGACCCGGCACTTGCTCTTATTGAACTTCATGCGGTTGGCGATCGCCCAGCTCTCCAACCTATCCAGATCCCTCTGCAAGGCCTTTCCACCCTCATTCGAGTCCACAACTCCTCCAAGTTTGGTGTCATCAGCAAACTTGCTCAAAGTGCCTTCTATTCCTACATCCAGATCGTTTATAAAAATATTGAAAAGTACCGGCCCTAAAATGGAGCCTTGAGGGACCCCACTGGTGACCGCCCGCCAGCCTGACGCAGCCCCATTCACCATAACCCTTTGGGCCCTGCCCGTTAGCCAATTGCTCACCCATCGTATGATGTTTTTATTTAGCTGTATGCTGGACATTTTGTCCAGTAGGATCCTATGGGAAACCGTGTCAAAAGCCTTGCTGAAGTCCAAAAAAATCACATCATATATACAAACACATATATTGCATACATTTGACAGAGTTGATGTGTGCGCGTGCAACAGATGTGATTAGATGTCCTAGGTGTATCCAATGTACCTAGAGTTCACTGGGTTTTTGGATGTGTGGAAACACTTGACAAATGTCCAGAAGTCTCATATTTATTGAGGACAGGCTTTCAAGTGGAAAAGGATTAAATAAGGTTGTTTCTTGGTAATCTCCCTCATACCTTCTGTGCATATTGTAGATTTTGGTTGATTATGCAGTTAGTGGAAAGCATGTACTTCTAGTGCCCTGACCTTGTTTATGACTATAACTGTGTGACACAATGGCTTTCTGAAGTTAAAAGCATGATCTGAAAAAACTTCAAAGCTGCGACCAAAACTGAGTATGCCTTGCAATTCCAATGCATACATCCTTAGCAGAAACAATTTGAAGACAAAATTTGCAAGTGGGACTAGACATTTCAAGACATTTGCTATTTTGTCTTGAAACTCCCAGGCTCAGAGCAAAATGTTGCTGGGGAAAAACAAACAAAAACAACAACAAAAAAACCTTACCATTCTGATGTGGCCATAAGATTCCAACTCACTAATTTTCTGTTAATAGAACAGTGATTAGACTAAATGAATGTATTCTGTTGTCCCATGAGGAAATAAGTTATTATTTTTATGTAATGCAGAAGTTCAGGACAGTGAAATCCCTTCAAGTCAAATGTACATTTTCACATTAACAAGATTTTGAAATATTTATAATTATTATTCTAAGGATCCCATATTGTCAGTGCATGAGTGTGTGCAAGAATAATATACTTATATACAAAAATGCATGTATACTATTTCTCTTTTTGTGTGATTATCTATATTCAGTCTATTATTGGCAAAGGCTCGAGGCCTAAATGCTCTTTCACCTTCCTATGGCATTGAAAGGCATTATGCTTAACTTATTTTGAAGTTTTAATTTAGAATTTTTTCTTTGAGGAAATATCACTTGAATTTCCTTAATCTCTTTAGGTTCCTGCAATATTTCTTAAATGGGAAACTGTTAGAACAGGAGGCCTGCAGAGAGGCTTAACTCATACAGGCTCCTAGGAGGGCATTTCTAACCTTACAATTCATTTTGTTTCAATGCTCTTAGCTTCACTTAATTAATTCAGCTTCACTTCTCTCATCCATAAACCACCCAATGACAATTTTTTTTCTCAGTTACTTGCTATTTTGTTATTACTTGAACAGTTCATAGCCTGAGAATTTATGAAAATTTAGCCGCTAAAGACCTCAATGTTTATGATTTTTCTAATTTTCTACTTTGCAAAAGCTCTTCATTGTTTAGAGTAAGAGATGAATGATGCGTTCAGATGAATGCAATATTTTATGCATCATTTATATTTATATTTTTATAATAAGTAATAGGTTACTGTCACTGGTTAAGGTCAGTATATTCACATGGACCGAGATTTAGGAAATAATTCAATTAATCATTTTTATTAACAGCACAATTTGCTCAAAATTTTAAGAAGTATTGATATTACAAGCGTTGCTATCTCTTTATTCTGTGTTCCCTTCTGCAAATAACTAAATAAAGAGTGATATATACTGAAGCCTAAATCTTCCAAAACAATTTGAAAATCTATAGCTATTTAAATATATGGCTAAGATAACTAATTGAACTCTGAAAATATTTACAGCTTGCTAGTTCACACAGTTTTTTTCTTCTTACTTAATACATATGAACAAGACAAGATTTGAGATCAATGACACCAAGTAATTTAGTATTGGGATATTTGCATGGGTATAACCTATGCAAATGTAATCAATTATGTGGATGGCTTCATGAAGTAGAAAGCATAGATATCTTGATTTTGGAGGTGTAAGTAGAATAATAAACGAAGTGAATATTGTATTTAAAATCAGCACAGCTGACTTACATAAGAAACAACCAAAATTGAGCTGATGTCATGGCTTGAGTTACTTCAGTGAACAAATTTCCTTTTTCTAGAAGAAAGGGGGATGCAATGTTGCAGAGCAGAGCTCAGAGAACATAGTGTTTTTATTCTGCACAATTTGGATAAATCTTTCAGAATATTGAAGGAAATGATATGTAATCACAGTTCAAGGAACAAGTTCTTTTAATATTTTTAAGTCTGATTGGGTATCCAGATGAGAAGAAGAAAAAAACAACACACATTGTATTTAAAGTTAAGTAATCCTGGCAAGACAGATCTGTTAGCCAAGAAAGAAAAAGAGTATAAAAGCAGTGGTAGGGAGGTGACAGATTTGAAGCCCCAGGTATCACAGTGGTTCTAAGATTGTGTCCTGAAGTCACAATTCTGGACTAGGTTTGTAGAGGATTTTGTTTGCAGCACATATTTTGGTTGCAACCCCCCTACTGCTTGCTGAAATGATCTCTTGGGGTTTGCAGAGTAGCTGCGAACTTAGTCTTTTTTTTTTTTTTTTTTTTTACTTTAAAAAAAAAAAGTGTTTCTGATGGTCCATATCACCATATCATAATTATTCAAGTACAAAATAGCTAACCGTGGATCTATTCTCATTTAAGAGATCATGAAAACACTGATAAATTTCCCTCTGAACAGAAGTTCAGGCTCTTGGTTGAATGCCAGTGGACTCTTGGGAGACCAAAGTCACTGCTGCTGGAGGAAGGGTTGGATTAGTGTAGGAACAAGGGTGGAGTACAAGAATAGCAAAGTGTGTAAAGATCCTTAAAATTGTGCCAAAAGAAAAAAAAAAAAAAAAAAAGAAGAAAAAGGAATCTAACAGAAGGCAAGAATGATAATGCTGGGTAACATCTATGAGTTGTATTAGAGCTAGTTTTGATTCATTTTCGTCACTGACCTTAGACCATAAATTTAAAATATGCTAATCAAAATGTACTGTTCAAGTTGGGGGGAATAATCATTACAGAAGAGCATTAGTATATTGTGTGGGGTAAAGTGAGTGATATGAAGGGGTGGAGAAATAAAGGGGAGAAATTCAATATTAAGAAATGGAAGATCATAAACTGTTATGAATATTGCACAGGGGGCATCTGTGAGTCACTGCTTATCAGTTGGAGGGGTTGAGGAGGATGGTATGAGGACAGCACGTTTAGGAGCTGTGGTGAGGGAAGAAGTCACAGATAGATTATGATGTGCACGTCCAGGTCTGTTTTCCATGAAGGCGAGCATAAACTTTAACGAGTGAAAGGACAACCAAAAGGAGCACTGATTTAGTTGCCCTGTGACTGTGGTGGTAATGAATTTTTAAAACACAAGAATATTCTGTGTAGCTATGTATTTATCAGTAAGTAATGAAGTTAATACATCCAATACATTTACATAGTGCTTAAATTGTTTGCCTTCATTATTTATTAAAACATTTTAGGTTTCCTGAGTGTATTTTTCCTGCAGGTACAAAGTAACTATAATAAATTACCATTTGAATGAATATTTATAATACAACAATGCCCTCAGTGCTGCAACACATAATATTAGTCATGCTACTGGTTAGAGCTTCTATGTGTATTTTACTAATGTGTGATTTTGTTATGCTTTGACTTACATTAAACAGTTCAAGATAAATGCAACTGTTTATTCTTTGATTTGAGAACAGTCCTCCTCTTTTGTAGTTCAGGGACATTAAGGATGCACTTTTTGGGACTAATGAGCAGTAATACTTCTTTTTAGTATTCTGACTTCATAGTTGGTACTCCAGTTATCCACTTCATTTCTACTTGTTCTTACACCAGGACTCAGGGTTCAGCAAAGTAAGTTGCACATACTGGATTACCCCTGCTGCTCTCCAGCCTGTTAGGCACATTTCAAATGTTCTTGTAGGTGTACTCCTGGTTTTTGTAGTCTCAAGAACTTAATTGTATAGGGAACTGTACACACGCAGCTTTTTTTTGTGTGTGGCACATGTGCATAAATTTAGTCAACCTAGAGACACTCCTTGTGACAAAAGAAAAAAAAAAGGGGAGGAGTCAAAAGAGGGGTGATGCTTTTATTTCATCTTTAGTGGCACTTCTACACTGCCTATGGCAGATTATGGAATATAAACTTTGTGAGCCAACCTGGTGGCTGAGCTTTCTAACCTGGTCACTCATGGTGCAGCAGCACCCTGTATTTCTAAGGGGTCAAGAACTGTTTTTGTTTCTTTATCCATTCACTGTACTGTATTTGTCTTCATTTACTTCTAATGAAATGTTTGATATCCATATTCAAGACTGAGCCATGTTGTTCCAGAAGTGCTGACATCCTGAATTATATTCTGTGCAGCGCTGCGCATCTCTGATGCACTGAAATGTTTAGGAATTTTTTTTTTTTTTTTTGCAGAGCTGGGAGGGAAAAATGAATGAGTGATGCAAACAGAAAACAGTACTGATAAGTAAAGGATTAAAAGCCTGAAAGCCGTTTGTTTACCTTTGTCATCTGTAAGTTTCAACATATCTGGAACAACTGTGTTCACTACTGTAGGTGAATCAAGTATGGACTTTCATAAAAGTGTAGGGCTTAGAACTGGGGAAGAAATGATCATCATGAATCAAGAAAGACAACATTTTGCAATATTTAGAAAATTGCCTAAATATTTGGCTTCACAGCATTAAGAGTGCCATGTTTTTGCATCAAAAACGTATGCAAATTTGTAGGTTTTCTGATTTTTTTTTTTTCCTGTTGTCTTCTCCTAAGCAAAGTATGTAGATGAGAAATACAAATACTTGAGTCAAAGTGGCCGCACAGATGCCTAGGTATTACCTCATTGCTTTGAGACCGCCTCTAGCCGTGCTGAGTGATGACTCTAAATGCTTACAATTAACATCACAGGTGGAAGAAAAACTAAATAATCTAACAATATCAGAGACCATAATTTTCCTAGCTATAAATAGAACTCCTGTTTAGTATGTGTTATGACTGGAGAAGAGCAGGAGATGGGTGTTTACTTGCTCAGACCTTCACTCTGTCCCAGAGTACAGTGGAAATGATAGATCACTTGGGATGCCATTAGCTCTGCCTGAAGTAGCAAGCTAATGCAAGGTAAATTGGAGACCTGAGTTTAATCCAGAAATGGACCAAGAGACATAAGGTAGTACTTAGGAACCGTTACACTGGCTCTGCAGAAGACAGTATGCCACAGAATTTGAAGATGGAGCACCAGATGCCCAAACATACCTACCTGATGTTCAGTTCATTATTCCTAATAACCCAGAACTATTCTTATATAAACAAGAAAACTCATATATGGAGGTTCCTGGAGAAAGCAAATCTATTTTCTTTCATTTATGGTTGCTTGCTTCCTAGTGCTTCTGGCATTTCAGAACTCTTGTAGTCAGTAATCAATGTGTGTTAATTTTAAACAAGATCTTTAAGATAACTGTTGAGGAAAGCCTGCTGCTACTCACAGGTGGAACAGAAAAGTTGTGCTTTTTATAAGTTGATAAAATGCTTTTATTTACTGAGCTTTTCTTACTAACTTGGAATTGGAGACCCCATATGCTTCAAAGGAATTCTGTAAAATGCTTGACATGGTGTAGCTGTCCCATGGAAACTGGTGACATTGATCATTAAGGTTAAATTCTTCAGTAGGGTTCAGAAGCCCGCAAGATGAATTCCACAGCCCTGTTGTTGCATGGCATGTAATAAAATTGTGGACTTGTACCTACCTTTGTGGTAGAAGTTCAAGTAGCTAGTCAAAAGCATAATGTGGAATAGGTGCACTTCCAACATCAAAGAAGCTTAACTTGGGACTTAATTTCAATACAGACATATTTATTCTGTCTTGTTTTCAACATATTTTACAGATCTATGTTTTCAGTTATTCTATATTAATTATTTCATATTACATAGTAGTACACATTCAGTTATTTCTATACTATGGTTTTTATATTTCTTTTTTTATCTGCTTCAATTCATTGAGTTTTGTTTCTATCATGTTTACACTGAAATGGTTGCACTTTAAAATTCGTGTAAAATATATAAAAAAAAACGTTTTTGATCAAATAGCTGTTAAATTTATTATTTTTATTAATGTTTCTTGGCTAATATTTTTGTTATCCTCTGATATTTTTTTGAGGCTTTTAATTCAGCTGCTGCTGATTTTTCAGCCATCCCTTTCCCCCTACATTGACTCCCTTGTTACTCTCTCTCCTCCTATGGTCCTGCTGAACAAAGGTTCAGCAGTCACACACAAGTGCTTTTCTTATATATTCCATTGTATCTGCTTGATTTTCCAAACATAATTCTGAAGAAGCCAAAGAGCTGTCAACTTCTACAGAATGAAAAAACACATCAACTGATGTCAGCAATATATTTTCAAGATAAATTAGAGATCTTGGTTTATTTTGTGTCTAAAATTCTCTAAGGCAATTCTATTTGTGAAGTATTTGTGATAGAAAAACATTTTTTTATATTACACTCACTTCTCCCTCATACATATAATTACTAATTCAGATGTCTACCTAGGAAAATGGGCAATTCCTTCAGCTAAACATTGCCATTTAATTATTTTTTCTACTTTGCTCAGTTTTGTCCTCTTCAGAATGGCAGTTTATGCTTCATAATGTTATAAGTATTTTTGAGAGATGGATAAGTTCTATTTTTTTAAACTTATATCCATATATTTTTTTTTCTTATAAAATTATTCTATATATATACATTTTTTTAAATTTATAATCTATATTTTTTAAAAAAGGTTTGTAAACCTTTCACTTAAGCATACATCATAAACAGCACGGTAACTTAACTTTCAGGAAATACATTAATTTATATAATCACAAATAAAAGTTGTGCATTCAGTAAGTAAATTCCTTAAAGTTGATGGGAAAAGATACTTGATGACAATGCAGATAGAGCCTACCTCTGAGATGACAGATGATGACTTATGTGTATGCACAAGAACATCATCTCTTTTGGGCATATATCTTAACCTAATGTCAAATCGCAGAAGCACTGCTTACTGTAAGAGACTTACAACAAAAATAGACTGGAGTATTTACTTCTAAGTTCTTGTTGTAAGCTGATTCAAAATCAGTTGTGAAATGAATTTTGATGTTACAAATGTCAAATACAGCCAGTGTTTCTGTGCTCATAAAGTCACCTTGACATAGTCTGACTGAGACATCTTGTGTAATCGTTATTGTTCATTAAGATTTCATTTCTTAGTGTCTTTACAGTGATTGCAAAAGTTTATCTTTCTGCAAAAGAATAAAAAATTGTTACAGAAAAGCCAAGATTAAATGGGACTGTGGAATCAGAGATGCAACTCAGCATCAAAACAACAACAACAATAAAAACACCAAAAAGACACCAAAAGTTAAATACGTAGGAGATAAGACCTGACGTGGTAACACGGCTACAGATGTGCATAAATCAGTCTCATATCAAAGATGTCAGTCGTAGTGTTTACTGTGAAATGCAGATGAAGATGCTTGTTTTTCTAATAGGGTCATTATAAAGATTTTGGTGTGTTCTGTATGCTTAAGCCTTCAGACGACTTGCTTCTTGGTTTAAGACAATATATTAAAATCGTTAGCTGTAAATAGTAAGCATTATTTTTTGTTCAGTTCATCTGTCTTCCTTTGGGTAGAAGCTGTTACATCGCCAACCTGTCACTTTGTTCCATGCTTCCAGCAGGCTTGAAGGAAATGGCACGGTCTGTGTGTGAAGCGTTACTCTAAGGAGTACTGGAGGTCTAGATCATACCTGTGAACAGCTGTTCTTAAACTTACTAGATTTTTATTTTTTTAAGTGTTCCTTTTTCTGCTGTTTGCTGCAGAAGTCATTTGGAAGGGAAGAGAATTTCAAAATGAATTAATTTCAAGTGTTTATCAGGGACAGAATAACGGGGACTCAAGGTGCAGGTGTAAAGCCAGCTATCTTCTGTTGTGTTGTTATTTACCAGCTACAGTGTGTTGTCTGTCTCTGCAGACTTCAAAGTAACAGAACAAACAAAAAAAGTGATGTCTGTTGTGGTGATCTTAATAGCGAGCCTACGCTGGGTCTTGAACCTCTGTGCCTATCAATATGTTCTGTGCATCTCCAGTTTTACTGTAACATTGGTGCTACTTGACAAAAGGGAGAGAGAATGCTGATTCTAGCTGTCTGGTTTGTATTTTCTCACTGCAGTGCAGTATTTCAAATGATTGATTCATGCATTACACTGCTTATATGCTCCAGCCGGTTCACTTGCTATTACCTCATTTATTTGACTGACAAAGTAGACAAGTGATGGCTGCCTCAGGGTTAACTCACTGCTTCATAGGAGGATGATAGAACTGGGTACGCATGCTGTGTATGCAGATGAACAAAACCGTAGGTGTCTTTTCCCACATTGTGTTACATTTCCTCTCACCCTCCCACCTTTTGGAGTTTGAGTTATTTCACTGTGCACATAAAAAAATAAATAAATCCTACCTTAGTTTGAAGCAGTGCAAAATAAAAGGAGTTTGGAGTGTACAAAATAAAACTGAGAAACAAAAAAGGCACAAGGTTTCTATGAGTGTTAGGGATATTTATTGAGGTTCTCTTTAATAATAATAATTTTTAAAAGCCTCATGTTCACCAGGCTGTATTTATCTTATCTGCCACCTGTTTGCTGGCAGAGCTGAGGGAGCGTTCATGCCACAAGACTGTTCATTGTGATGGTGTAATTGCTGGGAAGACGTAACACTGAACCTGGTGCAGAATCATTATTTTGACATTGCATACTGGTCAATAATACAGTTAGGTATTAAGGAGAAAAAGACTTCTGTTATGAAGAACCCAATGTTTAATAAACAAATTTTGTATTCCCCTCTGTGGCATTCAGGAGCAAGTAAGCATTAAAGCTCAAAGTAGAGCCCTGAGGAAATGAGGAACTCATCTGGGGCAATGCACTCCATTTGCCTAATTTTGCAATATTAAATCATGCAGCACTCTTGTGAAAATTTATTCATCTCAGCAAAGATGGTTGGGTGGGTCCTGGGATATTTAGATATTTTCCATGTTGTTGGTCTCTAGAGATGCGTTTTGAAGTCCATCTTTCTGTACATATACAAATGAGTGTCTTGAGGTATCAATTTGAGACTACTTTTGGTTTGGGGAATTATTTACTACTCTCTCTCACATCAGTATTCTATTTAGAGAACCTTGACTTTTGCTGGCTGTACTGTCTTCTAACCAAAAAAAGCAATAACTCGTGAAAATTATAACTGCAGTCAACATGTTCTTGTTTCTTAACAAAACAGTATTAAATCAACACTTGCAATCTATAGATTAACAAAGTAAAGAAATAAAAGTATACCCAGTAGTTTTACATTTACAATTTATTGATGGCCTGTGATGAAATGAGTGATACTCATGTGTTTTCCTGTCAATTTTGACTTGGCAGTGTCTGAACCTTTTCTTTACTGTCTGACCAAATGCGTGTATACATAAAAATTTTTCAAATGATGATGATGGCTATAATTATCCTGAATTGTTTGGTATTTTTTATTTTTTTGGCATCAGTTTAAGGGGAAACTATTTCCAATGGATTGGATATTAAAACGTGAATCTGAATAGTCTAGCCAAAAATGAAAAAGGAATCAAGTAACACTTGATACTATTTGCCTTCTTTGGTACATTTTGGTAATAAGAGACTTGTATGCAGAATGTCATTAAATGCACATAAAAGGAAAGGATAGTGAGGATGCTTGATCCAAAGCCGTAGAAATATCTAGTATTGCTTAAAGCACAGTATGAAAATCTCATTGCATTTTTGCTCCTCTAAGTAATAGTTTTTGGTTGGCTGGATCACGTTTGGCAGGTGTTTGACTGGAAATGATAAAACTTCAAGTAGTCTAGAGAGGAAAAGGGCTGCCAGAGACTAAATACCAGCAAATTCATACTGGAAATAGAAGGCAATTTTATAGTAAAGAAAGTAATGAATAATTTTAATTACTATGAAAACTGTTGCTTGCCTATCTGTCTTGAAAGAGTGGTTGTGTACCAAAAATTTACCATCTTTTTGTAACAACCTTGCTGAGTCTAATAAAATATTTTAATGCTCCTTATAAACCTTGCTTCTTTAAACCTCCTAAGCTAAACAACACTAGGACTTCTCCATTAAAAGCAGTTTTATTATAATATTTTGTTCTGGGAAAAAAAAAAAAAAAAAGCTTGCAGCCCACAACATTTGAAATTTTATGCAAAAGTATTACTAAATGTAGTGCACGCCAGCCATTTCTTGCACTTACAGAGTAAGATGAGCTTATACAGGTTAAAATGAAGTAGAAGGAAAAGGTCAGGTTTTTCGATCATGTAACCAAGACGTGGGGGAAAAACTATAAAATAACCATGCTTGTGGGTTAATAGCCTCTTTTAAAATTCAGGTTGGTGAGAGATATACATATCTTTTGGTATGTCCTTCAATAAGTATGTGAAAGGGCAGATGTTCCATAAAAATGTAAACATACAAAGCAATGATTGATAAAGAGGAAAGTCGAATGTGGCCTCTATTCCTTTGAAATTTATTATGACTAGTTTGTGATAAAATTATATTAAACTAATTAAACTATTGCTTTTTTATAGTACAGCTTATTATTTCATTATATTTTTGCTTCTTGCATTAGGTATTTAGATGTTACTATTTGTCTCTAGATAGTAAAAACTTGATTAGTCAGTTTCAGAGACCACCTGCATGGAACTGGTAAGAAGCCATAAATAGATTTATTCCTTTTGTCTGAAGGTATACATTTGCTTGAATATTACCTGCAATTCCATAGTCAAAATTGAAATGACTGGCTCATCAATAATGATTGTATTGGTGGACACAACAATCACCTAACAGGATTTTCTCTACTGTGTATTTTTGTAATAAAATGCTTGAAATTTTCTTATTAATATGAAGTATAATGAACTAGCCAGAGTTTCTATTAAATGGTCTGTTCAGTGTTTTGTGGACTGAATATGTGTGGTCTAAGATGGTATCTCATATTACTTCATGGAAAACTGTTGAGGTCAGAAACAAATCAGCAAAGGTTCATTCTTTTCTTCATTATTCTTTCTCTAGGCATCCCAATTAACTCAATTTTCTACCTGTATATAGTTTAGTGATGAGTCACACACATGACGTTTGGTTATTATTTTTGTGAGTTGCTAATTTTATATATTGCAAATATTGTGTAAATTGTATACTTCCTTCTGCAAAGATCATGTTTTTGGTGCTTTGGAGAAACCTGTTAGGCAACTGTGCTCTCTCTTTACTCACATTATACTGTCTTTCTGCATGGAAAGACTCTAGAAGCTTATTTATATGTGACTGTGCAATGTGACTACAAATCTTTAGGTAAAATAATGGAAGACTAACTTCAATGGGCTGAAATCATGATCAGGAATGTATTTGTTGGGATAGGTTACCAGTATGGTAACTTAAACCTGAAATCCCACTACTAAGAAATGCATTGAGAAGTGTATGGTCCTCCAAAAGCAGCCTGAAGACAAATCCTGTCTGTCTGTCTTTGGGAAGGTTTCCATCCTAAAGTTGCTGAGAGCCAGTCCCCCAAGGAATATAAAAAATTGAATATGGAGAGGTTGGAGAGAAATATTCCTTCTGCAATAAAAGATGGAAAATATCAAAATGTATCCTAAACTGAACAAAGGAAAATACTTGAATGTACCACTTCAAATTGGATAATAAGGCTCATGAGGAAGAGTTCAGAGAGTATGAGAAACAAACAGGACTAAAAAGGCAACAGTGACTGGTCACAAACCTGATGTCCATAACCAGTCCAATGCCAGTAACCTGTCACTACACAAGGCTCCATTTTAAAGGCCAGTTCTCTTTACTGTTTTCATAAGTAACTTGGATGCAGAACCTGGAGGTATACTGAGGTTCCAGACAATGCTAAACTGGGAGGAGCTTTACACTCCCTTGAGTGTAATTAGGCCTTGCAGAGAAAATTTGACAAATTAAAGAGCTGGGCAATCACTAGCTGCATGAGGTTCAACAAGAGCAAGTGGTGGATTCTGCAGTCCTGGGACATATCTGGGACAGGGCAACCCTATTTTCATGTTCAGACTGGGGAATGAGAGCAGCCACATGGAAAGGGATCTGGGGTTCTGTTTGACAGCAAATTGAACATGAGCCAGCAGTGTGCCTGGCAGCCAAAAGGGCCAAATGTACCTGGGGTGCCTCAGGCACAGCACTGCCAGCTGGCTGAGGGAAGGGGTTGTCCGGCTCTGCACTGGTGAGGCCTCATTTCCAGTATCGTGTGCAATTTTGGGCACCAGAGTATAAGACAGACATAAAACTTCTAAGAAAACACCTAAAGGAGGGGTATGAAGATGGTGAAGGGTTTAGAGAGCAAGACTAATGCAGTGTGGCTGAACTCATTTGGATTGTTTAGCCCTGAGAAGAGGGGACTGAGGGGAGGCCTCATGGCGGCCTGCAGCTCCCTCATGAGGGGAGCGGAGGGGCAGGCGCTGAGCTCTGCTCTCTGGTGGCAGTGACTGGGCCTGAGGGAACGGCATGGAGCTGGGACAGGGGAGGGTCAGGCTGGGGGTTAGGGAAAGGTTCTGCACTGAGAGGGTGAAACAGGCTCCCCAGGAAAGTGATCATGGCCCAAAGTCTGTCAGAGTTAAAGAAGCATTTGGGCAAGGCTCTGTCACGTGGTTCAGTTTCTGGGTGGTCAATTTTTGTGGAGTCAGGAGTTACACTCAGTGATCCTTGTGGGTTCCTTCCAACTCAGGATAACTCTGATTCAGTACTGATACTCTTAAAATGTGGAGAGCTGCCTAAGTGCCAGCTTTACTTCAGGTAGGAGAATGGCTTTGTTGGAGAAAATTTGTGTGTTTGATTAGTTAAATCCAAAAAAAGTGTAACCGAGTAAGCCCTTGTACTAGGCCTTGAGGACTTCTTGCGCCTTTTTTGGAATATGGCTCAACCTCACTAAAAGAGTGACTGTTGAATAAATCTGTTTATTTGTTGCTGGAAAATAAAAGATACAGTGATAGTGATGAGATAATGACGAGGCTTCTAATACACCACCAGAAATAATGCTGTAAATTCACATTCAGTCAAAACAGATGCATTACTGAGCTGCTGAATTTTTATCACAGGAGAAGTTGCTTGTGTTATTCTTATGATCTCTGAGATGTTACCAAGCTCTTGTATTGAGCATTGAAACTGCAGCAATGTCTGTGACTAAAAGACAGAAAATCTAAGGTCAAACGAAACAGACAAAGGGCTTCTAACTCAAAAAGGCCTTCTGCTGTATCCACAGATACCTCAGAAACTGCTTGATGGCAGCTGTGTACCAGAGAATGAGGAAGAAATAATACATCCTCTAAGGTGTAAGTCAGGAAAATTAATCACTTTCTGTATCCAAGACAGGAGAAGGAATGGTTTGCAATGGTTCAGTCTCTTGAGAAACTGCTACCTTGTTTTTGTGGGAAGCATTTTATTGCAGATACAATTCTGAAATAAGATACTGTGAAGAAAGAATTAAAAATGTATGGGGATATTTTTTTTTCTTACAAGCTTATGGCATGCAAATAGAAACACTAGCAATCAAAGGTATCAATGTTGCTGTCCAGGACAATTCCCTTACAGTAGGACACTACAGTGTTTCACACAGGGAGAGAATCCTTGGATTTCTATAGGAGTAATGTATGACAGATAGTAGAACTAGACAATTTACTTATTTGTATGTGCTACATTGTAAGCTATGGCCTAGAAAGAGAGCCAAGAGGAAAAACACTTGTCTGCCATAGCCTGGCTGTGGCACTTTTGGGCTTGATGGAGCCTTTGGCAGGGCAAGGGACATGATGAGGACTTGGATAGATCTGGCCACTCAGTGTGAAGAAAGTCAAGACAGTTAAGTAGGAGCATCTTGAGAGGACCAGAGGATGTTACTTGCAGCACTACTAGCCAAACCTCAGAAGTGAAGAAATGAAGCCTTTCCTGTACATTCACAGACGTGACTTTTTGGTCTTTGTTCAACTCAGGCAGTCTGAAAGTTGCCGAACTGAAAAGGAAAATCAGAGCAAAGGCCTTACTCTTTACAGAGACAGAGAGTACAAGTACCTTTGTTTTCAAACAGTCTTAAATTTTCCACTGAGGATTTTTTTTTTTCCTACTTAAAGTTGCACTGCTCTAGATGGCTTCTTTTATGTTCTATAAAAACCTTGCTGCAGCTGCTGAAAGAAGGGCTTGCTCCAAAGAAACAAAAACAGCCAGGAAGGGGACAAGCCTTCCCACATCAAATGTATGACTGATTAAGGGTCAGCTACTGTCTTTGCCCATAATGCTGAACTTTTAGTTTTCAGTTATGATCTTTGAAATCAACAGGTTCTTTTACTTCATGGACTGTTACAGAGCTGTTCAGGTTTCACTTTTACATCCTTTTTATTTCCCAGGAAGCAAAAACTATGAAATTGTGGCTACAGGGTTACATGCACCTATTTACAGAAAGGGTAATATTTTAGTATATATGCTCTTTCAGTTAGGCTATTAGGAAAGATTCATAATTTGACAGAAGAAATGAAGACCTTGGAATACATTTCACTTAGTAGATTAACTAAGATCATCAGAGTCCTCAAAGTTGTCCAAGATGCACTTCTCCTTGAGTGTATTCAGACAAACAGTCCTATTGCTGCTAATCATTAGTAGGCAGATGGTAGGTGATCAACATTTCATTTTCTTTGGAGGTGAAAAGATGACCATCTGTTTCTAACATTGTACCTAAGGGAGCCTGCAATTTGGGGTTGAGTAGATTACCAGTTCATTTACATATTACATTTAGTATTGTATTACTTGATTTCTGCTAGCATTTCAAAAGACTGGGGATGAACTTAATTATCAGGTGGATCTTTTCTTTAGAGTCGCCATTTGGGAATGTCTGAAAAAATATATATTTTTTTGAGTTCTTCATACTAAGCTTATAGCATTCTTCCTTTCTACAGACAAGGTAGCATAGACATAATGAGAGGATTGCTGAGTTGTTCTGTTAGAAGACTACTGGATATTTGAAGACTAATTTCTGAAACCTTTCCTTACTTCCAGAGAAACTTTATCTTGATTGATATGAAGTCCTGTCTGACAATGAAATTAGTACATCTCATTTAAATACATAAAGTACAAATTCTGTTAAATCGATGCGGTAGAACTTGGTTCGTGCAAGTTTGGGAAAAGAAAAATTATTTTTTAATTGACTTAAAAAAAAAAAAAACAAACATGGAGATTATGTGGTTAAGACCTTCTATGTGCTAATTATAACTTTTAAACCAACGACCCACTGTCAACCATATCTCACTAGTGTGAAGAAATCTGTGATATTTTGCCAATTCCATGACCTTCAGCACCTGTGCAGAGGAAATGAGCTTTCCCATGATAACTAGGCAGGTAAGTGTCAACTATTATATATTCTGTTGAGCTGCAACCTTTTAGATAATCAGTGTGCATATGCAAATTACTCACAACTTTGGCATCTCTTGAGTGGTAGGAGTGTCACTGGGGGGAGCTGTGGTAGGGTGGGGGGTTGGAGTTAGGACAGCAATAGTGGTGCACTGGGGAGAATTAAAAGACAACATAAAAGTGTAATTAATTTCATTAATTCACGTGTTCTCTGAACAACAAAGTGAAGCTACTAGCAAATAATTGCTGAACAGTATAAAATGGGATGCAATGTCAATAACTTTTTATTTAATTGAAAATATTATTAATTAAAAGATAAATCCATTTCCTTCTCCATCCTTGCAGCTTGTGGACAACTAGATTCGTGCTGTCATAAGAATTTTTCTGATGTTTTTTATTACTTCTAATCCAAAGTTTTAGACACCCTCTGTTTATGCAAACTATAAGAAAGAAAAAAGTTATTTAAAAAATATATATTTTAAATATTTCAATATATTTAAAATATTTTAAATATTTCAATATATTTAAAATATATATTGAAATATATTTTAAATATGCCTATATATTCATAACTTTCTGCTTTTCATATTCTTATTCATAACCATTTCTGCTTTTCAGGCTATCACTCTGTGGGCCATAATAATAGGGAACTTTCTACATAGCTTAAAAAAAATGCACAATGCAAGCTACAGAGTCAGGGAAGTCTACAAATTACTGTAAAAAGAAAACATTAAGTAAAGAGTAATAGCTGGTATAATTTAGAAACCTGAAAATTAAACCACATTTCTGTAGGTAGCCACTGACCTGAATTTATAATGTTCTTACAGATGTTTAGGACTCTCCAGTAAATAACAGTTGAATGTTTGCGTTGGTGGTGAAACCAGTGTTGCTATACCAAAGCTTGGTAGAGGCATGCTATTTAGAAAAATTAAGGGCATGAAAATGGGCCCTGGTACTTAATATAGAATATCTGAAATCTACATTATCATCTTAAAAAAAAAAAAAAAAAAAAAAAAAGCCAATAAAAAGCCAATTTGTGGATCAAATACATATTTGTGGCCAAAAAAAAAAAAAGTTTTTACTTCATTTTGATCAACATTCCTTTGAACATTGAATTGTAATCACTGGGTCAGAGCAAAACAAACAGGTAATGTAAGTCAGGTTTGCTCAGTCAATTTGCTTAGTCAGTCTGTCTGAAGTGAAGAAAGTGGCTGTGACCACTAATTTTTGCATTTGTGATTTTCTCGTTTTTGATGTTTGCACTGGGCTCTACTGCTGATAGTTGCCTCAGGCAATGCCTGGGGAGATGGTACTGCAGTGAGATGGAGCAAACATCTGCCAGACTAGTTTTGCCTTTCTTCTGCGTACCATGATTCTCTTGGCATGTGACACATGTAAAACAACTAAGTACATTTTTACATTATATACAGCAATTAAAACTTAAACACACTGTGCTTTTAGTAAGGAAAATTTAACATTCATTAATCTCTGTGCTGCAGTTAGGTGCAGATTGCAAAAAGAGAGCTGCAAATGGCTCACAATCTATATCTGAGTAGATAATTTACAATGGTTAGTATATCCAATGAGTAAGATAAAAATTTTCCTGAGCTGTCACCCCTCTGAAGTTGAAGGCAGGTGTCTTTAACAGATGTATCCTCAGGGTCAGCCTCAGGTTACTGATACCCAATGTAAAAGACTGTTGAGTTACCATCTGCAGCCATACATAATTTTAATATATAATACATCCTTAGTCTCTGAAGATACTCCTGGTTTTCAGCCTATTATACTAATTGTGCTATTTTTTATATTACCATGCAAAAGTAAAAACTTTGTATTTCCATTTTTGAACTTTATATATTTTCTTACATAAGTTTACTAATAGGCCAGCTAGTTTTGAAAGGAAAGCTGAGTTTCAAGTGAATTATTATGATCAATTACAATGCCCCAAGGCTTTAACATGCAATAAGATGCAGTATAAAGTACAAGTAACGCTCTCGTATTCTGGAACTTCAAAAATTTAGTAATGGATTAGAGTGAATATAATGTATGAATTACATGGTTTATATTAGGAATGTTGTCCTCGTGCTTGAGTATTGCAAACCTGGACCACTTCTGAGCAGGAAAATCACATTGTTTGAATCTGATATATAATAATTTATTTTTTTATAAAAATAAATTCACTAAGCTCCATCTTCACCAAGCTATGATGAAGCTCAAAACATTCTGTCCTATTTTTTGTAAATTTATTTTCTGATTTTTCCTAGCAATTCAAAACAAATCTAAAGAAAGCATATTGAAGAATGGAAGTAACCTGGCTTGGTGAATGAAGTAAGTACTCAAAAGACTGACAGAAAGCTAGCAGCTACCTATAAATGAAATCATCTCTAGGTGTCACTCTGGGAAGTTGTTCTAAGCTTATTGTGACAGGAATTGCTAATAAAAAAAAAATAAAAAATAAAACTTCCAAGGACATTTTTACTGCTTACTAGAACAGTATCTAAATGAACTGGAAATCACATAAGGAAAAAGCTTTTTTTTTTTTTTTTTGGTAGCATAAAATATGTGGTTCATGTACTACATTCCTTAAAAAAAAAAAAAAAAAAGACAAAGGAGGGGGGTGGGGAGGAAGAGGAGCTGGTGGAGTGGATGGGGAGTGGAGAACTGTTGTCAATTTGCAGAGGGAAATCTTTGCATCATTCTGATCGTAGTGAGAAATCCTGAAGTATATTTATTAGGCCAAGATTGTCTACTCCTTAAGGTAAATGGTACTTCATTTCAATCAATACAATTAATTTCAGGCAGACTTCTGTTTTTTCAAATAAAACAATTTTCAATTTCTTCAAGTCTACCACTACTGATAACCAGCATTTGCATGTACTTCTCACATTTTAGTGTCTGAGAGATCACATAGGAGCTTCAGCTGAGAATCTATTCGTTCTTTATTTTTACATTTCCTGTATGAATATGGAAAATACTTAGTTTAAAACTATCTCTTTTATCACAACTCTGTTGTGATATAATTATATTTTAGATTGTACAGCACAAAGGGTATTGAGCTGTCTATCATATTCTGTACATTGGACATATATTTGAATGTCACTTGAAATGAGGAATGGATTCAAGCTGGGCTAAAGCTACCTGTGAAGCTTCTAAGGGTGTAAATATTATATACTAGAAGCATTTACAACTTTTCTTAATAAAATGTGTGCCCATCATGACTGTGTGGGCTAGAATTAAGAGATAATGCTCTCTACATGAATTACTCAAATGGGAGACTTAATACAATTTAGAATTATCCTAAAACTGAAGCACTCTGGGATTAATACCCTAGGCATAGTTAATATGATCATAAATTAAAATATTCTTGCTCTTCAGATACAGCAAGTCAGGCAACAGTGTTAGTGGAAATGTATATTCAAGAGATGCAATAACCCTTATCCTTGTGCACACCTAGAATCTAGCAAGACCAAAAGAAATGAATGGATATCACTTAAAATTTATTGGTGGTTTGATAACTATATAGGGAAGAGAGGTGGTAGAAGAAAAAGTAAATATGTTTTTTTATTGCACTTGTCTGCTAGCACCTCAAAAATACAACACAATGGATTTTGCAACAGAATGCAATCAACAGAGAAAATAAAACCCAGTGAAATGTTTACAATATGATTTTTAAAAAGCAGTGATGGACTTTTCAGTCCATGTAATGTGGTTTCCCCATAATAGTAATAACTGAAATCTGCTTCCTCAGGCTGCTCTAGCCAGTAATTGTCATTTTTTTTCCTTCATTCATTTTATTCGTGACACAGACACTGATCGGGTGTCCAAATGGGTGCATCTGAAATAAGCTATTTTACATAACACCTCAACATAAAGAGCTTAAACATACCTTTGTAAAGATTCCAAAAATGTAATAGTTTGATATTTTTAGGTCTTTTTGCAGCCACTCTTTCTTAGTGTCTTTTAAAGAGTTCTGTGTAACCTTACTCATACTTTTGCCTTGAAAAACATACAACTGTAAAGGAAATAAAATCTTCTCGTGCCTATATCTTGCAAAATTGAGAGACAAGCTTAATTAGATGTACTGGAAGTATTTAATGTAAAATGTTAGGATTTAAGATGGAAGGTATTTTGGTGCCACAGTCCCAAAGGTTAGAAGGAGGAGAAACATTTACTTGGGTGTCAGCATCTCCTAAATGAGCATGTTTTCACCCAAGCTACGATTCGTGCCCACCCTGCGGTTGGTGCCTGGTGAGCACCCAGTTCAGTGGTGCTGCCCAGGGCAGAGCCAGGACCCTCCCCAAGGGGTGGCTGCTTCCAGCTCGACTCCTCCTGCTCCATCACAGCTTAAAGCCAAAAATCTCATTACAAAAATATTTTTTTAGGGGAGGTAGATAACATTGCATTTGTTCTTTCTGTTATGCCTCCTGGTTGGTTGGTTGGTTTTGTTGTTTTTTTTTTTTTTTTTTTTTTTTTTTTTAATATATATATGTATATTATTTATTTTTATTTTTTTTTGTTTTGGTTGTTGTCATCTTGCTCCTTCTGCATTGTTTTATTTAGTGTGTACACCACAGCATGCATTATCAAGCCAGGCATGGCTGCACCAGGCACTGGTACATGAGTATCAGTTGCTGTCGCAAACTTCAAACATCTGTTCCTGATCCTTCTAGGGATGGTATATCCCACCTGTATACTGCCCTATTTTATTTTTCTTTTTACCTTCTGAACTCTGGTGTAAGCTATTTCTTATATGATTTCAAAGCCTGCTAGTATTTCAAATATATTATCTAGACCTATTGTGATATGCTTGCAAGCAGCAATGTTTTATCTGTAAGTATTTCTGAGGAATGGGTTGGTATATTTGTTACAGAATCCATGTGTGCACTTGATGTGTACTTCCATGGGCCAAGGGAACATTAGTCCAATCGATGTGAAATCTCACTTCCACTGGTAGCATTTTGATGAAATGACATATCAGGTATAATCAGTAGTTTCTTCTTACTAGGAAATTTTCCAAGTCAAGTGTGAGATTTCAGTGTGTATATCTAATTCCAGCTGTGGCAGAAATTGTGCTGGATATGTTGAGAGTGCTTTCCTTACTAATTCACATTAAAATTGTGTCAACAGAAATGATACCCTTAATAGGTCCTTTGTCACGTTGTCTTTTCTCTAACTCTAGTCTGAAACCCAAGATGATTAAATCAGAAAATGGCAAAAGCAAACTCTATCTGCCACACACATCCATACAAGTCTGTTAGGTTACTAAGCACAGAAGTGACTCTTAAATGTTTTAAGCATGGGCATGTATTCATCATGATATTGTTATCTCTTCTTGCTCACCATATTATTGTTGCCAGTCACAGCTAGGATGAGAGCAGCAGACATCTGCATTGAGCTTGGAGAACAGGCTTTATGTGATGACTTGGATCTCTAGGAACCAGTGTTTCAGGGCAATCCAACAGTCAATTTGCCAGTGCAGCTGGGTATTTGAGGATGAGGTGCACACAGTTTCTAGTCTGACTTCGGAGTCTTTTTCTGTTCTCTCCTCTGTCTCATGTGGCACTGGAACTGCTGGGGTCTGGGGCTCTTCCCAGCTACCTGTGTGATCTTGTGATCTTCAAGGGCAAATCTTATCTGAAAAAAAGATAATAAATCGATCTTTCAGGTGTTGTACTTCACTAGGAGGAAAAAAAAAAAAAAAAAAAAGGAAAGAAACCATTCTACTTAAAAGTTCTTTTTCTATCTCTTTCTTACAGGTGTATACATAACCCGTGCTCTGTCTTGATACCTGAAAGGTGTCATGTACTCCAGTTCTCAGACTGATACACTGCAGGTATGTCCCAGTGATAAGAAGACTCATTCTGTATCAAGTAAAAACTAGGTATCCAGGTGTGGAATTTTATCTCTGTATGTCTTTTGTTACTTCTTGAAAAATACGATCAAGCTCTAGATAAACTTTAATTCTATTTTTATTTTTTTTCCTGAAGGTGTTTTAAAAGTATTATTTTAGAAGTATTATTCTTGATAAATAAAATACTAACCATCTCATCCTCTTGCTTGAAATATTTATAGATACTCTTACTTTCAGTGAACTGAAATGAAAATTTAATTATATTTGTGCAACCAAGGTAACTATATTGATTAATATAGCAAGCTGGAAAGTTAGTATTTTACTGTAATATACTCATGAAACATCTTTACAGTGATGCACTTAGCATGCTATGTATTTCATTAAATATTAAAATGAGAATATGAGGCTTGCTTAAATGACTACAGACCAGTCAGAAGCAGCAAACTGATGGTAATAACCCTGATACTTTCCAAATGTTTAAGAAGCAGATGTGAAGCAATTTAGAAATTGTAATTCCCCTTGCTTCATGGACTTGGACTCTGCTTTTTTTTGCTTTTTTTTTTTTTTCCTGGTATATTTGTACATTGTATAGTATTTGACAGCAAATTATTTGCAATGATTGCTAAAGTGAAGTCTAAAATGGATCCAATGATTAAGATGCCTGCTTTGTGCAAGGCAGAGCTGGCGGGTAAGTAACAGTGGGACTTCAGCCACTGTAAACATGTAGAACTCTAGAGTCTAACGATTCAACTTATTGAGCTGGATCTTCAGATGATGGGCTGGTAGTTGTAAGAGACTTTTTATCTTCAGCCAAGACTGGGGGCAGTGGGGCACAGCCACATAGTGTTATTTGGAGATCCTCCTACCATGCACACCTGAAGTGCTGCTCAATTTGAACTGCATTTGTCTCCCCTTTCATATGGAGAAAAAAAAAAAAAAAAAAAAGAACAGAAGAATAAGGGGGGAACTGGAATATGCAGTGCAAGTGCTGTGTCATGAGAGCAGGTGGCATGCTAGATGTGTCAAACTGTCAGCCTGGAGATGGGGGAGCCAGCTGTGACAAAGGGGCTGGTGGAAGAAAGTGGCTCGGGGAAGTCTGCCTTGCTGCTTCGGTGACAGTGGGGTGTGCTGGACTTGCGTAGTGGGTATGCCCTCTGAAACTGAATGGTTGAGTAGATGCATTTTGTCCAGAAAGTCTTCATTCATTTGCTGTGTTTATTAGCTTCAAATGATTTCCCTTTATGAGTCCAAATATGGATGAATACATTCATGTTTACATCAAATAAGTTTTCTTTAGATATATTTGGGAATAGTATCTGATTCTGACAGAGCAGTTAATAACATGCCTGCCTAAGCACAGAGGTTATCCTCATTAACATCAGTGGCCCAGCTTATAAATAAGAAGTTAGGTTATTATGTACTTCTGAGAGGTGATTGCTGGCTCTGTGATGTTATTTAGCGAATGTCTAAGTCCTCTGATACACTGTAACTTAACTCATAGGAGATAATGTGCTGGAAGAATTACAGTAGATACCATAATTGCTAATGGGGCCAGCAACATTGCTGTTTTGCTGTAGCAGGTTGCATTGTATTTCATGCCAACAGTAAATAATTTCTCTGTTGTAAATGGAGAAATGTCCCTACTATACAACTGTCTGCATACACATAATTGTTTCTAATTTCTAGCTGGAAAAAAATGACAGTTAATTAGTACTTTAACTAAAGAAATAAGAGATAATCCATTTAAATTCAAAAGTCTTATTGGCATGCTAATTAAGCATTTACTATATGTGGAAAAAAGTGGTTTCTCATCTTATGAAAGTTTTATGAGAATATACTGAGGAATTCAAACACAAGGAGGAAAATGAGGGTTTTCAGCCTCATTGAAAAGAGACTGCAGTATTTTGTCTTAGGATTTTGTATTTAGTTTTATAGCCTTTGGTTTGTTGGTTTGGTACAATGGAATGGGGGGAATCGGAACCTCACAGGTTAGTAGGATACAAGTTTTGAAGCTAAATTTTACCGAGTAGTTATGAACTGTCAGCATCTCATAAACTTGTTATACAGTCCATTTTGAGGTATTAATTTTGGGGGGATGAAAGGAAGGAAAGAGGTCTCTTATGGGTCCTCTGTTCTGTGGACTTCATCAATTAGGCTGGGAGGCTGGAGTTACAAAAAGCTGGGTCAAACCTTGCTTACGTGACTTTTGCACAAAGGTTCATTTCCAAGGTTTTGACACCTCCAGCTGTGTGTGGTACATATCCTTTTGTGAAGGATATCATATGCTCATCCCCCTTTTCATGAAATTACCGTCCATCACCTTTAAGTTCTAATATATAGATGTTAATTACTGAAAACCTATTTAGGCAGGAGCAGGAATAATGGAGAATTCTGTAAGGTGGTAATTCTAAGAAAGCGGAACAGTTTTTGCTAAAGTGCTTTCTTTTCTCTGCTTCTCCCAGCATAGAATTTATCCATCAGTATGTTTGAGTGCTTTATTCTAGACAGCAGGACAGGCCAAGCTGGCTCCATTTCAGCATTGAGTGTGCAGTCCTAATATAAATAAGAATCTCAACAGATCCAAACACCAACTTTTAAATATTTTTTATATATATATATATATTTTAATATATCTTTAATATACCTAATATATTTATATATCTTTTTAGTATTTGAAGGACCATTGTGAGGCTTAATGGGCTTAATAGTGTATTTTTCTGCCACAACTTTCTAGTCTTTTTCAGTCATGTAGAAGGGAAGGGGGGAGGAAGTTGTGTATGTGGGCAGGAGAAAAAGCAGAAGCTGGTCAAGTTCTTCCATTGTTTATTGTAAACAGAATTTTACAGAATATGTTTGTACATCTTCGTTAACAAGACCTTTTTATCATCCTTTTGAATTTTGGATAATTAAGATGCACACTCATGTTTTCTTGAACTTTAAGAGACATGGAGGACTGAAGCAACTAGGGGGTGACTATCATGGCAGGGCCATTACAAGTTTTTTTGCTGTTTTCTAACATCCCTGCACTGAATGCTTTTTCCCTTTCTGGTCTTCCAATTATGTCTGAAGCTACAAAGACAAAAAGCAATAACTGGGGCCAGAATGTCAGGAACAGTTGTAGAGAAAAAAATGGACAGAAATGGTAGGTGATCCTAATGTACTAGGCATGTCTCTAAGTTTGGGATGAACTACACGTCTAAGACCACCACCCAGGTGAATGAATTTGAGATAAAAACAGGCTTACCAAACATCGCATGCAAAATTGTTGGCTGAAGAGGAGACTGAAATTAGACTTTGAGTCCTAATTAATTCATTTGTAATCTCTGTAGATTATAGCCTTCTGTGATAGGCACTGTGTGTTGAGATGCTGTTCATGATGAGCTCCAGACATGAACAAGAGCTTGGATATACAGAAACGCAAATTTGTAACAGTGAAAGATATTTTTAATACTGAGCAAATAGAGGGTATTCAGTTTTACTGGAAAATGTCAACCAAGACACTTCCAGTTGCAGGGAAAATTTTAAGCAATATTCAGTAACAAAAAACTCAATTCCTTCCTTCTCAGAAAAATAAATACATCTCTAATAAGTGTTAATTTTCATAGAATTTAACATATTTGAAAATATTTTCCTCTGAAAATAAGTTGTAAGGAGTTGACAGTTCTTTAAAATCATGGATAAACAAAAAAGCTATTACAGCTTTTAAATAACCTGATGTACTGTATAATTACATTAAAGCACTTGAGAGCACAAGTCACTGAAGAATTATTGCACCTAACTTATTTGAAAGCTTGTCCTAGGGGAAAAAAAAAAAAAAGAAAAGAAAAAAAAGTAGGTAGGTAGTAGCAACTTCCATAAATTACAGACTAAATGGAATAATGTTGAAAACTATGATGTTTTCTAGTAACATGGCTGGAATCCTTTGCAAATAGCTTTTAGAGCAGGAAAACAAGAGTTACAAGTAACACCTCTCACAAAAATTCCCCTTTTTTCCAGTGCCTTCTATGCAGCATACTGTAGTACAAGATTCTCCACAGTAAATAAATAATTTGATTGCAACTAGTAACATAAAACAATGTTAAGGGAGATGAGGGTTGGAGCCAGTAAATTTGCATATATTTCTTGAAATTGTCTTGTTGTTTTATCCATAAGTATTTAATAGTGCAGAAATAATCTTAACATTAATTCAGCTCAAATATTAACACAACTTGAAGTTGAATCCCTTCTGTTGCAGGACAATAATCAGTGTAAAGATTTCCAAGATGGCTTTTGGAAAACTGCTTTTCTCAGCAGAGACAGACTCGTATGATTTTAGGTGGTTGTCAGATGTGCTTTGGAGAAGTGTAATCTCTTAAGATACCACCATTAATGTTTCTTGCATTCTTTGACACAAAAGTGAGTGTTGGCATGGGAAGTGGAGGTTTGGCATTTATTCTGCAACAGATAAGTTTGGGTGTAGGCATGGAATTACTGCAGTCAGGAGCAGCAGCACTTGGTGTCCTCCTCCAGCCATCCCAAATAATATATCATCAGATAATTCCTAATATCTATTGTGTAACTTATGTCATTATGTTTTATGGTTATTATGTTGAAATAAATGTTCATGGGGAGGAGAAAAAAAAAATAAAGCAACTTTTCTGTTCTATAGAAGATAATCCAGAACTGTTGTTTTTGCCTGGAGAGAGGTCAGAAAGCTAGAGGTGCTGATATTCTCGGCAGAAACACAGTATTTGAACTAGGTGACTTAGGTAAATGACCTGGACTTGGTAACAGCCATATATTTCATGAGAGTGAATGATGACTGTAGGATTATGTTTCTAGTATCAATAACAATTCAACTTCTATTTTAATGTGTCTGTCCTCAAATGGAATGTGTTGTGCTTAAAGACTGGAAAACAGGAAATATTTTGAATGTTTAACTTGGAAGTACAGAGGATAGACTCAGCAGTTCATCCCTGTAAGATGCACGTGCTAAATCATTTCATTTTGCATTGCCATGGATGGTAGGTTTGCACACAGTTTTCTGAAGTGGGTAGTAACTTCCTAAAGTACCTCTGAACTTACTGCAATTACCTGACCGTACTCTACCATTAATTACATTCTTTGGTTTCCTTAAAACAGAGAGCAAGGAAAAGGAAAATTTAGAAAGAATTATTAAGCATCGTTTTTTATACATACATATATATTCTCTTACTGAATTTATTTGTTCTAGAGAAATAATTCTGAAATTAGGCTCCTTGTTTATGGGTTCTATAAGTGATTAACTTGCTACAAATAAACACACTGCTTGTGTTGCAACTCTGTACAGGCTTAACATGTAAATGGTCAACAAGTGTATGAAAAAATAATTTACTTATTGAGAAGCTGGTGTTCATTCTTTCCCTTCCCCTGACCATTTAGAACATAATTGCTATAGTATGCACTGAGCACAGCCGTGTCCATATTTCTCAGCTTTCTTTTATCTCCAGCACTACAGTTCATTCTTCTCTACCTAGAACAAATAAAAAATGAAAGTATTCACAATAACTTAGCAAAACTCTCTCCTTGGAGTAATTTTGATGTAATATTAATTAAATATAAAAATAGAGATAATATGCAGTTATATTGACATAATGGTGCTCTGGGTCTGTTCAAGAGGTGATTTCCTACAACCTAATTAAGAAGTCATTGTAAACACAGTGAAGTCTGAAAGGACCTCATGAGAAGATTTCAGTGGGTTGCTGATAAGTCTGTCATAGGTTCAAAATCATATTTTTTTTAAATCTAAAAGTCTCTTTAACTGTCCATATAAAAACTTCATGATTACTTTCAACTGAAGAAAAAGATTTCTCATTTTTTAATAATATTTCAAGTATAAACGAAAAAAAAAGTGGTACCACAACTGTATGCAACCTCAAATTTCTGAAAATTTATGATCTATACTTCCGTTCAAGCTGAACTAACTCTGTTATTCAGGTTAATCATGTCAGTGTTATTCTTTTTGTAAACTCTTCCCATAGAATATTTCTTTCTACCTGTTTGTCTTTCCCTATGCCTGTAGCTTAGGACATGACATTTTGGTACTGTGTGAAGTCTATTGAGACCAATGGAAATGCTCGCGTTAATTTAAATATAATTTTTATCAGGATCAAAAGTTAATTATACATTAACTTCATTGTTTGGTTTGCATTTGTCTTTTCACTGTTTCTTGGAACACTTACTAATTCAGTATATGGATTAATTTCCACCGATTTTGTTAGTGCTGTTGTGTGAAATTGCAAGATTGGAGTAGTAGTACACTAAATAGAAGTTTTTGTGGACATTCCTAGTTTCAGAATTTAAATTATTCTAATACTACTTTTAAATATCCCTGAATGTATCAGAATGAGTAAGCTTTCCATTTATTATTATTTTTTTTATAATTCTATTGAAAAGAGAGAACAAGATGTGCATGGAAAGGTTTGCAGTTGAAACATGAAGAAGCTGTTTTGTCCCTTTTCATGTTTCTCTAGATGTCTGGTTCTCTAAATATTTGGCCACTTGTGTACAACTGAATGAGATTCAGAGAAAGATTTCATTGCCTGCGGCTTTTAGTCAATGTATTTGCTATTCTTTATTCCTGCAAACCTCCAAAACTTTACTTAGCTTTTGCTTTGGACAGAATAGTTGCTGGAGTCGTTATTTCAATTGAATTTTTCTTTTTTCCATGTCATCTAAGTCCTGTGTGTTCAACATTTCTACGTATTCCCATAGCAACTGCTATAACAAATAAATTCTGTATTGCTGCTGTTATCATTATTTTAGATAATGACTTCTTCACTGTCTAATGCATTAAATAATTTTTTCTGTCTGCTTATATCTCAAAACTGATTTCATAAAGCAGAGCAAGCTCACCAATCTTTGACTTCTCAATTTTGTATTTTATTTTTTTTGAGGGTGTTAATCTGCCAGTGTTATCTCTTATCTGTGTGTAATGTCTCTGTAGTCAGTGAGTCTGACCCTTAGCAACAATTTTCTAATTTTGCTCTTAACACTTAAATAAACAAACAAAACAAAATAAATCCCCCACTTTTTATTCTCCTTAGGTCCATTGGCTGTTACTAACTTTTCATTATCCCTATTTTTTTATATTGAAAAATTGGAATATATATTCTTGTCAATCACTTACCTTGTGTACCAAATGCAGACTTGCCATTTACATATTTACATATTCTTGGAATAATCTGAAATTGCATTGTTTGTTTTCTTTTCACCCACCTTAATTAAAGTGTCTGTGTGATTTGTTTCTGGATGTTGGTGATGAAATTTTTCATAGTTGCCACAATTTTCCTTTCCTTGTCACAGTCTTGTGCTTAGTTCTATTAACTTGTGTGTGTGTTTGTTTGTTTTTGTTGTGTTGTTTGTTTGTTTGTTTTTTGGTACCCCAGTCCTAGCATTTCTTGAGTTCTCTAGGATAGTCAGTTCCGGTTATAAGTCTTTTCTGTTCAATTTACAGATGAGGACACCACTGGTAAAGAACAATTATGTTTTTTTTCAGGCTTTCCTTTTCTATCTTAAATGTGCTCTGTGTGGTAGGCTTATCTGAGGAAATGTATTTCTCATGCTTGTTCCAAAAAAAAATAAAAAAATTGTTTATATTATATTCCACCTTTAAACTACTCCTACCTATTCATTATTTTGGTTCAAAAGATATCAGTATGTTCTCCCACATCTTAGAGGTTTTTCTTTAATTGTGCAGTTGTACCTCTACTCTGATTACCCTATTCGAATACTTATTAACAAATGCGTGGTTTCATGTTCTGGTGGTTCTTAGCATTTTATGGCAGATTGTGGTTCTTCCTGACTTGATCATTTATAGACATATTTCCAATTTGAACATGTAATAGAAAAATAAATAGGAAATAACTCCTTCATCCACCAAAATTCACTACTGCTTATTATTCCTTTGAGTGCCTTTAAATTGCTTTGTTCAATTTCCTTTGAAAATGAAATCTCCTTAATAAAATTACTGTGTATAAAAAAAGACATGAAAGTGCACGTTGCTTTTGGGCAAATGTAATGGTTAAGCTTTGCAGAGAATATAAAGGTGATTTTGGTTTTCAAATGATGAGAGTTTAAGAAAACTGCTGTGATTTATTTTCTTTAAGGTCTGTTTCAAGAAAGAACTTGTATTTTGCAGTATAAAGATGTGCTTGATGCACATATTTTTAGACCAAATGAGACTTCTTTATTGAATTGCATCATTTTAAACTTTATTTTGAGACTAATTGTATATAAAGACAACTATTTCACTTCAATACTGCACACTTGCATTGTGTTAAGGAAGCTGTAAATGATCAAAATGAGTTACTAATGCATGCACATATGGTCAGAACCCTTCAGACTTAACCATATATATCATACATAAAATATAGTTTTCAAAGTTTGCAGATATTTACCATCTTTGACTTTTAGGCCTGTAGGATATCACTGACACTTGTGTTAGATCTCTGCATGGTCTTTTATGTTTTGCTTCCTGCCACTAACATGTAGGGAAATTCCACATGGTGCAATCAAACAAGAAAATGTTGCAGCAGGTCAAGGGTCGAGTTGTACCTGCAAATTTTGGCACACCACTTCTCTACTCAGGGTTGGAAATACTGGTATAGGTGTCATGGAGATGGCAGAGGAGCTGTACAAAGTCAATAAAAGCATGTCTGACGTGCAGCTTTGCTGAAGGCATGGAGGGATGTTATCTGGCTGCTCTTATTCAAAGAAATTGCACTCTGGGAAAACACTGAGATAGAAGTGATTAAACTGAATACCAAAATTGAGGTGATGTGGAGTGTTAGATAATATAAAAGTGAAAAGAAGCTATAACAGCTTATAAAAGATATACATGGAATAGCAACCTATCATTTTTGAAGCGAAGTTCCAGATTGTACCAAATGTGTACAAAGTACACAACTTTACTTTAACCCTGAAACTATCAAGGAATAAATTCAGATAATTGTGGACTACTCTCAGATAACAGAACATGAGGAAATAACTTGAAACCTGAATGAACTACCTGAGTTTTTCATCAATTTTTTAATTTAAATATATTTACTATTTGAGTATAGCTCATGGGAAAAGAAGGGCCCTTATTCTTTATTTAATTGAGCATACTATTTTGCTGTAAAATGAGTAACAGCAAGAGTATTTGCGATACACCCTGCAGACCTGAAAAGTATCTTAACTTTACTTGAATGAAGTTTTGCCAAAAATTATGTTCGTGTTCTTGTTTGTCATGACTAATTTGACATGATACAGGTTCAAGTATTTGAAAATGATCATGCCTAACATGTTTAACAGCTTGTTGAGCTGAAAACCAGGCTACTGTTTATTAATTTGGTTTAATTCTAAGAGTTTTATATCCTGTTATGATTGTGCCTGGACATCTTGCATTTTCTCTTCAAGTATGTAGTTCAGGTTTCAGTACTTAGGGAGTTATTTAGTAGCATTTTCTACTACTTCATAGCATAATAAGCACCAATAGTATTCAAGAAATTTGCTGTTTCTGTCATGCCACCCTAGTATGTCCTGCTCCAGAAGTGTTTTTATATTCTATTTTAGGGGGTATAGTCTACATAGGTTTTCTATCCAGTAAAAGTAGCTTTATTACCTTGATCTAGCTCAGTGTCATTGGCAACGTAGCAGAGTTTCACATCATGCCATCTGTTTCTAACCTAGAATTAGATGACAGGTATAGCCTTTTTTTTTTTTTTTTTTTTTTTTTTGTAATAGCTCTTTGTTATTTCTGATTAGAGGAATGTACTGGACAAAGATCAATGTGCCATTGCATGTTCAGAATATTTACATAGCAACATAAAACAATCTAACGGAAATTTCTTCAATCTGTATAAATAATTTTAAAGGAGAAACAGTCTTGGGAAAGTAATTACAGTTTAAACCTGAAGTGAGATACTTCTTTCTGATTGATGAAAAAGATCAATTATTAGAGAATTATATCTATATGTCTAAGGTACTCATTGGAAGGTAAAAATCTGTAAATGCCGTCTACAGAAAATGTATTGAATTATTTTGTTATTTGTCAAGATTATTCAGCTCTCAAAAAAAAAAAAGTTAAGAATTACGAATATCTAGCAGTTTAGCTTGTTGTAGCAATGGCTTATGGTTCTCATGCCGAATTAGTAACTTTCTAGAGCTTGTTCTATGTGTTTGACAGTAGATTATTTATACAGGCTTGTGAACATTTTAAGTGTTAGAAGACTGTATTAAAGTGTAAGATTCCCAAGTGGATAATATACCATATGTCATGGTTTTGGAGGATCTGTGTGTGTGTGTTCAGTTATCACTCAATTATTCCAGTTGGTTGCTGACACAGACTTTAATAGATGCAGCTCCAGGCGTTATCTTTTCCCAATTGAAGCTAACAATTAACTTGCAGTATTAATGAACAACATCTAGTGTAATGCTTAAAACTGATCTTCTACCTAAATCGATGAACAGTGCTCACAGAGTCACAGGGGGCTGCTGAGAATCACCAGAATTGCTGGGCAACATTTAATTTTAGACTTGGAGTGACTTTGAGTTTCTTCTCAAATTTATTATTCACGTTCCAATGGCAAATCTTTGCTAGTAGCACTTTCAGGATGCTCTTTCAATTTGATGTGTTAAGAACATATTAAATGAAAAACCAAAGAATTGTAGACACTTTAGGCATGTTATAGATGTTTTGATGATGACCCTCTTATGATGACCCAACTAGAAATGGTTTTCTACTACCAAGTAATGAAATGTGTTTTTATAAACCAATTAAATCTTTTGATTCTGATTTGATCCAGTCCTGTGGTAGCTGGTTCATAGATGGAAGGAATGCTGATGAAAACATGTTGCTGCTTCTCTTTTCCTTGTTCTCTATATTTTTGGGATTTGTCCTATCCTTTGGCTTTTTACAGGAACCTTCAGTGAGGTTAGAAGCTTGTAAAGAAATATGAGAGAATTTTCAGTCATTCCTTGATCATATTTTCACTGGTATCAAAATCTCAGTATGTTTCCATCTGCTTGGTTGGTTTCATGCACATTATATGTTTTGGATAAAGTTTTTAATTTTTCCTTTTTCTATCTCACATCTTGGTTCATTTTAAATATTGTTTCCTGACAATAGTTCAAATGCTTCAAGGGATACTACAGTAGGCACCATATTGTTATCTCTATACAATTTGGGGGGGGAGAAACAAACAAACAAACAAAAAAACCCCACAGCTATGATAGAAAAAGAAATGGGGGACAGAGTGTGACCCTGTAACTCTTTGGATACCAGAGCATGTGTAGTCCAGATCTTGGACATATTTTAGCTGAATAAGTACCACTATAGCACAAGTCTATGATCCGAAGCATCATCCAAGTGACAGCAAACAAGGAACAGAACATTCTTGCTCATCATTGTAATGGGGTACATCTACGTTGACATCTTTTAGTGAAGTGCCATTTTGAAGCATTCTGTATACTTCACTATGAAACTGAAGCAAATAAAAGGACAGAAGGGCTGGCCTTTCAGTTTGTAGTTGGGAAATGGATAGGTAAATTCTATCTTTCTGAGGATGAGCTGGATACCTCTACACCCTTAAAATGAAAAATGACCAAGTGGAAGTGTCAGCAATTACAAGTGCTGCTGGGACACAAATAGGGAACATTTGCTAATATAAGTGAGTGTTGCTAATAAAATGTAAGCTAATATTTGTGACGATGTTTTGTGCTTGGTTTTACATCTGCTATTCTTTATTGCTGAAGATAGAAAATATTGTTGTCAGTTCAGGGTGTAGAATGGCTCGAAAGCATGGGATTCATTTCTGAATTGCTTTAATGGTGCTTAATTACAGTGATTAGGATTGAGGGGAGGGAGGGAGTTCTTGGTATGGTCAGAGGTGTCCACTTCTGTGTATCTTGCTTGCATTTTAATGCAATCTTGTGCACTACAATTCAGAGAGAACTATAAAAATATATATATATTTTTTTTTCCTGTGCCAATCTTCAAAAAGAGGTGTTTTGGAAGGAAAAGAAAGAAATGCAGTGAATATAATCAGCAAGCCTCATAATCCATTTCAGACTTACAGATCTTCATGCTCAATTGTCTCTTCCATACGGTTTAGTGGGAGATATATGTGCTGTGGCTGAGTAACAGTACAATGAATGCTTCTTAGACTTCTAAGCGTCTTGCTAGCACTGTTAATAATGAGCTGCAAATAATGCTCATCTGAAGTCACAGATCTGATCTTCCTTGCTGATACTTGGCAGAATGTTTGTTTCAAGGACTTTTGCTGCATAGAGGTCTAATCTTAGTCCCTCAAATTCAGTCTTTGTCACTCTAAAAAGAAGATGCATTAGCTCTGTCAGTCATATTAGACTCAGTAGTGGATTTTTTGTTCCAATTTTATGATTCAGGTTCATGTTTGCAGCAGTTCTAGGAAGGTCCCTCTTGGTTATATCAGCTGTAGTGGCAATTTTGAGGCAAAGATGATTTCAATGTGTTGGGTGACAGACTACAAGTACACACTACAGACAGCTGTATTACAGTTCACTACTGCTGAGTTAGCTTTACTTCAGCGCTTCTGGGAGCTGCATGTTTCAAATGTGCTAATTCTGTTGACTTATAGAAGAACAATGTGAAATCTAGTGGTTCATTGTTTGGCCTTGCAGGAGGATTATGTGCCATTTTGGGACTACAGCAATAACGTATAACTTGAACCATTTTTATGCAATCTAGGCTATACACTGTGTCCCAAACTTTGGTTCCAGCTGGAAAATAAAACAAAAAAAAAAATCCTTGCAAGGAGTTTAAAGGGAAAATAAGTAGGAGTTGATGGGTAGTTCTGATATTATTTATTCTTGTATAAACTCAGGATATCAAGCTTCACTTCAGCCGTGTTCTTGTATAAGCTCAGGATATTGTGCTCCTCCTTGTCTGTTCATGAGGGAATGCAAATATATTGATTATCTGTCATCTTTAGGCAAAGATGGGATTCTGGATTTGTCACTGTAATTTCCATTAATCAGTGAAGGTAACATGGAGCTTGTCTCCTCAGGAATGAACAGGACAGTGTAGACAGCTGCAGGGCAGTTGAGCTCAGAGAAATTTGGCAATGGCTCCCCTTTATAAATATATAATCGATGATTTTGTGTTACATTATGTATTTTCTTATTTAGTATTATCTTTTTATATGCTTTTATTTAGTGCATTTTATCTATGTATTGAAATGTACTCAAGCTATAACAACCATCATTATTGCATATGCAGGACATTTTTTATAAATTTGAATGCTATGTCTTACTATTTGCTTGTATTCGCTGTAAAATGCTGCATGTATCTCATAGACTCCCTTTAGCCTTTTAATGGACTGCCATTCATCAGTAACTCATAACTCGTATTGAGCTAAAACTATGGATGGAAGAGAGCAAAATTGTTTTGTAAAAGATTGGACATTTTGGTCTAAAAACATTGAAGCTGCATATTTATGTGAAGCAATTTTTTAATGAGAAATTTTATGATGCTTTTCATGAGTGCTGCACTGATTTGATGTTTCTTTTTGCTGTATCTTTCCTTTAACACTAAGACAGTAGGATGGGGAACAGGAACTGGGAGTATCTGTTATTTCTCATATGTATAACAACCATTGTGTCTACCTTAGTAAAAGATAGTGTTATGCACAAAATCCATTCTTTTTTGCTGAGAACCTAGGAACAAGTGTAATGCTATGTAGATTGCATTAGTTTTCTTACAGACTTGTTGGCTTCAGAAGTGATGGTATATTTGCTTACTTTAGGTTGGTGCTTCTTAAATAGGCTGCTGCAAGTATGAATATGTAATTGTAAATATTTGATCTGTTATCCTGCAATTCTATATGCATATGCATATGTGTTTTGGGGCATGTGATTAGTTATAACAGCTTTATATTATGTATGGATAAAAGAAAGAGAACTGATTTAATCAGCTGAGCAATATTTGTTGACTGAGAAGTTCCTCATAAAATGTTGCTGATAGGAAGTTCATATGGAAAGCAGAAAATGTTTTTAAAACTCAGTCAAACATACTTTTTTGGTAGTTCCTAGACTTACCTTGAATTGATTTCCCTCCTTACAAATATACTTGCAGATCAGTTGAACTCTAATTTATATAGTAAATAAAATATTTCAAAAATTTTCCAGTTTTCTGATCCCCAAAGTCAGTATCTTTCTAAACATATTGCTTAATATTTTCCAAGGTGTTTTAGGTGTATAAAGGCTGCATTGCATAATAATGATACATTAAGCTACAATTGATTTTAATTCTTTCTCTTTTCTAATGTGAACTAGTGCCCTGCTTGCCTTTGTTATTGGTGCTCTACATTAAACTGATAATATTAATATTTTCACATTTATCCCCAAATCAATTTCCTGAAGATTGTGTTTAATTCGAAGTGACTATCATATGCTTACTTCATCTGAGAGGTGTTTTTTTCTTCACCTTCAGATTCTACCCCATCTCAAAAGCTCTATTTATCCAATCTCTGACGTGATTTAGGTAGGCAATTTAAAACCATTTGTATTAATGCAAACATGACTCATAAAATGTTTCACATTATTAGATTCATGCGGCACAGATACAGGATGGCAGGAATTAATGTAGCAGGTGAGCTGTAGTGGTGCATGTGTGGAAGTCTAGCAGAGATGGATGGGTACAACAAGGTCAGACACCTACAGAAAGCCAGAAAGAGGAGCTGATTGGGAGCTAAGAGCATGCCATTGATTTACAAGGCAGGCAATATGAGTGGAAAAAAGAGGTCTGGAAGAGATGGGATCCTCAATTAGAAAGATATAGATTGGTATCAGACGAAAATACACTGACTGAAGATGACCTTGCATTAAAATAGCGCAAGGGAAACAAGAGTGTGTGCTTGTTACACATAGAGGAGGAGGAAAATGACACACAACATGCCCTGCTGAGGAATTCAGCTCCCTGCCACTGATAACTACTGACACCAAGCACTTAGAGTTCAGCCTCACCAGATGACTGTCAAACTGACCACATTGAAGTCAATTTGGACTGCATTGGGGTCAAATGGAGCAGAATTTTCATATTTTGCTCTACTTTTTCTTCTTTTTTTTTTTTTTTCTTTTGTACCAGTTTTCTGGTCTGTCTTCTCTAGCTTATAGGAAAAAATATTCATGTAGCTCTTTTGCTGGGAGAAGATAGTTGTATTTGCGTGCTTTTTATGTTAGGATGAACATTTTTCTGTGAAATATTAATAAACAGTGCTATTTCTTGACGAGCCATGCAGCAATCCCTTCACAGTAGTTTAAATCAAAGGAAATAATGTCTTTAAAAGTATTGGAAAGGCATTAACCTGTAAAAACAAAAGCAAAAAACAATACAGCTAAAATTTGCTATACGATACTTTGTATTACTAACAGAGTAGTAGCAACATTTTGAGCTTTTGAGCATATCAGGTAAATCACCATTTTCTTGCAGTATCTCTGATATTTCCTTTTTACAAATGCATACACATCTATAGGAAGTAATGCTTTGAGAGGCAAATAGGATCTAACATAAAAACAATGCTGCTATTTAAACTTCTGAAAGGCAATATCTTCAATAAATATATAAACAAGTATTCACATAACAAGTAGACAATTGGAGTTATGCAGTTTAAAGTGAACGTGAAGGTTCATATTTCTGGCCCAATAGATACTCTGGTATCTATTTGGAAGAAAATTATATTTTGTCCAGCACGGTTATGTTTTTGTTGATAGTAGAGCTGGTTAACTGTGTCAAACTTGTTACAAGGACTTGGCTTGTGAAATGAAATTTCCCTTATTAGCTCATGTTTTATTGGTTCTGTTGCTTCTTCCTAGAAATGAAACAGGAGCAAGGGGACATCTTTCTTTCCTGTCCCACATCATCTCTCCTGCCATGCAGACATGGCTCCTCCTTACAGCTTTCTATTTCCTTAGATTTTTAGTCTTGTTCAGCAACTTATTGAATACGTCAAAATATTTTGGTGCATCTTCTTACATAGTGCAGCCATGTACTCAGATGTTATTTGCTCTGTATTGCAGAGATGGAAAGCTTGACATATACTTAAATGGCTGCTTTCTGTTCCTGAAAGAAGTGATAAATGCTGGAGTAATAAATTCTTTTTCTTGCTTTGTGATTTCTCACCATTGCATTTAATTTTTGTCAATTTGAAACGTGGGGTAAGGCACTGAAGTCGAAGATGTAAGAGGATATTGCATATGACACTGGTGAAGAGGAGCCCCTCAAATGAGGTAATTTGCAAATATGCCATTTATTATTCAGAGAGACAGAATACAAGAATAAGAATTTTCTCCATCAATGTAAAACAGCAAAAACAGAAGAGAAATTAGGGATCAGACTGCCATGTGGTGCGTATCCCTTAGACCTACCAGCTCTGTAATGGGAGCTGTGCAAGAATTTTCTCAGTGCTCTTTATAAGGGCAGGGTTTTACCATCCTTAGCAGGCCTGTTCTTGATATGCTTTAATCTGTCCTGGCTCTGTTGTCCTCAAATGAAGACTTTCTGTCACAAACTAGGCTGGTGAAATTGTATCATTCCTACTTAAAAAAGGTATTCTTTAGCAGGAAGTAAATGTGAGAAATGTGAGCTCTCATGTCCAGATAACGTCAGATTAATTTACTATGCACACATTAACAACATATTTATAAATCAGCATCATTTTCTAGACATCTAAGGAACAGGTTGATAGGTTGGTAGAACAAAAAAAAATAAATACAAAGACCTTGCGTGACTACATACATTAGCTATTTGTTTTAATATTTTTTCCCCACAGTCAGTTTTCTTTTTTTGATAAAATATTAGTAAACTTGTAAACATAATATAATGGTGCCTATAGCCAATATCGATTACAAATTTGAAGACTCAATTGAGCAAAAATTGATGAAAAATTTAGAGAAAAGAGTAAAAGTATGGAATTAAAATAGAAGAAATAAATTTAGCCTTTATCTTGATAATAAATAAAGCATCTTAAACCATTCTTTTATTCATTTGATAAATACTAATGTAGCACTTCTTTAATCACAAAGAAACAGTGCAGGTGTTAGAGACGAATCACCATCCACACGCATTTTCAAAGCCAGAACTCCAGTCACTCAAAATAAATGTATCTCAGAAGTGTAACTTTCTGGGAGTAATAGCAAATCTTTTTAAAAAAAAAAATATATATATATATATTTCATACAAGGGCTATGTAGTGGGACCATCTGGAAAACAAAATACATTTAATGTATAACCTGAGATTGCTTTCTCTTTTGTGTTACTAGAGTGCTATATCACTGCAGGTCTTCAGCAAAGTAACCAGAGGCAATATTCTATGCATAGCAATTTAACTCAGAAAATTAAATCCTAGAAGTTAATGAATCCAAGCGTTTACCTTTTTTTTTTCCTTCTCCTTTTAATTTTATTCAAACTGAGAACAATGCATGCTTAAATACAAGTAACTTTTTGCTGTTATCTATAATTATTTTATAAAGAAAAAGGTTCAAAATAGAAACTAGATATTTTTACTATTTGCAATGTTTTCTTCCCTCTTGAGATTTAGATAAATCATGTGCTTGCAAAAGATCTATGTTTATGGGACAAAGGTTAGAAAGCCTTTTAAAAACTCTCCATATTATTTATGCCTATATATGTGTGTGCAAAATGTGCAAAAATATTTAATTTTTAAACTTTTTTTGAGTTATTTTGCTATTTACATATTGAGCTAATTAGATTAAAACCTGGTAACTTTGATATGTTAAAATTCTCCCAATTAAATGTTTTACTCTATTGGAAAAGGCCTGGAGGCTGCTGTCATTAAAGTATTTTAAAGCAGTTCTCTCTCCCTTTTCCCTTTTTTTTTTTTCAAATAATGGGGAATAAAAAATAGAGCATGTTAATAAAAATATTTGTTCTTCTGGTTTATTTTGCACGATTTGTATGCCCTTTTATTAATTTCTGAACAATAAATGCTCATGAATTGGTTTCTACTTGGAGTAGACACAGTACATGTTTTAAATATATTTGTAAGAAATGTCTTCCTTGATAGATACGTTCTTGAAAATCATCGAAGTCGTCGTGTGATTCCCACTTCTTTGCAGTAAGATTCTTCTGTCTGTTGTGGCATAGTAGAATCATTTAATTTTATCTATGCTAAGAAGAATGCTTTTTCTAGAGAGAGACTTTATATTCTGTTCCTACTGAGATTCATTAATTAATCAAGTCTTTTTTATTAATTTATGGCCTTTTTTTTCTTAAATTAATACAAAGGCAGACTACAAAACCAAGAGGAGTGAGTTTTGTCCAATTGTCATGCAATGTTAGAAACCCAATAATCTAGATGAAAAGTAAAATATATTCAGAAGATGTTTTTAGAGCTGTGAAAATAGGTGTAAAATATATATATATTATGCAACACAGCTTTTAAATATATTACTATAAATATTTAAATGTATTTAGGAAACATTTAGAATGTAAATTATTCAAGTATTTTTACAATTATAAAATGTTAATACAATCCAGTTAAGAAAATGTTTTAAACAGTAGTGGCATATTGAAATTAATACAAAAACTAAGATTCATTCCTCAGATGAAATAAATCTCTAAGGCGACTCATTTCACTGATTTGAACCTTATTTGCACTATTAAATAACACGTTTTCTTCTTTTTCTGTATGTCACCCAGTTACAGCTTTACCAAATATCAATAAATTAGCTGCTGAAGAGTTGCATTGCTTCAAGATTAGATTCAAATCATTGCATTGCTTACAACTAATTAACTTTCTTGCAACTTTGTTGAACGTAAAACATATGTTATAGAGAATTTAGCAACATTCCAATCACAGAAGAACTGCAGATACAAGCTTTAGAATGTCTGAAAAATACTGCTACTTTATACCCAGCAAGTGCAGGTTAACTACTGGCAGAAATTTGGCTAATTTTTGAATGTAAAAAGAAAGGAAAATCACCTTTATGGCTAACAATTTTTTTTATTAAAAAATAATTCATGATGTAATTTTAATAGAAGAATTTATCACGAGAAAGTCTCTACTCCTGCTGAGCCTTTATAGATTGTGTTATTAATATAAATAGTACTTATTAAAACTACTTTTAAAATATTGTAGTGCTAAATTCTTGCCTTAATTTATCTTTTTGTTGTTGTTCAATGTTCAGGGAATTGCATCGTAGAAGCAGAGATGAAAAATCAGTGGTTAAAATTAAGAGAAATGAAGTTAAATATAGTCAGGCCAAATGTTCTTCTATATAAGTACATAATTTACAAATTAAGTACAGTTTTATATAGTGTTAGATTATAAAAGATAATTTGGATTGTTTTTCCTAGTTAAGTAATAATTGCTGGATATTAACTTATAGAAGCATATTAAAAATGCATTGTGAGTGGCAAAAGTAACTATAGATTCACCTTTCACATTGCTGTAGACTCATCAGCATTTCTTATATTTTGGGGTTTTATGGTTTTGTAACTTGAGCATAAAATGTTTCTTGGTGGTAACACTTGGAACAGAGAGTTTCTGCATTGGAATGGTTTCTCAGAAAGTAAAATGTAAAAAGGGATGGAAAAGGTTTTTTATATAAAATAAAAGTTGACTCCAGTTTGCCTTGCTGGCTTTAAAGACATGGAAGTTTTCTGGAATTTACATCTATATTTTTCTTGCTTTAGCCATTGGCTTTACTAATGGCAACTAACGGGCAATTATGAAACTTTCTTTTACCCTTTGGTGGGAATCTGCCAGGGTTTATGGCTCTGAAAACATGCTTGGGCAGGTCCCTCATTTCCATCAATGTGGATCTCAGGCCTAGGATAGAGGAACGTCAGTGAGACATTCAAGGAAGAAATGTTATGTTCTCTGTATTTATGAGGTTACATATATGATTACTAATATAATGTAATCTATTTGAGCATATTTTGTTGGAAGGTGATTACAAGATCTCATTAACTTGTTATGCAACTTGCAGTATTGCATATAACAATTTTAAAGGACGCTCTCAGGGGTGTGTGTCAGGGGTTCAGACTCCACTCCAGATCCTCTGGGAGGAATGATTACTATGGAGTTGCACAAAAAGCAAAGTGCATCTCCATGCACATAAAGGCATTTTCTCATGGCTGTTCTTATGTTTTCTACAGAAGGCTTAAAGGTAGAGGCTGGTATGCCTGTGTGGTGTGAGTTACGTGGGGATTCATTCAGTTAAATGGTGTAATTTCTGTTTAGATTAAGAAATATAATTTGTTCTTTCAGGAAAAAAAAAAAATCAATAGATGAGATTTAGAAGATAGTTTCCTTATTTTCAGGATTAATTATAACATTTTCTTATTGTATATTTCCTTTTCTAAATAATGATAAATGTCATGCATTTCAGTTCTCTTTGAGTCTTCCTTTGGAGAGCCTCTTACAGAGTATCTTTGGAGCTTTTGTGTACTTTTTGTGTACTTCAAACATTCTTTATTAGAAATGAAATAATTCTAATAATGTTAGCTGAACATGGAGGACTTGGCAGAAGGAAAAAAAAGTTATTAAAATTGAGTAGGCAAACTCATCCAAATCCAGTAGAATTGTCACATCTGTCAGAGATGAAATCTTCACCATGTTAATTTGTCAAAATGCTGATGGTCTTTAAGGTCCAGAAATTTATCCCAAGATTTCAGTGCAAGTACAATCTGTGTTATAGCAATGCTGTTATGAGTCACTATAGAGATGTTTGTAAAAAAAAAAAAAAAAAAAGTCTTTGTATAGAAGTGTATGAACAAAACTGTTTACAAGGGGCTCATGAGAGGTGAACAGTAGAAAAGGGACAACTTAGAAACCACCAAAATATTTTGAGCTTTCTTATAATCCATATTCAATGTTCATGTAGATTTTGGTTTAAATAAATACAGTTTAAATAGAATTTGTGTCTTAACAACATAGTAGCTGTAACTAACAGAGATAATGAAATATTTAGGACACTATGCATTTTTGTTCAAGAACTCATACAAAGTACTGGTACCGATGACTGAAACCATTCATGCGTCTGCATTAAAACCAAGTAATGGCTTGAGCTGGGAAGAGGGGGGAATTATATGCAGTATTTTTTTTTTTTTTTGAAATTTTCTAAATCTTTTTTTGGATGCATCCAGTTGTCCCAAAGATTTCTGGCTGTTCCACGTTTGAAATAATTGCATCCTTATGCACTGTTATTTTTTTCATATTTACTTTCCTTATGATGCACTTTTGTCAGACTGCAGATGGTATTTCATTTGTGGTGGTTTTATATGTCTATGTCCACAAATACAATTTCCTATGCAGATGCAGTCCAAAATACTGATCTTTTATTAAAAAAAAAAACAAAACAAAAAAAAAACAACTAATTAATAAGTTGAATATAAGGATTATTTCAATCTCATTTTCTGTAACAATATGAGATTCCCAATATTACAGCAGACTGTGTGTCCACCTACTCACATAGCTTGTCCAATGTCAGATGTCTCAGCATAAAAAAGCATAGAAGTTAATGGATTAAGTCAAATTAGTGTTTCCTGGGTTTGGTGTCTTCCTAATCACAACAATTAGTAGAAGTATGAGAATTTAGATTTCTCATGAATTTATATCTAACCCAGAATATCTTTGGATAATATAATTATACAATGCTATATGTACATGCAAAAGTACAGTAATTGTAAAGCTATTCTATGCTTGGCCTTCTCACAATTCCTTAAACTTCAGGGATAGCAAAGCATGCTTAGAATTAGAAAGAATTCTTTATCGATAGCTGTGTTTCATTTTGAATTTCTCCATATGCTAGTTTTGTGAGGGGAAAAAGTAGAGTACACACGTGACCTTCTCTGGTTGCCATGTTTTAATCTGTAGTACTGTCGTGTGCTCTATCGCCCTACCAAATGAATGAATCCTTCAATTTTCATTTCTTTTCTAAGCATTTTTGCCTTTAATTCCTTCTGTTTCCTTTCCAAGATGGGGAGACAAAACCAAAAAAGTATCTCCTTACTCTCTTCTATCTCTTCATTTTTTCTAAAGTTCTATTTGTTAGTCTAAGGCTGATCATCTTCATAAATGTACTGAAATTGCCATAATGATGTTACTAGGGATGCAGAGAATTGTTCTCCAAATGTTTATTTAACTGAGGTTGTACAAGTATGTGAATCAATTATGTATTTTAAGCGTGCATAGTACAGCAATTACCCATAGTGTCTTTTATTTCATATTGTCTAATTGCCTAGTAACACGGATGTCTGAACCTCTCAATCTTATTGTTTGCCTTTAGACTTTGTTATTTATTCCTACTAAAAAAAAAAAAAGCATCAGTTTCTCGTTTTGATATAGAGTATGTCAACCCATTCTTCTCTAGAGTTACTTATACAGTGCTTTACTGTCAGTTCGTGCTTGGCAAGCATTTTTCAGCTCGAAAAATGGGAATATAGAGGCATAAATGGACAAGTGCTTACTTCTGAGAGTCAACTCAGTATGTCTTCATGGGGATGTGTAGACACATAGAAAATGGAAGGGTGGTATTCCACTCACTCCAATCGGTCAACTGTGGAAGACATAACTGTGTTTCCAGTAATATTCTTTTAGAAGGAGAGGTTTCTGGGTTCGCTTTCATTTTGATTTCATTACGGAAGAAGTATTTTCTCTCCCTAATTAATCTCTAGACTTTTAACTGGTAAAGAATTGCAGACTAACTGAACTTTAGAGGATTCACATAAAAGTTAATTTACTTTCTGGGCTTGAAATATGATTCTGAATGGGAGCGTAAAAAATAGACATGCAGACAGAATTGTATGTATCAGCATGACTCAAGATATAAACATATTCTACATATCAATGGTGGGTTACATGTCACTTTCATTCAGATAAATTTCAAGGACTAAGGAGGCTGACATATCCACTAGAACTGCCTGCATGATAGCCTTAGCCTCACCCAAAAACTGCACTCAGTTTTTGAAGTAATTTTCAGTGAGAATTGCTAACAGGTATTCACTTGTGATTTTTAGATTTTTAGTTTCTTATCTGGCAATAAAAGATGTAAAATATGGAAATGTAGACCAATTTGGTAAGTGCATACTTCTCAGAAAGGTATTTTCCCTGAAATTTTTTTTGTTGCATTGAGATGAAATGCATTTATTATGTAGTTCTTCCTATAATAAATACTACGGAAGTAGAGCTGTAGATTATAGACAAATGCTTGAATACCATCTGTTAATATAATTCATTTTAAGCAAACTTGTAACATGGTTGTGGAATTGATTGACAGTTTTATAATGAAAATCCATATTTGTGTAAATGGAAACTCTTCACAGAAATGTATCAGTTTTGCTGGTAGACCTGATGAGTAGTATTTTTGAGGTCCAGCAGGGATTTTCAAGAGAGGAGGAGGAAAGAGGTCAGTGTCAGTATTTAAGACAGTTATGGCATCTTGCCAGGAATGCATGCTCCAGCAAAATTCTTTATACTGCTGTCATCCTACCACCAAAAGCTGGCATTTTAAGCTATTGGATACAGAACCAGTCTTGGGCAGGGTCCTTACCAATCTGTGGATACACTTCAAGGCCTAAACTTGAAATAGTCTTTACCCATACTTCTGTGATTTCATGGAGTTTTAATAAAAAATTCCAGATTCTGATGCATTAATTCTTTTGGAACCACATGATAAGAGTAGAGAGCAGGAAAAGATAACCTTTGTCCAAAATTATTAATGCTGTTAGAGCTTTCACAGCAACAACAGCGGAAGGGAGCTTTCTAAAATAACTATTTAACATTCCCTGTGTGTTTCACCTGGGAGTAATTTCTGTGTCCAGGAAAGCAACAGTCCCATTCCACCTGTGATTTCTGTCCTAACTTCTCACTCTGTTCATCACTGAGAGCAGACAAAGAATAAATTTCTCATCCCTTGTCTTTGTATAAAGAGTGAGCTAGGGAGCAGATCTTAAATCTTTCCAAGATTGCTTTGATAACAATATTACTATTACCTTGAAAAAAGCCAACGGTTTCTCTCAGTAATTCACTATACCAATTAAGATGTTTACTTCTGAGTATGCTATGTCCCTCTACTGTGATGCCTTTTAGACTTACAGCACAACCTGGAATTCAAAAGACATAATTAAACATAAAGTTGTAAATTCAAAATCTATTTAGTAACTCAGTAATGACATATCTAGATAACTAGAGATTTTGATTCATAAAATGTGCATAAAGCCCCAGGAGGGATATGAGATGGGAAGCAAGGCCATCACTGCAGGGTAGTGAAGTTTCCTGTAGGGATGCTGGAATTAGAGAGCCACCCACTCTAGGGAATGGGACCAGGAGAGAGAATAGAAAAAGCAAAGAGGCTTCTGAAGGGGGATGGATGCACAAGAGGAAGAAATCCTCTTTTCTACTGAAATTATTTTGAAATCCCCTTGACTCTTCTTGAACCTTCTTTCTCCTCACATCTTACTGATCCAAGTATTGTATTATCATTTAGGATCAGCTGTTGTTTTCTGAAAAAGTGTGCATTTTTACCCCCTGAAATCTCAGTAAAGGTTTGTTGGATTCATGTGTTTGTACACACTGAAAAGAGGGATATCTGTTTTCCTACTGGTGCATAGATGTCACTTAGGTTAAGAAATAGACTTCCTGAAGGTTTTATTGCTAGCCATCATTAATGTACTTTGTTCCTTCTATTACATCCCGCTTGAACTTCTGCTGACTGGACTTTTCACATGGGTACAAAATAAATTGTGCCTGACATAAGATTTATCTGGATGAAGTGTTTTAAATTATTTCAGTGAGTCTAATGAACAAAATTTAATGGGTCACTTGAGGCTCTATTAAGTTGAGTACATCCAAACAAATTTGCTTTTCAGGGTTCAGATGATTTTATAAAACTGTTGACACAAATTTACTAGGAAGTTTGGCAAATTCTTTTACAAGAGAGCTGAGCTTTTCAATTGAAGGTAAAACCTTGGCAGATCTATTAAAAAACTGGGTTTGTTTGCAGCAGATGACTGAACACTAACATAGAAGTTTTACAGAGTATTCATGAAATACGCATACCAAGATCTTTATTTTTTGGACAGCTCATTTTTCTTACTTAAATCATTTTTCAGAAGATAAAATTGCACATGGGAATTGAATGCTTCATAATTTATGTAGATTGAACCAAAATAGGTTCTGAAAATCAAAAAGAAAATTTTGTCTTCTGTTAAATCACCACGTCATAAACTTTTCGTTTTCATATTACACAACAATGGGAGGCAACCTATTAAGTCTGTTTCTGGCTATGCATACTTGTACTACTCTGAGTTGTCCTGTTACATTTCAGGTTGTGTAAAGTATTGTTATTCCCTAAATCTTGGGAGCATTTTGAACAAATCTTTCTCATTTCCATCACAAAGAGCAAAAAATTATGGGCCAGCTCTAGTGGCATTGCCAGGTTAGACATGTTCTTAGTTCCAGGTAGGCTGTTTGGTTGTACCAGTGCCAAGTCTGTCTTAGTCCAAGACTTAGGAATATAGGAAGATTTTTTTATCCATAATAATCTTTAAAAACTCCATTTTTCTTTGTCAGTATGGATCCATCACTTTTGCAGATATCACGTGACTGTAGAAGAAAATCAGTGTATCTTGTTCCTGCTAGACTGGAGCATCAGTTGTTACAGAAAGGTTCTTGTTAGGTTTATAACATTACACACAACATAATTAGATTGATGGTCTCCTTCTAGCCATGTGAGCCATTACAGTATTGCACACTGAATCTTTGCCAGAGAGCTTATCTAGTTCCAGGTACCAGTATAGGCACAGTTAAAGCATAGTTATAAGTCATGACTATATGATATCACATAATCTCAGTGTTGAGTATTTACAATTATTGCTACATATATATATTTATTAAATATATTTAATATATTTAAATATATATATAATATTTATATATATAAATAAATATATATATTTATATATTTTAAATATATTTTAAATATATTTGAAAATAATTTCATATTTCAAATGTATTATGGCATTTAATTTTCTATCAAGAAAAAGTTTAAAGGAGAGGACAGAGCTTGGACTGATGCAGAAAAGTGCATTAAAGGAGTCTCACCAGAAGGAATTATATAAAGAAACTGCATCATTAGGAACTCCTTATTTTCCTTTTGCATGTAATAGGTGTAATGTTTTGTTGTTTTTTCCTCTTGAAGCAGTTTAATACCATCCCAAACTGTTATGCTTCCTTGCAGCCAATGTATTAAGGATGATATTTGATGAGCTTCAGTAAGTGTGCTAGTTTAGTCTCTCTAAATGTTTAGTTTTTGATAAATTGAAGTGACCTAGGAAAAAGAAAAAATTTAGAAGAGGAGGTCGGATAAAATTGACCATAATACTCTTTGCCCTGATAAATGAGTCCATAACTCTTCACCTTTTGATGAATTTGGTTGTTATGAGACTGACTTATAACAAATATTTTGTTTATGTAGACAATAATAGTGAATTTCCAAAAGCCTTTAAATGACCATTAACCTGATCTGGAAAAGATGCCTCAAAGGTGAAAAAATTTATATTACCATGTAGTGGAAGGAAGGTTTTCTTTGTTCAAAGTTAAATTCACTTCCATTGGCAATCAATATTGTTGTCCCTGAAGTAATTTCTATATTAAATTCCATTGTGATTGGTATTCATTTTGAGCCAAGGCACCTGCTTTCCTTCAACATTTTACAATCTCATTGAGGCTTTAACCCTCTTTAAAGGAAAATACTTGAAAGACAAGCAAGAGCGGGATGTTGCAGGGACATGAGAGGAATCTCATGAAGAAGGAATTAGCACTTCTGAATTAGAGTTGATAATGGGTACAGACAATTTTTATTTCTCAAAACTTAAAAAGTAGAAACTTAGAAAACTTGGAAAGTAATAATTCATACACTGAAAGCCATTTGGTAAGCCCAGAGATAGCAGACTTCATGTTGTTGCTGCCAAATGGGACTGCAAAATGAAGTTTCCTTGCCTTAGATTGCAGGTACATATGGTAGTCTTGGATAAGCTTGAACTGCACACAGGACACAGTTAAAGGTAGGCAGGTTATTAATATGTACTTTGCTCTGGGACCCTTTTGTTACTCATGGTTATTACCTGATACTGTTTACTGTGATTCATCTTGCCTTGAGCTGCACGTTGCCATGTATAGATTATTTCAAACCACCACAGCATCCTATCCTATTTAACACTAGCAGTCTACCACATACTGCATATCTGAAGAAGCAGAGGAGCTTTGCGGTATTGATCTTACTTTATCTTAGTCCACATTTTGGGGTTTTGCTTTTTTTTGTTTGTTTTCTAGGAAAAATATTTTCTTGTTAAGTAAACCTGTGTCCTGTGGCTCTTGTCTTTCTATATGTAATATGGATCTGTGTGTCACACTCTGAACTTGGCCCTGCTGTGCCAACTAAATGTGTTTCCTGTCTTTTGAAACACTAAAGCTAGTCAGCCTTTCATCCTCTAGTAAATAATTGCCTGTATATGACAGAAAAGTAGTTTTTTTTTCTCTGTTCTTGTTGAACACTATATATACTTGGAAAATCTTATTTTTATGCAATGAAATCTTTATTGTATTTTTCTGTGTGTTTTATTTGCATCTGGTTTGACCATTGCATAAAAGATACATGTATCTGCGTTTAAAAAAAAAAAAAAAGCCTCTCAGTGGCTACTCGTTTGCATGCCTACATCTGCAGTATTTTGCATTGCTACAATGAATATTTGTCCATTGCTGGCTCCTCATGAAAGCAGGGTGAACAATTGAAAAACTGTACACACAGAAGATGCTGAAAGATGTTTATACACTGGGGCAGATAATGAAGTATCTACTATCAGACAGTTTTTTCTCCCGCTCTGCCATTTTGAAAATTAATCTCAGAAGAAAAATCACTCTTCTGATCTGTACATACTCTTAAAATTAAGTTTCAAAAGAAGTGAATCAGCATTTTGGCTCTGAGATGTTATTTCTCCAATAAGATTGCAATTATGGGAAAAAAGAAATCCAATTATTCAAAGAGTAAGGAGAAATAAAACACAGTCTGCTTTTATTTTTGTTTTATTTTGTTATTTTATTAGGCAGTGTTATTTATCTTGTATAGTTCTTTCTATTACTTCAGTGGCTTATACTGGTAAAATGTCAGGGAACAACTCAGCTACTTTTATGGGTGGTAGACTGTTCCTGCAATGTAGGCAACAAATATGATATTTTTCCATCAGATATTTTGGATGGTATGTGTAAACAAAGATATGTCTGGTGAATCTTATTTTCCATTTTATTTTGATCAAGGTAAAGTTGAAAGATGAAGCATTATAAAATGTAATGTCAGATGGTGAGGTACAAAAGCGTGCCTAATCTGTGGTCTGAAAGGTGAATGCTAACAGCTCTGGAAGGCTGGAAAGCTCATGTAGTTGAAAATAGGTTTTGGAAATAGAAGCGTTTTACTTTTAGGTCACCAATTCACAGCTGATACAGCTGGGTAATAACTGAAAGCTACTTTTATGTTTTAGAAGCCTGTTGTCTTATTAAAATCGTATTCTCATGCTATAAATAGACACCTCACAATCTAGCCTTCAGATAGCAATAAATAGCAACATCCTTCCATGCAAGAGTTTGAACAGAAGTGGGCTGGATGACCTTTACTTCTAAGAGGTTCTAGCAAAAATGGGTTAAATGGAAGGAGTAAAACAACAGGGGGGAAAAATCTCCTTGGGGAAAGAAAGCTGATTAGTTTGTAGACACAACTTCAGCTCAAGAATTGTTTCTCCTCTCCTGAGAATGCTTGTATGTATTTCCCTTGGGCCTGAATGGCTTCCGTTTACCTTGGAAGATAGTTAAGCAACTTCATCTACAAAGAGTTGCCAATAAAATATTTGCAAAATAACTAGCAATAAAAAAGAACCTGTTCTAAACAAGCTGCAAACATTTATGGAAGGTCTGCATTCCAGCTGGCAGGCAGGCCTGAATCGTTATTCTGAACGCTGCTCCTGTAACTTCACAAACCCCAGCTTTGTGGACTTGCCCAAGAATTATATTTAGGGTGACAAGAAACAGCTATTAAACCATCTAGTGCATAGCTTGATGTGAAATGTTCTATGTCACTACTTATTTAAAAAAAAAAAAGTGTCTACCTATGTCTACCTATGAAGAGTTCCGTTTTTATAACATTCAAAAACAAACAAACAAAAACACATAAAATGAGAATGGCCTATGCAGCTGGTGATTTTTCTTATGGTTTTAGTACCCGTCCTTTGTCTGTGGTGTAATAGTGTTGGGAAGATTCCTGACCAAAAGAAGCATTTCCGAGTGTTGGCTTGATTGGTTTTTTGTTTGTTTGGGCTTGGGGGGGAATTTGGTTGTGTTGTTTTTTTTTTAAACCCATAAGTACATGTCCCGATCTATAGAAATCCTGGTACATAACAGTGACTTTATGCATTTCTACACCTTTATATGTAGCATCTATCAAGGAATTATTAAACAGGTAATAAATTTACAGTCATGCCTAAAAATAAAGACAAATGTGATGTAGTCTGAGTCATGTGGTTTCTGGTCTAAAAGAAAGTACCTTATTTGTAATGGAAGACATGAGAAAAATACTGTGGTCTATGTAATTGTGTATATACACATATTTAGGATGTGTATATTTTTTGTATATTTTCTTTCATTCCCAGTAGATTTTGGGGCTTGATTTCTGTGTTTGCCTGACCAGAATAATAATAAAAAAAATAATAATCAAATATCTTGCACTTCTACACTAGAATTAAATGATATGCTCACTAGAATTAAAAGGCTCAGATTTTATGGTATAGCAAAAACTTAGAAGTAAACCAAATATACTCTTGAAATTTAGACCTACATATTTCTAATTAGCAGGAGAGGTGAGGCTCCAAGCTTTTTGGCATAAGCTGCAGTAGAGAAATAATTTAGAGTATACATGAATAGAAGTTTTAATGAATAGAAATAGAAACTACATGAAAATAAAAGCTTTGTTTGACTTGAAATGTATACAAGCCTACAGCATTAAAAGTCCTATACTGTGAACAGAAGTCTCTGCCACCCCTGGCTGGGTTTCATCTCAAGTTATTTTTGAGCTATTAGTTGTAGTTAGCCTTCAAAATATAAGTTATATTTCTAATAGTGAACTAAACTGAAAATTTATTATTTTATTCAAAACAGTTTCCTTCATCTTATTACCAAGTTAGTGCTTAAGGTCTATGCCAGCGCTTATAAGCCTGAATTAACAACAGTTTTTATCAGGTCAAGAGAGAACACAGAAAAACTGGGAACTTGGACTGCTTCAAAGTAATTTAGATTATTTTTTTCTATTTTTGCACGTTTTTTTTCAAAGGTGATATCTGACATACAGAGCTTCAGTTTAAATTTCACATCAAACTAAAATTAATTAGATCAGAACTTTGATAGCAGACACTTCACTGGTCAAGACAATTCAGCATTAGCAATTGAAAAAAACAATGCATAGGTATATTTAACCTTATAAAATTCTGCAGTAAATATTGCTTACAAATTGCTTACAATTACTTACTGTATATGAATTATAAACAAGAATTAACCAACCAAGTGGTATTTGTCAAATAATTAACAGTTAAAAAGATTAACAAACATTGAATTAAAATTTAAAATGAATACTTAATAATTAAAAGGAATTCCTCTGAGCTGGAAATAGTTGCAGGCTGCAAGGGTATGAAGGGAAAGCAGTCAGACATGTTTGCCCTGGTTTTACTTTGTTGTAAGTACCCTTCAGCTGTGCTGAAAACAGGCTAGGGAACCAGATGGGCTCTTGATTGGGACCACTATTGTATATCTTCTATTTTAAGAAGGAACATTTTTGCATTTTATTTCTTTTTTTTCCCTGCCCTAAATACTTACACCCTCCCAGCACTCCTCATACTATGAAATTCTATTTTGGAATAATGTTTGGGTGTTCTGCTGCATTAAAATCTGTGCCTGGTAAAGGAAGATGATAGTTAAAACTGCCATGTCAGTAAGGCATGAAAGCTCATTCAAAGCTCATTCAAGCTCATTCATTTGGCTATGGTCAAATAGCCAAATGATTTATGGGTGCCAGAAACCACCTATATACTTTATTATATCTGATATAATAGTTGAACAGTTTTTTCTAAATGTTTATTTTAGTCACATGGAGTTTGATTTGACAGTTGAAAAAGTGGTTAAAAAAAATAAAAACCAGACTGGATGAGTGACAAAACAAACAAACAAACATAGAAAACAACTTAGGAAGGTGGTACTAACAATTTGGCAGCTTGTTATGGGCCATGTGGTGAAAGCTTCCATCCATTCCTATTATATACTTTTTCAAAGTCCTAGTTATTCACAGTAAAGAAAAAAAAAAGCATGCTTGTTTTTCAAATGTGTTTAATAGGTTGAAAACTAAAGAGCAAAACAATCTGTTTTTAGTCTAACTTCAGGGATCTAAAGTGACTCCCAGTTTTCTCCATCTACCCAAAAAGACATCCCACACAATAAGCTCAGTAGTAGATCTTTATCCAATAGTTAAGAAAGATGAATCCCATCCAGGAAGCTCTAAATTCATTTTCTTCTAAAACAAATGGAAAACAATAACAAAAGTAACATAGAAATAGAGTCACTAACATTGACAGTGGCTTATCTATTTCAAGTACTCTTATGTGGATTTCACAATCCTGGCAAAGGATGAGTGCCATTGTTTGGTGGTGTTGGTTACCTGCTACAGCACCACCACTGCACGTAGTTCTGCATTCTGCCTGACTGCAGTCAGGACTGGCACCTTCTTCGTTGATTCATTTGGGATCAAAACTGTTTGACTGGGAAATACTCAAATGGAGCCTTCTGCCATCTGCATGGTTAACTGGGGTGAAAGGTATGTTTATGATAGTCCTGGCAGCATGGATATTGAAGCATAAATAACCATTTTCCACTTTGGTATTAAAACACTCTCTTTAGAAAGGTGACTTGTTAATACCACTAAAAACTTGTTTAGAATTACTTCAGAAAGATGTTACTTTTTTAGTTATGTCTCGCTTGGCATATTTACAGGTGTTGTAGAACTGTATATCAAGAATTGTTTACAAATGAATGCTCAGAAATACTTTTGTTTACAAATTTATTATGGACTAATAAGTAAGGATAATATGGATTAATAAGTAAGGATAGTGTTACTTTTCCTTTGTGTCTTCACTATCTTTTACTACTTTCCATGTGACATTTTCATGGTTGTTTTCGAACAGTTTCCTTAAAAATTAAGTTTTAAATCAAACAAGTGTGTGTGCATTTTGCTGTGCATTGTCACTACTAAGCAGGGTGGTGAAACCTCATTCCAAAAAATGTGTATTCCTGCAGCAGAGAAAGAAGCTGACACACACTGAAGCATGAATATTCCTTCTCTGAAGGTGCGGTAAAGAATGTGACAGTAACTGTAAAGTAGGAGGAAAATCTCTATGATATATTGTATTATACTGCCAACACTGGGAAGTCATTACCTGTTGTCACCTGTCTACTGTCCCCCAACCTATCATTAATTCTGTTGCAATCTGAAATTTTTATCGCCTGGTAGGATGTAATTGAGATATAGCATGTGCATATGTTTAGACATGATGCCCCCTGCAGCAAGGTCCTCCCTCGTGGTTTTGTGTTGTAGAAGGTGGAGTAGAACATCTTAAAGGAATTCTTGATTATTCTTCCTATCCTTAAAACCTGAACATCTTAGCTTTGAAGGTTTCAAAACTTCCCAAATCTGTGTAAGTTTTATTAGATAGGGGTCTGAAACAAAACTGCTCTCACATTCCTGTCCAGAATAGGACAAGCATTGAATTTATTTCCTCTTTAAATAAGTATTTTAATTTTGTCTCTGATCTTAAGATGGCTTCTTCTTAGAAGATGTTGATAAATCAGTTTGGCTTTTCTAAGGGTTGTACTATTATCTGCCCAGATATTATGATGATTTAAAATAATATTAAAATGTGTATATAATTCACTAGTGCAACACTATAATTCGGTAAAACAAATCTAACGATTCTTGCTGTCAGAAAACTGCAATAAATGCAGATTAACTTGTGTACCGAGGGTGAAACCTTTTCATGGAAAAAAATTCTCCTTCCTGCTCCTATTAAATGGACCTCTCTCAATAAACGTTTTGATAAGGAGAGGCAAAACAGAGTACTTGCCCTGCTATTATGTGCTTTAGGTGAAGCAAGTCAAATTGGTACAAGTATTACATTTTCTGCTCATTTTAAAGGACTATTTGACAATGAATTGTCTTTCTGAAGAAAAGATAATATTGCATTAGTTTTCTCTCCAGACCTCAAATGCTGAAAAGGTGCCTCAAGTAAAACATACTTATTTGAATGCATATATCTGGCAGTGTTCCTCTAACAAAGCAAAGCCAAATGTCACATATTTTATGTAGTGATGTTGTAGCTATGATGGTCTAAGGACAATAAGCTGGCTAGTGTAGTTTGAAATGTTTGAACCTGTTTGGGTTCCACTACATAGGCTGGAAATTGAAGCACCAGTAATGAATCATAAAACATGAAACAGACATAATGAAACAGAAAATTTTCCAGGCTTCTGCTAAGCTTATCTTTCTAGTCAGTTTTCTGTAAGCTGCTATGTCGTCTTGTAAATTACTTTTATTTTTTAGGGTGAGGAAGAGCTTCATCAGTGCAAATTGGTACAAGCAAACAATGATTTTCATCAAAAATTATATGTATTTTTTGTCCATAGAAATACAAGATCCTGTGTGGTGGCTCAATTGCAGTGAAGAGTTGCCAGAAGTGGTTAACAGAAAACAGGCATGAATTGAATTTTTGGTGAGTAAATGATCTATTTTTTTCTCTTTAATAGGTACAGCAAAAAATTGTATCTTTTCAGCATATTTGGTATTCAAGAACTATAGCAATGTAGACAGTGTAAGAACGTGAATGGAAAATGCAACTGTACTATGTGCATAAACTCCACAAATGCTCTTTTCTGAGAAATTAAAAGGACATGAAATGTTTCTGCAACTCTTGTTAAATGCACTAATGAAAGGTAATTGCCCCATTCTCTCCTAATATTCTTGCAAGAATTTTGGGGGAAGAAATGTTTTAAACTAAACACTTTTTTTTTTTTTTTCTCTCTCCGGAAAATGTGGGGTTGCAAGAACATTTTCTGAGAGTTGGGTACAAAACAAGTATTTTTGAAAAGTTATCTGCCTACTCATGGCCATGGTCTTATGTGCTGCTGTTGTGCTAAATTGAGAAATTAATCAGGCAGGGTTTTGAAACCACTGTGTTGCACAGAGGTAAAAACAGGGCAATATCAAGTACCTAGAAAATACAAATGGAGTCACTGAGGCTTTCTTATTCTGTCTTGCTAACAATTCATTTTCTGTCTTTATTATTATATTTGGACTGTTTTTGGGGGTATTTGTAGAACAGTGTTCAAGTTCAGTTCTATTGCTTCTTATGGTGATGCTGCAGGAATCTCCATTTAAGAGGATGTCAAGGCTGTCTCTGACATCTAAAGCCAACAGTCCAAAGAGAAAAATTGTTAATATTCTATAAAATGGGGAAATATGCACAGAAAAGTATTTGGGGCTACATTTTCAAACAGCTTTAGAGAAGCTGAGATCTTGGAAAGAAATGACTATTATGTGACAATGGAGGTGCTAATCACATGCAAAATATAGCCACCTTGGTAAATTTTTAGAAGTGGCAAGTATAGCACAAAGTAATCAGTGTTGACCAAATTTGAAAGAACTAACATATAGTTTGTCTTAATTAGAAGCTTAGAAGACTTCAGAATCCACTCGTAACAAAATCAAAATGTATTACAAATAAGTGCAAATAGTTATAAAATACTCACATTTATGAAGGCATTATACATAAATTCTTTTTCAGTAAAAAAAACTGTTCTACTTCGTCTGAATAAGTCCTCATGTGTTTTGTTGTTGTTGTTGCTTTTTAATCGCCATGGTGGGGTTACGTTTTCAGTAGCAACTGCTTCAATGGCTTGAAAGATATGGGCTAAATGGGAATGAATTTTTACAAATAGTTTGAAACAGAGGTTCTCAAAATATCACAGATGCCGAGATGCTGATTTATTGAACAGCTTAGGAAGAGCAATGGTGTAATTGGCACTATCTTTTATCCTGTTTTCTTTGATCCATTCTCACTGGAGTGATTGACTGCTTGCCATTTTCGAGCAAGATGCAACCCCTGAAATTGCACAAGCAAGGCTTTTAGTTAAGTTCAGCATGAATTGAAACTGAGGGAGGATGCATAATGGAACAAGGTCCATTTGGGACTGCAGGAGAACTGGCAAGCTGCCCTGCTTGATTATGTTTAAGCCTCCTTTTAAAGAGTGACACCTGATTGCTCTTGAGAACTGTGTCAGTTTGGAATCTCCTTTGGGACTCTGAGGAGATCACAAATACTTTTCATGAAGGATACAAATGATAAAAATTTAAAACAGTATTTTCTTCAATTACGGTATTTGTCTTGTTATAATTTTTAGCTTATCTCATGAAAAGCTAAAATATGAAGAATGAAACTGCTAACTTGCTGAAAATTTATTCTAGTTATTGTTTCTGCTCTTTACCACGTTCGTCATGCATTTGTTTTTTGTTAGGAGATGCTGAGTTGAAAAAAAATATCAAAAACAAAACTAAAGAAAACATTTTTTGAAGAATAATTACATCATATTGTCATAAAATGTCTTATTTTCAAGAACATGAGATTTTGAAAGAGAAAGTTTTAAAGGCTTAGAAGTGAAATGCAGAGCAGTAGGGAAATCAGCAACTTCTTCAGAGGTTATGAAATTCTCTGTTTCCCAGCAAAGGAATTTTAAAGTAATTAATTGGTTATTTATGGTAAATACAACTCTTGACAGTTTTAGGCTTCCTTGGTGTTTTTTTTTTTGTTTTGTTTTTTACTTCTGTGTTTAGGAGGACAGAAATAGCTAAATAGAAGGGGGAAAGTAAAATATCTCTGACTTGCAGATTTTAGAAAATGGGCGCTGTCTGAAGTTTCCCAGAGGGCTGGAGTGTTTCAGTAAGTTCTAGGGCCACTGGCAATAAGGTAAAATGTGGATGATGAATTTGTTTTTCAGGCTATTTATGCAACTTATGGTTTGGACATAGCTTCTAAAAACATATGTATCTCCATATAATGTAGAACATTCAGTGGTCAACAGTACAAATCACTAGAGTATTGAGTGTACAAAACACTGTGCTTGAAATCACTATTTAAGATTACATATGGGTGCTGCTAAGCTATGGTAGAGCATTTGGAATTCTTGAACAGATTCTTGTCCTTTTTCTCCCCTAGAATCACTAGTTATTGAAGATGTGTTTTACGTATATAACCAGAATAATATACAAGAGGTGCTGTCAAGATATCAGAAGATAGTTTCAGTTGGAACTGATAAAATTGTAGTTTTACGGGGCTGTTGAATGGACGCAGAAAATTTTAGTACACACAGCCTCGGAGGACACATATACACAGTGGTACAGAATGCTGAACTATACAGTAGAATATATTCTACTAGGTTTTGCTGTTCTTGTTACTGCCTTACACAGTTTCCAAATACATTTATTCTTCTACGCACATCATCTTTATGGATTTTTTTCATGTTACATAGTCCCTTGAAAATTGTACTGTTGGTTTGTTCTGATACTTCAAGCTTTGGCAGGACCAAATGAACACAAATGTTATTTTTTGCAGGATAGTAGTGATATAGAAAAAAAAATCTACTAGTGAAAGAAATTGCTTATGAAAGTTTTGTTAATGCAACAGCATACACTAAATTGAAGCTATACATATAATGGCAAATTTTTGTAGTGATTTCATAGCCATGCAAATATCTACTTGGACTTGATTTTTTTGTTCAGTGGAGGCAGTAGGTTTACAGTCTGATTCCCTACATTTCTAGCTTACTAATTTCTAATTAGTTTTGTTGCTTAGATTAATGAATGTCCTCAGACTTCATTATATCTTATGTATTCTTATATTGGACTACGGCAGATCAGATTGATAAATATGCAGTGCCATACATCAGTATTGTAATAGGTATTTTTATTAATTTTAGTATGGGTTGTGGCATTCAAAATTTCAAGGGTAGAAATACCACTGAATAATCACAATAGAAGTTTTGTCCCTTGAATACTGTGTGTTCAATGTCCTTGGTGCTGTCTTGAACATGGAGAAAACTGTGGAATGGAGAGAATAAAATAGTAGTTTCATCACTAATAAAAGAGATGCCACGTTTAGGATGTTCACTGGTGCAGGAAACAAGGGCATTTCAGTTCACCTTAATAATTCAAATCTGAACTGTCAATAGGTATACAGCTCTTCCTCTAAGTCTCTCTATGAGCTGCTAAAGTAAAAAGGAATCAAAGTCGATGAGGAAAGAGAGGTTTGAAAGCTCCTTTCATCTCACAAGTTATTTGGACACTGAACTGTGTAAACTAATTATTTTGCCTTTCTATCACCTCCAAACTTTCCATCTCTTAACTTAGAGAGTCATGACCATGACTCCTAACCCTGTATTTTGTCTTTAGAGTCTGAAATGAGTCTCTTGGACAAAGCTTTGTCAGACGATCACACATGTAGGGGCAGAAGGGACATCAGAGCCTTTGCTCTTGCTCAAAAACAGGATCTTCAATTTTCTTATCTCAAATTTAGACCTCAGTTCTGCATTGTTTCTCTTTTAATTTGGAAATTTTGAAAAACACCTGTGTTAAATGGCTGTTTCATGGTGCAGAAAAATTTCAAAATATACTTTCATTTACAGCTTGTCTTTCATACCACTCAGGTGGCTTAATGCATATCTGGCATAGGCTTAACAAGGACAACTGAGTGAGATTGCTAGGCTGAACTACAAAAACATTATTCTTAAGGCATTAATAATGGAATAAAACATTATTCCATTTGAGTCAGCAGATTTATGTAAGTGCAAATGTGGAGTGGTTATGATTTGAAATTAGGGGGTGATGGCTTCAATAGCCTGTGTAGAAAGCATTCAAATGCCTTGCTGTTTTTCTAATTGAATTTATGTCTCATATACTTTTATTAGGCTATATGTATACATATATATATAAAGAAGGAAAATTAGGGATGAAATGTATCCTGATATTATTATTGAATTTAACCAAATGGTCCTGATGAAAAGTCTGTTGTGATGTAATTGTTTTGTTTGTCAGCTAAATACTCAAAGACAGCACGAGGCCTTACCATTTACTAGTTGCTTTTATCTTGCTCTTGTGTACTTTTTTTTTTCTTGCTTTTTTATCTTGCTTTGTGTACTCTTCCTATGTACCAGAGGCGTGAAAACAGACAAAACACAAAAAGCTCCATCAACATCAACATCAAACAAGTCTGAGATGAAACTGAAGTTGTTTGGCCTTCATCTATGCCAAATTATCGTCTAACTCAGGCAGATTTTGATGCTCTCTCATGACTGACTTGTCTACAAACAGTTCATGTTTGTTGACTCTCCCACCTTCAATCTTTTTACTAAACACTTCTAGTGTTGCATGCTGGCTTTCTCCAAAGAGCCACTAGAGCATGTAGGCCAGCTCTTGTCCACAAGGCAGGATCTAGCATGTCTCACAGATGGAGAAGCAAGTTTGGCTACAATTGGGCTTGCTCTTAACCACTACCAATAACTACTGCTGCTGGGAATGGGCTGTATCCAGTGTGAATTTCGCTCATGGAATATTGCCTTGGATCTTTCTTGTTCCCATTGATTTAGTTCTTTTAGTAGCTATTAAATTTTCAACAATTTGTCCTTCTAGTTTTCTTTTCTGTGGTTTGTAAGAGGACACTACTAAACAGTGATATGATTATACTTTGTTAGTTGTCCAATCAGATAATATTGTAAACCTTACAAGCATCAGTCTTGAATGATGAAGGGTGTTCTCTTAAACAGAGAACACTTTAAGCATTCTGCCTATGAGCTAACAGTGAATATTATGGAGCAAAGTGGTCAGACAAAGGGCAAAATATCAGGTTTTGTTTTGATAAAAGTAAATAGTACATTAAATTTGAGAACTAAGAACTAGAAATGGCTAAAGAATGTTTTTATTTATTCAAACTGCAGAGATTTCTCTAAGATGGCTCTTTGCAACAGAATCTTATTATTCACCAGTGTTGTCTTTTTTCAGTGTGGGTTGGGTTGGGAATAGCAAAGAGGATGACACTAAGTGCTGAAAAAAAATTTTCTCCAAACCTCAAATCAATAACCTTAATCCTATGTATTTGTCCTAGACTGAGTTCAGAATAAAATATTTATAGAAACTGTCATAAATAAAGTCATTCCTGCTATTTTGACAATTTTCTTCCCATTCTTAAACTGATACTTAATATTATTTAAAATAAGATTCTAGAAAATACTTGCTCAAACAAACAAACATTGTTTTCCAGCTTCCTGCATTTAGTAGCAGAGCTGTCTGAATTGGCCCATCTTAAGTTAATTATTAGCATAGTTACATTTCAGTTAACTCCCAGAGCACACAAACACACACAGCTATTCAGGAGTAGCACTTTGTTTACCCCCAAAAGGGAAGCTCTCTTTGTTGTGTCTTGACTGATAATGAAGACAGAGCTTACAATAAATACCAACAAAAATGGTCCTAAGCATTAGACAAAATTCTCCAAGTTAACATGTTATTACTGACTTCATTCCTTCTGGTGTTTAAACTGTTATTTACTCTTTAATATTGGCATAAGAATGTCACAGAAGAGAGACTTTTACTCTTCTGTAAGCAGTCGAATCACCCTCTGAGGGATAGGACTATTCCAGATTTTTCTTATTTTCCTGAATCTCAATGTTTCAAAGAAAAGGGGTGAGGTACATGTACTAAAACCAAGATGCAGTTCCTCTTTGAAATCTTAACCTTGTTAGTAAAATGAAGTATACAACCAGCATTGTTTGTCAGCTTTATCATTTATCATTAGTCATTTGTCAGCTTTAAAAATTCTGCTCAAAATACAGTATTGCCTATGCTCTATCCCTATAGGTTTTTATTTATACAGGTTCTCTCTCTATATATAATCACTAGAGAATTTGCTGCAGATATGTTTATATAACAATGAAAAATACCATTCTTAGCAAATGTTTTGGAAATTACAAAAAAATTAAAGGATGTTAGAGGAGACAATATAAAGACGTCAATCAAATTGCTGGAGAAAAAGCAATTAGCAAAGGGCAGATATTTAAGTAGGTGTTTAGAACTATTCTTGCTGCTAAGATTCATGCTTAGTACAAACAAATGTGGCTATAGCATGTCTAATAAAAAAGTGCAGAGTAAGCGCTGCAAATTTTACTAATTTTGAGGTTCCCTCTTTTATTACATATTATTCACAGACAAATTCATGTTTAATTTGGGATGGGATGAACTTGATGTTTAAAAATACATCCTAGTGACAATTTTTGCCAAAGCCCTTTTTCAGTAACAAAAAAACCTTATGGATACTAAGTGTGCTTCTGTTTGCAAGACTGAAGTGCAAGACAGAAGCTTTCCCCTTATCTTCACATCTCTTTTTTTCAGAAAATGAGTATTAAGAACATAGGAATGGAGGTACTAGAGAAGATGAAGCTCTTGATTATGGGTTACTCTTTTTTCAACTTCTAACTGTTATGTATACTTGTGGAGGGGAAAATAATGTCAGAGCAACTATCAGAATGGCAGCTTAGCTGATACATCCTCTCATCTGGGATTTCATGCATCAGTTTGTGTAGTTTAATAGCCCCTGATGCATTTGCTTTCACTTATTCTTCTGACATCCAAAACAATATGGCAATGAGTTCCGCGATTTAATAAACAAAATAAGGAAAGCAAATAATTTTTATATTACTGCCAAGTTGTTTGCTAATAGAACGTGAGAAATATTTTTGCATTTCCCAAACAAATCTTCTGTTTTCATACTCTATGTATTTCATTGCTGAGTTGAAATTCAAATATTAATCATAGAAACAAAATTGGAATTTCAAGATATGGAATACTTAATAAAATGGCTTATTTGTTGTTTTTGCAGCCATATAACAAATTACAAAAGTTCTTCCTGGACAATGAAATCTGATTCAAATTTGCCTTACTTCTTCCACTTCATTTGTCAAAGACAATATGAAGTGGTGTATTCTATACAGATCATTTCTTGAGCATTTTTAGTCTATTGTAGTGACTACACTTGCAATCAGTGTATAGCACAGCACTGCAAAACTATGAATATTTAGTTTAAGGCAATCAGTTTATATCTGTTCAATCTATTAAAGTAGCAACCATACCAGGTAATATGACAGTAGTATAACTCAACATCATTGCAGGCAATGATGTATGGTGAAACATAAGACTAAGCACTCAAAGCATTTTATCAGAACCATGGCATTGTCTAAATTTGAGCAAATCCTTTGTTAGCACAGCTGTGCTGAAACAACAGCATAGTAACCTCAATATTTATTCATCAGATTCATTCTTAAATGAACAAATAAAAGTTCCCCCCTGAAATTAATTAAATGGTTGACAAATCATGAAACATGATTGCTAAGAATGATTGAAGGTGTCACTTGCCTCAGTAAGGATAGCACTAGTCCACAACCAGGTTGAACAGCTGCACCTGATCAAGTTTTAAGAGAGATAGAGGGCAACAGCAAGAGGTAAGGTGTAATGAATTTTTACAGTTTCTTATTACAACTTCTGTTTTATAAGTAAGCCATGATGAAGTTACAGTACTCCACAGGAAAGATTAGCCTTCAAGTGAGATAGCATCTAGTATTGGTCATAGTATGCTTCTCAGAGGAAGACAAAGGAGGAAAAATATCAGAATATCAGAGAATACTATGTTGAAAGGTTTCAAAGTAGAATCCATTTTCTATTTTGAAAAATATTAAAGTTAATTTTTCTAAAAAAAAAAAAAAAAAAAAAACAACTTACAAATGAGGTGAACGCATAGAAATTAAAATAACTGCTGTAGTAACAAAGTAAATTTCTGAAACAGGTTTTTGGAAAAGGCCATGTTTTATTTCAAACAAACTGGGTGTTTGAAAAACTGACAAACTATTGGCTGTTAAAGGAATGTGTGATAGAATTTGTTCTCCTTGAGAGGCAGCTCATGCCTTCAGTTGAGTGTGTTAACTTTTTTTTTTTGAGAATGAAACTGAGTTTTCTGGCGTAAATAGATTATAACCTTACAATTTATAAGCTTGTTACAAGAAATTATGTTATAAGAAGGGGCTTACAAGCAATAATTTACCGTGTCCTGCCTTGGTGTCCACAGCAAAGTAGAGAACCTAACTCAATGTCCACGGGGCTTCCCAAGCATTGGGAAGCACATCATGTTTGTTACCTGGCTGGTGAAGCACTGAACTTCTCTTGAGTCTCACCAGGCCCACTCCTTCAGATGCTTCTCCCCTGCTGCCTGCTCACCCCTTGTCTTTCTACCCAGAGGAGGTAGCTGTGACACAGGCTGCAATGATGGAAATGAAAAATCATTCCCCACACCTTGGAAATATCAGTTGTATGTGTAACGTTGCATGGTTACATGGTATTGGTGACATAAGAGGAATTACAAAAGGACAGGAATAGCCATGCTGTGACAAGCATGGCTATTTTTTATTTTTTTTTGTTCCTGAAGGAGAGATAATAGCCACTCTATTATTCTTCAGAACATTTCTCTAGCCCTGAAAATGTTGTCTTTGTCTGCTTTGTGCTATCAGATTGGTGCTAAACTACTATACAGGGAACACAGCCAGGTCCCAAACGTATGTCTAGTTCAAAGGCTCTGTACTAGCATAGATGACAAGAAAGTCTCCATAAATATATCAGTAAAACACTTTTAATGCTGTGTAGCTTCTTAACTGACTAAATAAGATGATTTGAACTTGTGTTCCACTCTTTTTCTTCACACTTATCAAATAAAGACCATATGATTTGAAAAGTTGGGATTGCCTTCAGAGAGTTCCAGACCAATAATGAAGTAATTTAGTATTAGAATCTAAATCCCCACAGTAGCACAAGTCATACTGAAGCATTATGCCTGAGCTGGTAGATCCTCCATGTGCTTGTTTGTACTCGCTTCTTGAGGCATTGCCCTATAAATAAAAGAAACTGAAATGCAAAGTAGCACTCATCAGGGACAATAAAAATAATAATTCAGAGACTGATACATAACTATTAAGGCTGGAGGGACCCATTATTGTTTCGCAGTTTGGTCTTCTGCGTAAGATAAACTTTTCCTTGTATTAATGCCTACCGAGATTAGGTGCAGGTTTTTATTTATCCAAATACCATAGAATTGAAGATTTATCTAAAGGGAAAATATTGCCTTTGAAAAATAGCATTGTCTTGTACCAGTTAAGAGAACTGAGGCAAGATGATTTACCTGGAATAATAGCAAGGTGATAACAATATAGAAGATTTTCCTGGCTTATTTCAATTCCGCTAGGTTTCTTAACTTGCTTCGTAGCATTCATAATATACTCTGATATATACACTTGTCATTGAATGTATAGGATATTTACACAACCAGCTATGTCAAGGCATGTAGATACACAAGCATCCAGCAGCATCTTGTATGTCTTGTGTGCACCCTGATTATGTACTGACTGCATTTGAAGGCGTAGCCTGGGTGAGCCCCATCCTTAGGCACACTGCAAGGAAAGGTGACCTGACCTAGAAGATCTAAGCGGCAGGTTGGTGTGGACAAGGGATAATACTATCACAGAATCATAGGGTCAGAATGATTTGAGTTGGAAGAGCGTTTAAAATTCATCTAGTTCCGCTCCCCTGCCATGGGCATAGACACTGCCTACCAGACCAGGTTGCTCAAAACCCTATCCAAGCTGGCCTTAGACAATTCCAGGGATGCGGCATCCACAACTTATCTGGACAACCTGCTCCAGTGCCTCACCACCCTCATAGCAGTAAAGTGAGTGCATGTATCTTGCATAGCCTTGGAAGTCTGTATTTAGGCAATGTACATAGTCAGTTTTGCATCTGTCTGTGAATCAGAAGCATGCTTGCACTGCAGTTGTGTACTCTGAGTCATAAAGACTGCAAGAATTTTAATGAACAGTTGTACTATAACTTCTCTCAGTGGTTAGCGTTGGCTTTTTGATGCTCTTTCTCACTATGTGTATATATTTACATAATTCTACTTCTGTCATTGTCCGATACAATGTACAAACTAATTGATTGATTCAAACCTATGATTTTCTCAGAATATCCTCTTTTAATAAGTCTAGATGTGTCTAGTCTAAAATGTTCATTTAAAAATCAATGTTTTTACATTCTGAAGGAGTTATTACATCTTCTATAGATTCTGCATTATGTTTATATATTCTATTAAATCAGAGTTATAACTTAGATTTGTTGGTTTTATTATTGACTGCACTCAATACAGGGAAAAGAAGTTGTAAAGATCTTTCTTGACTTTTTTTTTTTTTTAATGTCTAAATTTCAGAAGCCACCCTTTCAAACAAATGAGATCTTATTTGGATGATATTTTTTTGTTTGTTTGTTTTTGGTTTTTTTTTTTTTTTTCATGACAAAATAGAAATTAGAACTTACACAGTTCTAACTATAGCTCTTTATAGTTTAGACTGCTTTGTATTTATTTGCAAGGTGTGAAGGCTAATGAATAGTAATTGTAATGAATAGTAATTATTCTGGTGTGTTAGAGTGTAATAAATTACAGATAAAATATGCAAGTATATATATTTATACATCAAATTTGTGGATTATTATATAAAATTTGCATTGCATATTTATCAATGTGTGTTTTATAACAGCTAATACAATTTTCATAACTCTTTCAAATTATTTGGAAAAGTTCTGTGTGAGATGAGAATTTATGCTGCATATATCAGCACCTTTGTTGCGATTTGATGTATGTTAGAAGTAATTAGACTAGCACAGGTTTTAGATATCTGCAAGACATTATACAGCACTTCCTGAATGCTTCTGCAGGCTTGGGATGGATTTTAAGGGGCCTTCATGGACTTTGTAAATAACCTGTTATGTCAATGCCAGTTACCTTGCAAAAAGCTGCTCTTTGAATGGGATGCAGAACGTCATGATTATCTCATAGTAATATTCTTTCTAGGTTCTCCTTTTATCACGTCTTGTACACAGAAAAAAAATAATATAAAAATGGGTGTTATAGTAATGAAGTTTTCCGAAAATAGAAGAAAATACATTTTGTAATGCAGACTATAGCTATCAGTGGAAATGTAATCTGCTACATCTTTATTCTCCCTTTAACACTTGGGGAAAATAATCGCATGTAAATGTGTGCACTAATAATAGCTGATTAAAATACATTAATTTTACATCGCAAAATAATCACCATTAATTTAATTCTATTACACCATAAAATGGCTAATTCCTTTTCAGCCAGTTCACATTTCAATTGATAAAGGAGATGAAATAGTTGAGAAAATCTCATTAACTGTGAAAAGATACACTCTGATTTTGTGTGTGTGAATTTTATACCTTTAATCGATTACAACGTAATAAATACTAAGGTAAGACAATGTAAAAACTGCCCAGGCAAACACAAATAATGAAATGGAAAGTGAAGCATCCCCTAGGAACAGCAGTTCTCTGAGTTTGCAGGCAGACGGTTCATTCAGTAGGGACTACATTTTAATCCACCACATGTAAGCACTGGTATGAAGTCCTGGGCAGAGCCATTGCTATACCTATATGTCTGGCCATGCGTTGGCCACTGTCACAGAGGCTTCCTGATGTCACAGTGGCATCCGCCCCCCGGATTGTTCCGGGCCCTATAAAAGGCCCCCGCGCAGGGCCCGCCACTCGCTGAGCTTCCAGGCCCTCTTACAGCCATCATGGATGGGAGGAAGAGGACCTGGAGCGGAGGCTGCCTGTGCTTGCATGGGTCTAGAGAGGATGCATTCCTCAAAGTGAAAAGAAGTCGGCTACAGCTTGCGAGGAGGAGGCGGAGGACCGGTGCCTTTGGCAAACGAGCAGTGCGCTGCGCCGCAACTCGTCATGCGGAGCCCATGGAGGTGGATCTGCCTCCGGATGACGATCTGATGGAGGTAGATCCACCTCCAGATGAACCAATGGAGGTGGATGCTCCAGCACAGCCGAGCTGGCACAACACCAACGTGCCTTGGCTCCCTGCCATCAAGTCCCACCGGCGGCGTCACAGGAGCACCAGACCTGCTCCGTATGCACGGCCCGGCCTCCGCCCCTCAAAATAGCCGAAAGACCATCCACAGCCATCCTGCTGGCTTGCCTGCAGGGTGGCCTTTTTCCTATCCCCCATCCACCATCCCCCACCCCCACCTCGTCCAGAGGTGTCATCTCTTCTGCACGGAGTCCCAAGGAGTGGACAAGAGGGAACTCGGCTTCCTCTGGGACGCTGCACCAGGGCGGCAGAAGGAACCCCTCAGAGAGCCACGGTGGACCTTGGGACCTGGAGCCCGGCAATGTCACTGTCTGAGGACAAGAAGGCTGCCCCATGGCTGCTTGAAGAGGAAGCTGCACCTTCCATGGCAAAGCACAAAGAAGAGCAGCAGATCAGCCAAAGCTGTCTGGGAGACAGTTGCTCCTCTGATGAAACAGAAGACTTCGGGTCTGCCGGGAAGAAGTGCTGGAGTGCAGCGTTACTTTTCATTCAGAGAAGAATAAAAAAGAGCTTCATTAGGAGCTCTTCCAAGACCAGGCAACAAATAGCAATAAAAATGTAGCAATAAAATAATAATAATAATATATAAAATAAAAATAATAATAATAGTAAAAAACAAACACTTTCCTCTCTTATTTGGGGACAAGTTAGTAACTGTGTCTGTACCCTGATGATACCCATCATGGATGGAAGGAAGAGGACCTGAAGCAGGAGTTTAGGAAGCATTTGGACTGTGCTCTTAGTCATGTGTTCTGAATTTTTGTGTAGACTTGTGTGGTGCCAGGAGTTGGACTCCATGATCCTTATGGGTCACTTCCAACTTGGGATATTCTATGATTCTCATGAAAACAGGGAGTTAATCGGCTTAATGAGTCATTCTAAACGACTTCCATAGATGTAATTTATTAATAATTCAGAGGACTACTCGAATGGTTGCCATTGGCAGAAAGAAGTTAGAAGTTTGCTGTGTTCTGAAGACTTAGCTATACATTTATAGGAAGCTAAAAATGTATTTTAATATTGCAAAATATTGTAATTTCAAACCACATGGAATCTTCTGGGAGCAGACGCCACAGATCTCAATAACTTTTGAAATCTATCATATGAACAGTTTTTAAATCCTTGTATGTCACAGTACTTGGATTCTAGTAAAAGAGATGGAAATGGATAAAGAAGAGTTAAAGGACAAGTTTATTTTTATTTTCTAAATATTCTATCCGGAAAAAATACAAAACTTTGGTGCATAGATCCACATTGTTATATTTTTAAAATATGACCAGAATCTCAATTTATTTTATTTACTTTATTATTTGGTCTGTTCAGTACTTACCTTTTAAGAACTGTCTTCTGTTTTATTCTGTTTCCCTACGCCACATAGGTATTTCTTTATTTCTCTACTTCTTTATTTCTTTATTTGAAAGGGATATAGCAATTCCTCCAAGTAAAAAAGTGAACTGTTTTTATCTACCATTGCATGCAAATAGAATCTTTGTGGTTTTATTCAACCACATTTCTATAACCACACATAAAATAGGGAAAGAAAACAAATTTTGCGTGGCCAGAGTTTGTATAAATTATCTTCTTTTAATCTTATATTCATCTCCTTCTCTGTATAATATAATCATATTTTACTGCAAAAAGTTAAGATTCTTACAGTAGTTCAAGCAAAAGGCTACAAACAGAGCAGCATACAGAGAGAATCTGATGCAACATTACAAATTAAAAGATACTTCTTATTTTATATTAATGAAGAAAGTAGTTTTACTACTATCAAATTTGAAAATATATAAGTATATGAAATTGGGATAATGTCACCCAAAATCTCATTAAGAATTCCTATTTTGTCTTTGTAACATCTGTCATTATCAAAATGAAATTCAACAGTCATTATTGCAGTCCCTGTTGTTAGGGAAAAAAAAATTACTTTGTACATCTTAGTATGGCAGTTAAAAATCCCTGTGGGGAATTTAATTTGGATCCTTTATAGCAGCAGCATAAACTAATATATTCCAGGGAAGTTAAATTGTCTGTGACTGTTCCAACAGGATGTTAGATAAATCCCAAAGTGTCACCTCCAAAAAGAGTCAAATGTCATGGGTTGCAAAGCTGGAGTAAGAACCACATTTTAATTGGTCTGTAACAGTTGAAGCACTAAAGCACTTTACGAGTTGGCGTTGTGCTGTCCGTGTTTATATCTGCCGCAGGGTTGTACACATGGCATTTAACTTAATGCTGGTGATTACATAAAATAGCAGAGCCGGGTATTTAAAGGATTTAAAGCTGGTTGTTACATGTAGATTGGCTCCACACATTATTAATTCACACGCACGAACATGACTAAAGCATTAGATGTCCTGGATCTCCTCAGCTCTTGCCACCAGGACTCAAGTGTGCTTGCTGGCCTGGGAGTTTCCTGCTGGCATCATTCCTATTCAAGGCATTGCTTGCAACAGAGACCAATGTATACACACTACTGAGCATGGTGAATATTTGATCACTTTCTCTAGGAAATCTATGCACAAGGCTGTCCATAATTATTTTTCTGGCTTGCAGGTTGTTTCTTGTAGAATTTGCTAAGATTTTTCCCATTCTTCATGTTTATACTGTATGCTGCCCAGTTGATGATGGTTATGTTTCAAATGTCAGCAATGCTCATCCAACTTAAAGGTTCAGGTTTGCGTATCGCAGTGGAGATACTGGAGACTAAAGGACAGTGAATTACGCTTGATTAACAGTGTGAAATAAAGCATTTTTGAATGACTAGGCTGATAGATACATCATTAAAGGGAAGATGAAGTGTAGGAAGACAGCAGTGATCATTACACGTATATTCTTTGCTGCTGGCTTTTCTTTTTAATACTTGGTGTTGCTGAATGTCTTAGTGAAAGGAAGATATGTAAGTTTGAAGTTCCAAACCATTTCATTTTTATTATTTAAATGTATCATTTTTATTTTTTCTTAGTGTCTGTATTTTGAAAATGATTTTTAAAATTTATTTAACTGTATTAATTTGCAATGACATGTTTACAGCATTTTATTATATACATAGATTCTGTATTTTTTTTAGGAGTAAATTTAAAAGAAATTTTCTCTGACAGTAAACCAGAATATCAGTTTTACCGAAAATCTTAGGAAAATAGATCAGCAGGTGTCAGAACTTCAGAATAACAGAGCAGAACCCAGTGAAAGATCATTTGTCCCCAGGTCTTCCAAATATAACTATTTGTGTATTGTATCAGTAGATTCACAAAAAATACATGTATTTGTTGAAGTATGGAAGGAAGTGTTGCAATGCATTTTTCAATATTCTTTAATGGCACATGATAATCAGAGAATTTGCATTGATGTCCAGGGAAGGAAATGAGCAATGACCACTTAATGCAATCCAAAGCCTTTCTGGAACACAGCTGTAACTGCAGTTTTATTGATACAGCTGAGGAAATCTATTTGCAAGGACCGTTATTTCCCATTTAAATCCAATTTAATAGTAATAGGTGGGACGTTCTGTTGACTGCTGAAGTTCCAGATACGGTTCCATATCTCTACATAGGGAATGAGATGGCACATGGAACATATTTTCCCTGCTTTGAATGCAATTATGGGAAATCTCACAATATATTTACTAAAATTAGAAGACATGACAGCAAGTTAAAATATTTTCTGTTTCCTTCCTCCTTCTCTTGTCCTATCCTTGAAAAAAATTCTTATGACTATAGGTGTTTAGTCTGGAAAAAAAAAAAAAAAAGCATTTTTTATATTCTCTCTGGCTATTAAAGGCATTGTTTTGGAAACTCCTGTTTAATAAATAAATAACTAAATGTGTGCTAAAACACAGAGCTGGCAGTGGCTGCAACATCTGGTAGACCTTCAGAAATTCCAAGTTTCCCTTCACAATAAACCAAATAAAGAGGACAGAAAAGCAAGAAGCAATTCATAAGAAAATGACCTCTTCAATTATTAACTGTTAAAGCTCCCGAAGGCATTATAATACATGTGCCATAGCTTGAAATGAAAAGACAAAAATTACAACTTCAGGTTATACTTTGTAAGTTTAACTTAATATAAATGGTTTGCTGAAACAACATATGACTTCCTATGCTGTTATTGCTAGAAACACATTTACTGATCTGCAGATAGAAATTGAATGAGTGGTTTGACTTTATCTCATCTAAATCCATTACTCACTGCTACTTTCCTGTTTTCCCTGAATAGCATCAGTTGTCACTTTTTGAAATTTCAGTCCCTGCAGACTGCATGTGCAATTCTCAATTTAGCCTGTTCTCCAGCTGTTTTATATATAAAGACCTGTGTGGGTTTTAGAAGCATTTGACTGCTGTTGTTTTTTCATTCCATGCCTTTCATCAGCATGGAATGAATAAGGAAATAAATTTTGAAACAGTGAGAAGAATTTGAATGGAATTTTGTTAAAAAAATTAAAAATAGACTTTATGTACTTCAGCTGTTTGGATTGACAGAAAAAGTCAGGAGCATCCACTGAACATCTTATCTGTGCTCTCATAGGAAATGCCATTCACTGTCTGTCTAGATCAGGAAGTGGAAGGTAACTCAATTTACCTGGATGGAACAGTGTATATACCATCATATAAACTCATCTGTAGATACTGAATTTGTCTTACTGTACTCTTTTCCCTGCTCAGCTGGCTATACCCACACTAAATGAACAATATCTTTGAATATAAAATGACAAAATAATTTAGAGAATTTCAGTGTGCTTTCAGATAATGTCCTTTGATTATGCATTAATATATATATATATATATATACGTGACTTTAAAGGATAGTATTTGTTATATGATAGGTGATATAGTTTGAATTTTATTTTTTTTAATGGCTTCTTATACTACAGTATTTTGTCTTTCCCTGTATAACTGTTCTGTAGAAGCATAAATTTGAGAGTTCTTATGTTGCAAAGCATACTCTATTACCTCCAAAATGATATATCTACTTGAAAGAGAAAATGTCTTGGTGAGTATGAGCTGACACAGGACTTTATGCCCCTGTGGGGAATTGAGGTGCATTTGGATGAATTGTTGTCTGCCCAAATCTGAAATCTGATTAAAGCTTGACGCCCCTATCCTTCTCCATTCCTATGTACCTCCTAGTAACAGCCAAAACCTCTGAAATGTTGTATTGAAGTCAGGTAACTCATTATCTGGCACATTGGTTGTATAAGATGGATGAGGAGATCTCTATATTGCCACTTCTTCCTCTCACATGCACAAACATCTTTACCCACATGCACAAATCTAAAATCTCAAGTGTGTAGGTGACAAGGAATTTCTTATCAGGAAAATATCAGAGAAAGCAACTCTGAAGTGCTTATGTGAGATATGTCAAGGACTCAATTTAGTTTTATATGGTTTCTTAAGTTTTTAATCATTCTTACATTTGATTGTGCATATAGCATATCTTGAAAGAAAACAGCCCCATCAAATTCAAGGCACAGTGATAAAGGCAAAAGGTCCACCTGGAGCCTACACATAAGCCGAAGTCAAATGTGTATATATATGAAAATAATAACTTGCATTAATTTATTCTAGCAGAACTAGATGAAAATAAGGAAAATGTACAGCAAATGAGCTATAATTTTGATTTTAATTGTGTTTGTTGTGGGCAAAAGCTTTTGCATTCCTTGCACACCCAACTCTTCCAGTGAAGCCAACAGAATTTATAGGTGAAGAAGATATCTGAATCAACCCCATAAATTAATCAAAATGTAGAAATAGGAGCATTTCCTGAAGTATGATTGTGCTGTGAGTTGTAAGTTCTTGTGACGTGAGAGAAAAAAAATGTGCTAAAAGCATAGTGCTGTGGTAGAGAATATGGATTGGCAATCAGAACAGAAATAGCATGGCTTCAGTTACAGAGAGAAAATTTTAAATGTAACTGTAATTGTACTAAATGAAACCTAAATCAACATTATCAACTAAATAGGAAACTGAATCATGTTGTTAGAAGCATTTTGCATTTCATAATTTCCTTCTGATTACTGAAAATGGCAAAAGCACTTAAAAATAAAATGGAAAGTCATCAATGGAATGTGGTTCTTGTATGTAGATAATAGGGTAGCAGGTTTCAGCTTGTTCCAGAACCATTATCAAGTGCACGTGATACAAATGGCTGCTAGGATGACAAAAAATCAAGGGTATTCTCTTCTTGTAGTTCCTATCTTCCTTACTGGTTATTTCAATTCTGCTCTGAAACGGTGAATTGCCAGTTGTGGATTTGATGTTTTCTGTGCTGGGTCTGAACAAATTAAGTGTGTGTTATTGCCATCAGTGGTCACAAAGGTTTACTAGCAATGGGCTGTCAGTAAACTTGCAGTTCATATTTATATCTGTACAGCTAAAGTTTAGTAATCATTAAAAAATAAATTAAAAAAAAAAATCAGTACAGGTTAATGAAGAGCTTTAAGTCTAGATTTGAGTTTTGGCAGGTGTACTTTTCAAGATCCAGTAAGACACAAATGTTCAGATTTATTCCTTACAATTAACAGTGATATGAGCATATTTGAAGTGCTGCATACATGTACAACCTATAGATGTTTGCAGGAACAGAGATTTTAACATTTTGAATCAAAAGTCACATCAATTCTTTGCAGGTGGGCTAGAAGATTTCTATATGTCCTGAATGCACAAGCATGAGTGAATCGCTCTCTAGCTTGTTCTTGCCCTTTAAAACACAGTAACTGCAGTTTTTATATTTGATCTGAATGATGCCACAAATGAGCTAATTGAGTCTGTGGAATCCCTCTACTTGTTTCATGTGCACAAATCCTTTTTAGATACCTTGTTACAGCCAGAGAGAAAAAGGTAATCCCCCATGCATATACAGACATCATGCTTTGCTTTATTTTTTTTACTTTTAGTGTCTGAGGTTTTGTTGTTATCCTCATTTGCACTTTTGACTTTTTACATCCTTTGTCTCATAATTTTTGCAAGCTGCTTTAGTAGTATTGAAAAGCCCCAAAACTTACTTGCCTGCCCATGGAGTTTCCTATGCTATCAATGCTCCAATTTACACTTAAAAATCAAGATAAAAACTTGCTGCTTTTGCTAATCAGTGTAAAACAAAAACAACAACAAAACTGTAAAGAAGGCTGTAGACATCAAAATGCATTTCTTCTGCTTAGATAGTTTGCAGTGTTGATAAGATCACAGAAGTAAGCGTGGGAAGTTGTTGCCTGTGATACAGAACCATTAAACTACCCTCCTTGCAGAAAAAAGGAGTGATCACAACATTTCACATCTGTTCTTGTTCAACCTTAAAGCATAAAAGGAAATGAGATATTGGGGGGACAGAGCTCAGTGTGTTGCTATGCTGGATTGCAGATTCTACAGTTTTCTTCCTGCTGTGAAATTCCTTTCCATACTGTCTTAGAAATTATAATAAATGTAGCATTGTTCTAAATGTGTATTTAAGTACAAGGCAGAAATAGAGCAAACTATTATGAGATTGTCTGACTTAAATAGCATCTCCAAAATGTTTCTCAAATTCAAAGCTTTTTTATGGCCTGGTTACCTCTGGTTGGAACAATGAGTGCTGATGACAAATGTTACTTGGAAAGGAAATGACATCCATACCCCCTTCATTTAAAGATTAATTCTATGGAAAATCAACCCACTTTTCTTGCTCTGACAGTTTTGGCATTTGCCTACCTAGAACATTCTCCAGAGGCTACAAACCAAGTCCATTAATCTTGCTTGATTTCTAGGGCACAGGAAGGGGCGGTGTGGTCCAATATATTAATTTACTCCGTGGCCTGTATTCAGGGCCCATTAGAAGGTCGGAGGTGCCTTGCTGTTTCACACCTGTTGGTGGCTGGCAGCTAACTGACACCGACAGCTTGCAGCTTTCTAGTCCAGAAATGACTGAGATGGCAACTTGGAAATCCCTGCTCTATGATCAAAAATCCCTTGACTTCTTGGGAAAAGGTTTTGCAGTCTGAGACGTAGGCATGCATGTACCAAAACTCTGTTGAGATGACTCTGTTTTGAGCTCCAGCGGTACCACACCTTAATGCAAGAGCTTCTGCAAACTCGCAGCTCGGGAAGGGATGGTCAGAGGCCAGACAAGGACTGAGAAAACAATTCCTTACCAAGTCTGAGGCTTAGAGTGAATCGTCTGCTCCATCTCGTCTGCAAAAGTGTGTTTGCTTCTTTAATGCTTAATGTTTAATTAACCACTAAGTCCTTTATGATTAATTAAACTTTAATTAAGTCCTTTAATGCTTTTCAGTTACAAAAGAGGGTTTATCACCAAACAGGAGTGTTTTTACTAACCTAAATAGAGCTGGTGTTTATGACCATGGAAAAGTACCTCAGGACTAGATTGTATACAAACTTTTTGGTGTACAAAGAAGGGAACAAGGGAGCTGCACACTTTTATTAACGTGTTATTAATAGATTGTGGTAATTGAACTAGATTAGCGAGCATTTGGTCATATTCTCAACTCAGGCCAATGGAAAAATGTTCACTCATTTTAGTAGGAGCTGTTTCAAATATTCATTAACATTAGCTTTGTGCTTCATCCACAAAAAAATGAATGTGTATGATACTTAAACCGTCCGCTTCCTTTCCCCACTGTTTGAATATAGAGTCTCCCTAACAGAATGAATACAATATGAGAAATGACAAATAATGTTGTAAAGGAGAGTATGAATTAAAATCAGTGCTGGGCTCTATATTTATGCACTTCAGTGAGCAGGTCTGGGAGTACAACAGAGGAGCTCGAGTATGCATCAGCTTAATCTTAAGAAACCGAGTTCATAAGCAGTAGCAAAAGAGAGAGAATGATAGAAGGGTGGAACAAGTCCTTGCATTTCCATGAAAATAAACTATCTTAATATCTGTTTCCTGTCTGGGTTGCAATGCATAAAAGCCAAAGAGAGCTGCCAGTTATCTGTTTGGCCTGAATAAAGAAGAGTTCCATAATTTTTGATTGAGTGCTTTTCTAGTTGTTTGTAGCTGCCGCATCTAATTGTGCTTGTGTAGTCCTTTAATTTGCATGAAAGAAGATAATATAATTGAAAAACTTGGGAGTAAGACAAGTTCAGATTACTAGCGGAGGCAAGTTAATTTGTTATTCATTAAATGCTAATGAACCTGGCACCTATGTTTTATTTGTTTCACTCTGTTTGAAATTGGAAAGGTCTTGTAGCACAGCTAAGTCTATGATAAACAGAGGTGTTAAATTAAACTCTTGTTTTCCGTGATGTTCTGCTAGAATAAGCAAGTTTGTAAAACTAGGTAACTAAATATGTGTGTAGTGAAGCATACTCAAAAGGTAAACGTAAAATAGGTAAGGAGTTGATCCTGTATTCAGATTCCTTTAAGAATCATATCTGAGCTTTTCAACCTTTTGGGGCTTGGTTTTGATGTGGGTTTTGTACAGAATGTACAGATGTAGAATGTGGTGGTGCACAGAGGCTTTTGTAGCGAATCTGGCACGCTCTGCCTTTTGTATCTATTCTTAGTTGTCTCAAATAAGAGTAAATGTAAGAACATGAAATAGTGTTTTATTATCACCACTGCTCTGGATAATGCCACATAAACAGGTAAAATGAGATCTACAGTTGTTCATAGAAGTCCTAGAGGCATGCAGAAATCTACGGTTTATTTTCCCTTAAGCTGCTAAAATGAATTGTGAAACAACTATTTGTATTCATACAAGTTATAAATTATTTTGGCTTTAGTGTCTTTTAGTTAATCTTTTAAAGTAAGAATAATGATATTTAGCATTGAGGGGTAAGTGATATGGCTCATTTATATTACTAGATTATTTACAGTATATTATTAAACTGTAGAATAAAATAAAACTTTTTTTTTTCTTTTTCTTTCTTTTTTTTTTTTTAATTCCAAGGACTGTTTAATGTTTTCCTCTTCTGGAAAGCAGCTTTCCTTTTCTTCCTAATATTTATTCATTGTACCTTTAAAGTATGGGGAGCCTGGAAAGTAAATTCAGCAAAAGCCAAATTGCACGTTGTACGTAAAACATATCTATGACTTAGAAATATTGAAAAACGTCTACAAACACAGGTCCACAAATCATCTTGCCTGTGCACAGCATTGCTTCTGCCATTTGTCTGAAGGATTCTTTGTGGTTTTGAATGTGGAATAAAAGGAATAAGATAAAATGTTATGTATCTCAATTTTGACATCCCACTAGTTTAATTCAAGATTAACAGTGTGCACAAATTCCAAAACATATGTATGGTTGGCCTTGCTTTGATGAAATAACTGTGTGTTGACTTAAAGTTGGACAGAAATGTGGCTTATTCTACTTGCGTTGATCCAGTAAAATAGTATGAAAAATGAATTTATATGAGAAAAAAAAAATTTGAACTGTGAAGTAATTCATGTGAAATGTATAACTATTTTATTTCAGTGAAATTTAAGGGTATTTCTGCTGGTTGCAACAAACTTGGAAAATTGAACAAAAACAAACCAACCAACCAACCAAACAAACAAACAAAAAAAACCCAAACACTGAAATGTATGCTTTTTAAATTCAGATTTCCTATTTTTATTTAACACAACATCTCAAGAGGGCTTAAGTGATGTTTCCTTTCATATTGCTTGTCAATGGATATTACTTATTGCTGTGTCACAGGGTTTGAACAAATAATATGCAATTTATATATGTGAAAAATATGGTACCCGAACTGCTTTCACAGTCAGTGCTTTAGACATGGATCTGGGATATCCACATGCTGTATTGCAGAAGTTTAACTAATATCTGTTAAATGAGCATCTGTTTGGTATCTAAATTTTGTTCCCATTATATCATTCTGTGGGGTATGCACAAATGATTGAGAAATCAGATTCTTAACTATTTTCACACTGTTTAATACTACTTCATGGTTTCTCACCCTCCGTTTATTTACACATGTCAAAATTTAAGTTTTCAAAGATCTAGGTGCATATATATATATATATATCAGTTTATAAGTTGCCACAAAGATACAGGTTGCTTCTTATTCATTCACTTCTTCTATAAAGAAACAGAAACAGAAGGTTAATTTGAAAACCAATCTTGATCTCCAAGCTAACCTGAAAAACTGTTGAGGGAAAAAAATTAAGTTGATTAATTTCAATTGTGATTAATGGTATGTGAAGAAGAAGAAAACCAACAAACAAACAAAAAAAGGCAAAAAACATTGCTCTAATAAATTATAGTATTTGGATCTTTAAGAGATTGAAATTCTCCAGGTCCAGTTCTCTAAGATGTGAAAGACATCAATTTTTAAAAGCGAGTCTCTCTTCTTTTGAAGCCTGTTCTTCATACCATGTGTATCCACTCGATTATGTAACCTCTAACAGCGTCATTTTGCTTTTCTTCCACTTGAGTCCATGATGGGTATGCTGCTTCTTTGTATACATTCACTGGCTCTATGTTTTCATCTTTGCAAAAGGGGAGATGGTGGCTGTCCTAGCGACTCAATAGAAAAAGAGAATACATTTCCAAAATGAAATGCAAAAATGGCCACATTATTGTGCTAAATCAAGGAAATTGTTATCTTTGCCTTTTCTAGTCTTCTGAAGCAAAAGCAGGACAAATGCTTTTGTTGAGAGAAGAGTTCTGCTCTATATTGTGAGTTTTTGTAGACGTAATAGCTACTGATAACACATGTAGGATTTTTTTTATATTATTTTCTCATTTTCTGAGACATTCTGGAGTAATGTTGCTTACCTGTAAGACTAAGCAGGGACCTTCAGACAGCTTTAGCACACCCTAGTAAATTCGTATCACTGGGGCCTCCTGATGCTTCTGAACCTCCGTGCTCCTAATGGTGATGCTCATTGTGACTAAATTCATTATTTAAAAATGAATGTATAAGGGCAGATGAAGACATTGAGCTTCAAGGGGCATCAATCCATTAATTTCTGAACACTGAATTAATGGAAAAATTTAAAGATCATTCTACACAGCATGTTTGTCTGTATCTCAGGTGATGCTTTTTGGTTTTCTAAAGCAGCAGGTCAATACTTTGTGTAATTGTACAGCCTTTTTCATTCAGACTGGTGAGTAGATGGCTGCTGCATGTCTGCAAGTCAACTCCAGAATTGCTTAACCATTTGTTAGGGTATGCCAATGCCTGAAAATGTATCTGGGCTATATAAAGACTTAATCCCTGATTCTGTAATTCCAGTGGTTGTTTTCCCTTTGCAGACATATATTTGTGAATTGTGGAATTGGGTATTGCAAACTGCAGGATCATGATTCGCTAAATAAGGTCATTCATCTGAAACATTTGTCAGATGGAAAGCATTTCAAAGCACATGCATAGTGCAAAGGAAAAAATGTATTAAGGATGACAGAATCATTTAATTATTATCTTTCTTAAAGAAAATTACATACATGACAGGCATTTTTTGTTTGTTTGTTTGTTTGTTTTTTTATCAGGTTTTGAGTTAAGCAGGAAAAAAAGAAATGGAAGAGAGAATATTTCCCTTGCTCTCTGTTTCTTCCTCATTTTAATGCATCTCAAGACTAAAACCGTGATTTTCAGCAAATACTTTTGAAAATGGAGCTCGTGAATTGATGTCAGCAACCAGTAAGTGAAAATAAATAAAGTAATTTATAGTTTTGCAAAGCATTATCTGCTCAGTTCAATGGTTAAAAAAGTAATAGTTAAATCTGAGAGAGGTTGTAAGCTTATACAAGCTCTTACTTGGGTTGTTATCTTTTCAAAGGTCCTACTACAGGTTATTTTTCTGTCTTTTTTTAGGTAATTTTTTTTTTTTTTTTAATCCAGATGTTCATGCTTGTTTTAATTAGGATACAGAAGGCCTACTTGTCATCTAGTCCTCTTGCATTTCTTGTTTCCCTAGATAGGCCTTTCCCTAGACAGTTTCTTCCTCTCTGTTTCTGTGTTACTTTCTACCTGGCCCTTCATCCCCAATCCTTTTTTTCAGTGAAAGCCTTCTCTACTTATCAGTCTTAAGATGGCAACAAAAATATTTGAGCTTTTGAAGTCTGAGCACATAAGTGAATTCAAAGTAAAGAGTGGAATGATCTTGTAATACTTGTGAAGTATACAATTATTTTTTTTTAATGGTTGGGTGAAATTGAACTCTACAACTTCTATGAGACTTAAGTTCCTAAGTATTCTCTTTATCAAGAAAACTGTTTTGGAGATCAGATTTTTATTCTCTATACTTCTATGGCAGTGCTTAAAACAGCCTAAATCATTTGTTACTTCTGATGTACTTTAGCATTGCTAGGCAACAATCTGCTTGGGATCATGAAGCTGATAATAGGTAAACAGTTTATATCTGATGAAACTGAGTAAATATTTCTTTTTTGTGCCACAAATATCCACCTTCATCTTAAGTTACAAGTTAAGTTAGTGCTACTGCAATTTGGTAGTGTATGTGAAGGTCATATCACAATCTATATTAAGGAATATACATGGCTGATAAACTGAGAAAATATGAAATTATTAGCAGAATATAGTATTAAATTCAAAAGTAAGTACTGGTTAGTGACATTTATTCATTGGAATTAGATAAATTAAAACTGTCTGTTATGTTTTGGAAATTATCTTGATTGGCTTTGTAGTATGTAAGTTTTCATTTATCCATTTATGAGAAAATTTGCTTAACTTTACTAATCAAAGTTTACAGTGGTGAGCGAGACTTGATTATCATCAACTATCATCTCACTGATGCTGTCAACAATTAGAAAGATAAACAAATGTTTTAGGCAGTGATTTAATTACTGCACATCCATTTTATTAAGAAATACAGACCATTAGTACTTGGTTATTTCTGGTCATCACAAGACTGCCCTGAAAAGGCCATAGTTGTAAGTCTCAGCATTAAAATCTGTTAATTACAAACACATTAATTTGTTTTGCAGTTTTTCTCTTGCAGTCTTCTCATTTTCTTAATTATGTTTTGTTGTTGGTGGGTGGTTGTTTGTTTGTCTTGTTTTGTTTTGTTTTCCCAAAACTGTTTGTACAGTATCATTTACTTTGGTCTATGATGGTTAAGATTTTTTTTAAAAGTAGTTTTAATCATTTTCCTCACAAGTTATGCCTAGTAGTTAGATACTTTTAAATTTTTGAATGATTAAAAAAAAAAAAAAAGAAGAAATAGAAAAATGCTATTCAAACAGACGTTTAAAAACAAACAAACAAAAAAATTATGTCCTTAAGAGCTCTAATAATGACTTTGGCAATATTTAGAACTTAAGCCAGATGCTCAATGGTTTTAAATCAGTGAAGCTCCACTGGAGTCAGACAAGAACTAAGATGTATTACTATGCATTACATTTGTCTGTATTTTCTACTTAATTTCCTTAAGGTGATAGTGTAGCAACTTTCATCCTTGCATAGGAAGGTATGGTGCCTTTTACTGCAAGTAATACTCTTTGAAGTAAGGGCTGAGTAAGGGTACAGCTTTCCTCCCCTTACAAATTGACAGTAGCACAGTTACTTGAAAATGAAAACAGCAAGGGAAGAGAAATGATGTAGTGAGAACATTTGCTATCTGCCTTAATTTGGGGAAGTGTATTTTCTGACTTATTTTTAAAAACAAGTTATCTCATTTTAAGTTGATTTATCATTTTAGCTCAACAGCCATCAATGGTCCTACAGGGACTCTTTGGTTGCTATAGACGCTTTGTAACGTTGTCTCACCTTAGCTTCTGTCTGATCAGACTCTTTGAAATCTCTATATGAATTTTACCAGGGAGAGTTATAGCTCAAAAAGCATAATGCATTCCATGCCTGAAATGGAATTGTTGTGCATAAACTCTCCTGTATAGGTGGAGTTGAAAACAAGCAAACAAGTACATGGGGGTAATGCCACAAATGTGGTACCAACACAGCTGTGGGTTGGTGATCTGTAGGTACGACAGGACTGCTGTCTCTCCATTGATAACAATTCCAGAGTTATTTGAACATTAAAAAAAAAAAAAAAAAAAAAAAAAAGAGAGAGAGAGAGACAGAGAGAGAGATGATTTTAAAGAATTTTGGAGTTAGCATCTATCTGTTCAGGCAAAAATTATTTGTGTGTTCCCACGGCTGCCGTTCTGCTCAGTTAATCTGTGTCTATGTAGGCTGATAAGGACCCTGTATCTGAATGAATTCAAGGAAAAATAATTTACAAACAGGAAGAGGATTAACGATGCTATACCATAAGGGAGCAACAAACACAATTACTGTCCTCAGTAAGATCAAATATATACGGCTTTCATTTCAGCCTTCTTATCCAGTAAGCCCAAACTTTTTACAAGTTTATTACAGTTCTGGCCTCTAAAACACATGCAGAGTTCAACTGCGTCCCTTGGGCTAGCTCAGCCCTACTACTGAACTGAACAGATAGTTGCAAACATCTCTGGAGTGCTTCCTCTCTGAAGACAGAAGTAGCACTCAACAACTTATACCCATGTTTTTGAAAGTGCCAATGGGATTATTTTTGCCTGCCTTCCTTGCAACTTTTTCCATATCATCCAAAGCTATACATGGTAGACATAAAACACAAATAGGCTTTACCTTACTGGAGTTACATAAAGGTAATGCCATGTACCAGGTTAGGACTCACCTGATCTTAGGTCACTGAAAACACTTTACTCTACTGGAAAGGTCTGAATTAGATGCCTTGTCATAAGGCTTTTGAGACAGAACTTGTGTAAACAAACTTGGGTAAATAGTGTCTAGGGGGTAATTTTCTCTCTTCCCTCATTTTCCCTACAACATCCGTAAGCAGCATGAGGTCTTGGTGAGTACAGTGCCACATGATTTTAAGGTCAAATTCTGCTGGTGTTTTTTTCTTTGGAAAGCACATCTGCTGAGTCGCATACATTCATCTCTTGTGACCGGAAGAGTTCCCAGCTCTGGTGGTGCTGCTTGATTTATACCATGGAAGAAAGATAGCTCATACACATGCCCTTTACTCTTGTCTACAGTATATGTACAGGACTGCAAGCAGAGAACTTCATCACAATGTCCCCAAATCTTCTATTTCTCCTAGAAGTATCTATTTGTTTATTTGCTCTCAAGCCAAAAATGCATTTTGTATTCTTACATGCTTCATTCTCAAAGGAGGTCCTGTTTTTATTAGCAAGATAAGGATGCCATGAGAAATAACTTTAATTTTGCTCTTGCAGTGGCTAAGATCATGGCCTTCAGACTCTGGGTAATTTAATATAAAATAAAACTCAGCATTTTAACCTTAGATGAATGAGCAGCTTCTGCTCCATCTGCAAAGAAACAAATGCACAGATCTTCTCTTGAATTCCTTTGTTATTGACTAAACGACACTAGGATGGAGTAGCAGTCCTGGTGGCTTGTAACAGCTTATACCATGACCTCTGTGTTATTGAAATGTAGTTGTTACAACTTCCATATTTTTCTAGCAGCTTCTAGTCTGTGGTGGCAGCTCCTTGAATGACCTTGCCTGCTCCTTTGGCTGCCCACGCTGCTGACTGCTGTGCTGTTCACAGCAAAGCCTGCAGTTCTGGTGACAGATTTCTAGCACAGATTTCTGACATACTGGCTTGCCCTCCTGGACATCGTTCTCTTTCATTCTCTCTGATTAAAAAAAAAAGGTTGAGAGGAATACAGAATCCAGGATTTTGACTAACTTCAGCTCTGCTAATGCTGAAACACAAACGTGGAGTTTTTATAATAATGGAATAGAGAACATTTTCTCCTTGTAGCTAATGAGACCTCTTATGGTGTTTTGAAGGAAAAGACATTTCTTAACCTGGTAGAACTTTGTAATTAAACAAAACCACGGTCAAATCTCCAGAAGGGGGAGAGAGAGGGGGAGGAAGAGAGAGGGAGAGAAAGAAGTACATAATAAAGTATGTATTCATTCATCTGAGGCAGAAAGAAACAGTGATGGTTTCTTGTAGTATGGACCTTAAGTTTTAATGTAGCTAGTATGCATATAGGTAATCAAATAATGCATAAAATCCTCAGATGTCCTTTTTTTTCATACATACATTTGTTTGTTTACATGTTCATGTAAGTATTTAACATCAGGATTGAACAGGAGTGTGCTGTTACCACCAACTTTAATGCTGAGCATTTTTAAGCAGAGGTTTATTGCAGGGATATAGTATATTGTGGTTTTACTCAGAGACAGCATTTAACTAATGAGGTCAATTGTCTCTGTTAATAGAGGATGCGTTAAGGTAAAGAGAATAGCTAAGTAAGCACCAAAAAATCTTGGATTTCTCCAGATAACAAGTGGATAAATTGTAAAATGAGGACCATGTTAAGAACAGGGTTCAACTTCTCTGTCCTGCCCTCAGCACCTAAGTAGCAGAGTATAGGATCAGCTGAATGGCAAGCTGAATGGTAAGTTAGGTTTCATGTTTTTTTTTTGGTTTGGCTTGGTTTGTTTGTTTTTGTTTTTTGCTAGTTTTTCTCCTGGAAAGACATTTTTGAAACCTGTTATATGTAAATCCAACATAGGAATTGCCTTAGAATGGCCACTAAATAACAGGCTTAGAGATTTAACCATGTGTTAGGGCAGCTGCTGATGTATGCACACATGCATTGATGCAGCTTAAGTAAAAACAGACCTGTGTTATGAGTGTACATAGATATGTATGATGCACTGCATCCTTAGCTTGCAGTTCAGAATAAGGAAAATAACAAAATTAATATTATTAATTTTCTCACATAAAAAAGGATATCACAAATTCAAAAATGTAAAATTTAGTTCTACAGCACAAACTTCACCTTGGATGTAGGCTTCACAAAGTGCTTCAAAAGAACTTCAAAAACAGATACAAAAGAGTAGCCCAGATTATAAAACTGTAATCATCCTTACTTCAGTCAGCATTAAAGTTTTTATTTTTAAGTCAGTCCTTTGAGAAGGAAAAGAAAGATCAGAAATCTAAAGGTCAAATCATTTAATTACGTTTATCTGTTTCTATTTCCAAGGAAAATTCCCTAACATATCCTTTTTTTCTTTTTTTTTTCTTTTTTTTTTTCTTTTTTTATATAATAACTTCACTATCTAACAAACCTTGAACTATTTAGTACCAAAAGCATTCTCATTTTTCAGACAACAAAAATGCAGCTGCACTATTTTTTTTTCAAAAGCCATGTAATGAGGCTTGTAGAAACACGACACAGAGAAATAGAATGAATAAATCAAATTGTAAGGAAAAAAAATCGAGGATCTGAAAGTACCAATGGCAAAAACAGGGAACTCTGCAGCTTTCCTCACTGGTTGAAACCCATTTCTTCCTATGTTACTTAGGAGAATTTCCTCATTACTGTATTGCCAGTGCAGACTAGACAGTCCGAGGGAGATGCTCGAAAACCTCCAAAATTAATTCTGGGAGTTATGGTCAAGAAGTTGGGGCTAAAGAAAGTTGGATTTGCTGAGCCTTCTGTAAGGTATTCACTTTACTGAAGATGGTTTTGCAGCTTGCAAAATGCTTGTAACAGACTTGTGGGATACAGAAGTCATGTTTTCAAGCTTGTGAATGCTGGATTACTCCTCTCTACAGACAGGGGAGTTCAAGTAGCCTCATGAGCTCTGATGGCTGGTACTCATCTGTGGTTTATCCTCAGTACAGAGACAATTTGCTTGGACAAATACCAATGAGAAAGCATCAGCCTTTGCATCCAGCAGCTCTCCACAGTTCCTCTCTGTTTCAGTGATCACAAGTTAAAAGAAAAATTCATCTTCATGTCAAGCTTTTCTTCACTCTAGAAGGTTGTAAAAAGTAGAATGATACTTCCATGGGTGTGCAGCAGAATTGCTAAACTATGACTTAAGAGAGGTGAGGAAAAAGAGAAAATTATAAAGAAATGACCTAGAGCTATAAAAGAATGAGCTCCAAGCACAGACTGATACATTAAAACCCTGTTAGGAATAGGTCTGCACTGGCATCCCACACCTCGTCCTGCTCCGGGGACAAGTGGCACTGCCTCTCTGTCTGGGAAAGCTGCTGGCAATGTCTGCTCATTGGGCACTGGGCCACCAGCATATCTGGGAGCATTTTGATCTATAGACCAATTTTATTAAGATAATGGTGTAAGTATACATGCAAAACAAACAAACAAAAAAACAGGGTGGCATATTATCACACCAATTGTTTTGCTGCTTGGGCTGTAAGACACCTTTGGTAGTGATGTGGTAATAATCACCATTTCTGCATTAACATTTACTATCGCCACTGATAGCATTGTTTTCAGTACTATTCGGCTTTATATGTTTGCCTTTGGTTAAAGCCAGTGGGAACAAAGAAAATCAACTAAAGGCTCGAGTTCTCCCTGTATTTCTTGAAAGTAAAAAACTAAAATAGTATTCCATTATTTTTCTGACATAGATACTCAAAGAAAATCAAGTTGCATAAACTGATATTTACACTAGAATGTCCATAATTTTTCACAAGTTAACCTTTTGTCATGTTTTGCTTAGACTTTGCTTTTATGTGGGTTCTAAAGCTCACATGGAAACATCTTCAAGGCTTGTGTAGCGATACATAGTTTTATCCACATGCCACTATTTATATAATGTGTTCATATAGGGTAGTAAAACCAGCATCCCACATCCATAGTGCTACAGTTTAATCATAAATTTTAAAGTTAAAATGTATACATTTTCTAAAAAGCTTTAGTTAATGAAAAGTAAAAATTAAAAGTTTCTGCAATGTTTGTGAACATTATTGGAAACTGCTTTTTGCATGCAGCAAGGTTTCTTACAGAAAAATTAAAAATGATTGCTTAGGTGTAGTTATGCAGAGTTCTCATATGCAGTCTTTTTGGTCTTCTGAATTTTATTAAAAAAGAAAGTCTCCAGTCAGGAGTTTTTAAGGCTAAGCCGCTTTAGCAAAAGTTTAAAGCTACCAGGCTGAGGGGAAGCTTACTGAAACACTTAAAACTACAAGTGCCTCAGAAGACAGTGGGAAGAGATGGGCAGTTTGAAACTGAAGGCTGCACAACAACAATGTCAGTGCAGTTTGTATAAAACTAGTTTTCTTCCTTGCTGCAAGGAAAGTTTAAAATTTAGAGAAATAATTTTACTGTTAAGAAGCTGTTTGGAAGAAAAAAAAACCTGCTAGGAAGCTTTAGCTTCTTTGAAGTCTGTGACTGGCTAGGCTGCACTCAAGTCACAGTTTGCAGCTGATTTCAGTAGGAACAGATCTGAATAAGCAAGAAGGTACTGAGCGAACACAATTGCTAATGGAGCATTTATTATTTTACTAAGTGATGAGCACTATTGAAAAAAGAACAAACACTAATCAAGTCACCTATGTTATACATACATATATACAAATATGTATTTATCTGATTCTGATCTGTCAAAAAATAGTGTCAGAAGTAAAAATCCTCATCATTTTATGATGTTTATTTAACATAAAACGTGTATTATTCTTAGAGGTGTAGATGTTTGTGTCATCTGAAAATCCAATCGTGACTAGAAAATGAAGCAAAAAATTCTGTTGTTAGTAGTTAGAATCTGGAATAGAATATTTTCCCTGGAGCCAGAACAGAAGTCTGTGTTTTTTTCACATACTGCCTGAAAGCTAAGCCAGTTAATGGAAACATAGGATGGAAGACTACTCTTCTGGTTTTGCTCAGTTGATTGAACACTCAGATGAGGTTTTAGATTTTTTTATTTAAAAAATGAGTTTTGTTCTTCTTATTCTTTTTAATCCAAGCACTGTGAGTTTGAAACATGAGAATATGTATAGTTACTACTGACTTTAAAAACTACATCATTATCATCCTCAGCCTTCACTTATTTTTTTTTTCAATGAAAACATGATTGTCCCTACCTTGTGTGTACAAAGAAACCTTCCTTTCCCTTCCCTTCCCTTCCCTTCCCTTCCCTTCCCTTCCCTTCCCTTCCCTTCCCTTCCCTTCCCTTCCCTTCCCTTCCCTTCCCTTCCCTTCCCTTCCCTTCCCTTCCCTTCCCTTCCCTTCCCTTCCCTTCCCTTCCCTTCCCTTCCCTTCCCTTCCCTTCCCTTCCCTTCCCTTCCCTTCCCTTCCCTTCCCTTCCCTTCCCTTCCCTTCCCTTCCCTTCCCTTCCCTTCCCTTCCCTTCCCTTCCCTTCCCTTCCCTTCCCTTCCCTTCCCTTTTTCTCCTTTTCTCTTCTAACCACCTCATCCTGCTATTCTCACTCCTTACTTTTCACGTATGGTTTTCATTTCTATCTAAATCAAAGTGGCCTGAAGTGGTGTACTCTTTGAGTAGTATTCCCAGACACAGAAGCAAAAGAAAAGTCTGTGATCATTACTGTTTTGTGAATTGATAATATTCAAGACCTCAGGATTTTAGACTAAAAAAGCTCTGAATTAAGCAGAATAAAAAATCCAGGCTCTAAAGCTGACAAAGATATATACATAATCTTATTGTAGCTGAAGTAGAAACTACAGTAGGTTGGTTTTTTTTTTTTTTTTTTTTTTGCTTATTTGTTTTTCCTAGTGAATGAATTAAAAATAATAATGCCATAGAGGAGCACTTTTTAAAACAACTTATTTTTTTCAATTAGCTGGGACTTTGAGAAGTTGCAAAATGTGTCTCTAATGTTCTATATAGCAGTTTAATAGGATGTTATAATAAACAAGTAAAATTAGATTTATTGTATCAAGAGGCAAAATAACCTCATTATACAGAAAGCTCCAACACACTGAAACTTGCCTAATGTATAACCCAGTAGTCTAATTGGTAAACCTGATTCTTGCTCTTAACAGAGTTCATTAGTACCTTGGAGTCCTATAAGATGTTTGAATGATACTTGTTATAATTAATATTTAGTCTTTAATGCTATTTACAATTTCTGAAACTTTCTAAATGTTTTTTGTGATTGCTGTTTTAAAATTTGGCACCTGTGCAAACTTTATTGTTACAAGGATGCCAGAGGGGTTTCACAGAGGCAACATGGTATTGCAACATTTAATTAACCATTTGTATTCTTCTATAGTAGAATATTTTAATACACTTTCTGAATAGCTTGTCTTCATCTCATTCACAGTGATTCCTGTATCCACATTTAGGGTATTTAATGTATCTCTGGACATGGACTTGCTGTCTCCAGGGAATGATATTGGAGCATTGGTTCTGCTTCTTCACTCAATTTAAGGGAGTGGAAAAAAAATCTACAGACCAAAGCACAGTCTAAAATACTATGTGATAGAGGAAGGAAAGCAGCAGAGGATATGTCTTACCCAGATTAACATTTCAAGTGTGATTTACATAAATTGTATTAGCACACTTTCTTTGCAAAATTCTGGAATGCACTAAGTCTAATTATAAATACTTGTGGTACTCTTAGCATGAAAGTCTGAGTTTAAAAGAGTAGCTGGGTATTAACTACCTTATGCTTTCTTGCTTAGAAACAGAACAAAAACTCCCATTAGTGAATCTGCTGCTCTTGTCTTACAGCTTCAAAGTGCCTTTTTTATTTTTTATTTTTTGTCTCCTTTCACTTCTGCTTGCTCCGCTTATTAAGCACCAGTGCATCAGCAAATCGTTATGCCTTTGCCTCCCCTGTCTTCCATGCTGGAGTGATCATGCCCTCCAACTGCTGAGAGCCTTCCTCCTTCTAGGTTGTGATCAATTAGAATGGGATAGCAATGCTTCCATGCAGTGCTCGTGTTTCATGACATCAGCACACTAATTGACAAAATGATGTGGCCAAACAGTGTGCAAATAGTTCAGCAGCACCAATTGATGCTAAATGTAAGTGATACCCTCATGATACTTACTTTAGAAACTTATACAGAAAATGTAGTGTAAGTGAAGGAGGTGATTGCTTCCTACCAGGTGAGACAATAGGGGCAAGACAAAAGGGCAGAATCTAAGGGTATGTAAGGACTCTGCCAGAGCAAAAGATACACCAACATATCTCCTTGACTTGCTAGTTACATATATGTTGGATGAGTATTCACACAATCTGGTCCTGGTCATAAACCCTGGATTTTCCCACTGTAACAGATGTCATGATCCAAAAAAAAAGGCGGAAAAACTGTCTGGCTTGTGGGCATAGTGTGATTGCAGCAGTGAGTTTGTGGGATCTTGTGAAACATGAGGACATGGGGGATTTGTTACTAAAGATTTCTGTTTATTACAAATCAGCACTAATAAGAACACTGTAATAAGATAAATAAGTTGAATATATATATATAAAGCTATTGCATATATCACCAAGAAATGTGTATATATACATATATAATGTAATGTAAGAGGCATTAAAGGTATAGCACCAATTAATAGTAGGAGCAATTAGAAGTAGTAGGAAAGCAATCTGAGGTGTGAAAATCAGGAATATAGCCACACACATGGTTTGGGCATAATTACAGGCTGAACAGAGTAAGCAATAATGCTGTGGTGGTAAAATTACTTATGGATTGCAAACTAAACACTAGAAGAGCAGAGACTTATGCTAGGTTATACTTATCAATACTGCACTGAGGACAAATCATGTACATATTCATTAAATTACTGGTACTCTAATGCATCAAACAGATCCTGGGATGGGATGTCTGAAGGTAATCTCCAAAGAGACTAGCTACCAAAAGGGAAAAAAAAAGTCACCAAAGAGGCTGACTACCCCAGGAATGTGTCCAGAAAGGACCACAAAAATAAATAAAAAAAAAAAAAAAAAAAATCAAGCCCTTTTCATATCACTGAGATGTAAGAGACCATAGGAGACTGCCATGTAGACAACCAAAGGCTGCTGTTAGTTTCTGTATCTTCTTCAGACAATGGGTGGTGTTTCTTGTTTTCCTTTATTCTTTTTAAATGAATCTTATTTCACACGTCTACTCCCACTTTCTTGGGAGAGAAGTGGTCCCTCAGTTTCTCGTTTAGTCTTTAACCATGGTGCGTGCAGGCAGTGCCACACGAGGTGCTCAGCCACATGTCAGGACCGTGCCAGCCCCCAGCCCTGAGGCTGAGGTGCCCAGGCCTGCTGCCAGCCTCCTGCCGGCAGCCATTTTCTCTCCGAGGTGTTCAGCCGCCATTTTGTGGCAGAATTTGGCTCCTCACAAACAGGTCGCCTCCGTAACTGCTCAAATTGTTTGGAAAAGAATCATAAAAATTCTTTTCTGTGACCGGACCAATTAGTGATGGAAATTCCGCCTAAGGTGATATGAAATTAACAGTTAAAAATAAGTGCAAAATCCTTGCTATTCCAGTGGGGTTTCTTATTTTGTAACCGAGGCGTTAGGAGTTAAACACTATGACATTGCTAACCATATTTTGGGCATGTAAAAAATGAAGATAATAGAAAATAAAATTCTTAGTTATCTTGGCTTTAACAATCAAGGATTAGTGAATACAATTTAAAATTTATACAACAGTGGCCAAGGCGTATTTTTGTATTTCACAGTGAAATGCTTTACTGTGCATCCACAGAAGATCACAACGTGCTTCCCTCAATTCAGGGGCATGTGTTTGTGTGGGGGGGTCATCTAAAACCCTGCAAAACTTCTGAGGTTCAGTCTTCATTGGTTGCAAGCAGCAGAACAAAGAAGTCTGTCAATGTGGCTTGAAATAACCACAGCTTATTAGAAAGTGCTCCTAAATTCAAAATGTTTTTCCCTTTACAGTAGTTTATCCTCGTTCAGAGCTAGCCCAATAGTTTTATTTAACACCTGACAGAAAAACTTTGCTTTCAGGTTCAGAATAAGATTTTAGCTTCTTCTTTTTGTTTTGTTTTGTTTTGGTTTTCGTTTGTTTGTTTGTTTTTTAACTTGGCCTGGACAGAGGCTTTTCCAAAGGTAAACATAGAAGTCAGCATCAGCTTTTCTTAGTTGGAAAGTGAATTTGGAGATCAACTCTTTTTCAGACTTGTCTTATAAATGGTCCCATTATCTACCATTATCTATATATGTACCTGTTATTCCATTAAGAAAACTCTCATAACATAAAAATATTCATTATATTTTGCTTATGGTACAGGAATTCTGATACAAGCAGAGATGTACTCTAGTTATTTTATATGATTTTATATATAGATCTCCATAAGGTCTATGTCAAACAAACCACGGGAGGCCAAATTGTAGGTTGGTGTGAATCGGCGTACTTGAATTGATAAGATGAGTGGTAGCATTTTTCCACAGTATATGAAAAAGTATGCTATCAGTGCAGCACTGCCATTATGCCAGCTTGAGTGCTTGCTGTTGCTGTGTCTTTTTTTCTCTAACTCTCTTATTCCCAAGATGCTAGCAGCAGCAACATTGAAAAGCTCTTATCTCCAGACTGCAGATGGAGAAGTGAGGCACATGGTAGAATAAGGGTGAAATTCTCAGCAAAGATTTATAAGTTACTCAGGTGCCTAACTCGTATTTTCAGAACTGATACTGGCCTATTTAAAGCAGCTCTTCTGTTCACAAGAAACTGATCTACTTAGTTGCTGCAAGAAACATGCTGCTTTATATTAATCATGCGACAAAGAGAAAGAAGGGGAAAGTTCACCTGAATAGACAGGAAACGAGGGAAAGGGCAGAATGTAGCTCTGTCCTGTGTCACTTTGGTCAACTGTTGGACTCAGTGTCAAACCCTTTATTATTCCTATTTTACAAAGTGAAATACATATTTTTTAAAGCTATGAGGATGTCTTTTTTTTTTTTTTTTTTTAATATATCTAAGATGGGAAGAGTTGTGCTCTCTTACCTTACCTTTCACACTCTTGGTCCCTCAGTTATGTAGACTCTCCTGGTGCTCCTCAAAAAAGGAAATCCTTATTGGCCTTTTTTTCTTTCAGAATATCATTAGAAAAAAGGAAAAAGTTCTTGCACTGCATGGCACTCCACAAGAAAACTCTGTCCTGATATTTCCATACAGTTCAAACATCAGTGGAATGTTCTTTGAATAGCAAGGGTCCAGAAGGATGCATGGTCTCCTGGGGGCAGACTGCTTTTTGAAGCACTTCATATATCTCTTAACTGGACATATATGTCCAGGTTTAACTTTTTCACTGGAATGAAGCACAGACTGATCTTGAAAAGCTTGCTTTACAGTTGTTTCTCCTCCCTGGCTTAGATTAAGTCTGGATGAGTGCTTGCCTTTCTGTCTGTCCAAAGCTGGTGAAGGTTTGCTGTCAGAGCTTATAGATTTAGATAGCATCTAGAGAGAAATTGCTTTGTCCAAGCTGCTTTTAACAATTTCTTCACCTTCCTCTTAAAAAAAAAAAAAAATAAATAAATAAAAAATCTAAAAACTGGACTGTTGAATGGAATGGGCATGTTTGAAAATGATTCATTCCATTCTTGATTCAGAGGATATTTACAATCATGAGTGGTGCCTGTGACTGGTCATCTTCAGGTTTTGTGAGACTTCTGTGCCCCACAGCCTACATTCATTTTATAACCTTATTTCTGAACTCCTGACCTTCCCTTAGCAGCATACAGTACATGCTGCTGCCTTTGAGAGATGCTAGGATCTTCTCTAGCCATAGTGGAGAAAATTTTTACAAGTGTCTGTTTATGATTTTCTATGAATAGAAAATCACAGTCTCTCTTAGATGACCACTGGACTGGGCTGTTTAAGTGGAAGTGAATAGAGAGAATCTGTACTGGTGCTGTGCTGCCTATTCTTACTATGACTTAATCATCTGAGTTTCAGGCAAAAGCTGAGTACTGTGCACGTGCAGCTGTTTTGGCAAACTTTGCTGCTGAATCTTGCAAGTCATATATGACATTCCAGGTAAAAAGGGATTTCACATAATTCAATTTTTTTTTTGTTTTAGTTTTTTTTTTTTTTTTTTTTTTTTTAGTAGCTGGAAAGGGCATTAGAAAGATTAAAAGATATTCAACCAACCTTTTTTTGGATATATTTCTTATTATATTAGAAAGTTTTTCCAACTGTATAGGATAAACAAGAGGAAATTGATTCTTTGCTCAGATTTGTACATGCCAAATTGTGTTCTCTGTTACTGAGATTCATTCAGTTGTCATGATCTTGCTTTTCATGGAAACAATTTTCATCTCTTCCTGTGTCCTTTAGGCTAAGGTTATGCTTCAGTCTCATAAAAAAAAGCACTCACTTTCTTTGACACTGAGTCCTAGCTGCCTTCAGTTTTGAAGTGCTGCCTTTCATGTTGGCAGATATTCATCATTACTTCTGCTTGAGATGAGAGTATTGTCAGTCCTCACTTCAGCAGGCTGGATAGGCATATTTTCCATGGTTGCAGGAAAAATCCTAGATGATAATGATATTCTATTTGGCAGTCTTGTGGTCATACAATACTTCCCTTACAGAACTACATTTTCTTCTGTTCTTCTCTAACTGAGCTTGCTATTATGTTTGTAACCTTAAAATTACAAAGCTAAAACACAAATGTCATTTTTCTGGCCTATTTATCTCAGTGAGATTCTTTTCCAATCGGGGAATAAAAAGTAATTTTGATTTCAGTTATTTTATTTAGACCTCATTCTGCATATACCTCCTCACTTTATTACTACACTCCAAACCCTTTAGAAAAGCTGAATATACCTCCAGGAATACTTGAAAGCTAGTAGATTTTTTTTTAGGCCATGATATAAGCCTTTCCTACTAATTTTGTTTCTGAAGATAATTTGGTTTAATAGCAGAACATTTTTGCTCAATTTTACAGGATTAAAGAGAGGACCTATTCAGTGAGTCGTCATTGTATTCACCAATACTTCCTTCTTCATACATATATTGGTTCCTGCTTCTAGTATAATCATAAAAATAGCAGAAGCTCTTGCACCGGTGGCCATCATTCCTCTGTTATGGGTAAGAGCCTACTTTATACCCCTTTAACATCTCGTTTGTATCAACTCCTCTGTGTGTTTCAGCTTTGAAAACTAAATGCTCAGAGCTTTTTTTTTTTTTTTTTTTTTTTTTTCACCTTTAGGCCCTTGAGTTCATACCCTTCATCTAGAAATATTCTTTGATGTGTACTTCAGCATTTTCTGGCTAAATGCTCTTGCTTTAAGGCATTTAGATATTTTTGATGCTTAGACATTTTAATTTAAATAACTGATTAGATGCTAACGCTCCTGTGACAGAGCACACATTAGGATCCAGGGCCTGTATTAAGCTTGTGCATTTTCATTTTTTGAATGAGCTGTTCTTGCTGTGTGGGTACAAATCTTTAGTTAGTCAGTGATGATGCTATTGCTCTTAATCATTCTGTTTTAAGCTTTCTGCAGTTCTTCTAAAATTGTTTACAGATGCAAAGAGGTGCCTTAACTCTTAATTTCTGCTGTATTAAGAGCCTAAGGACATCTTAAAACTCAAACATGTATCAGTGCCTTTAAGTCTCACCACAAGTGCCTGCAGCCCACCAAACAGCATCCCTGTGCTGAAAACTGTGACACTGTGCATTGCAAATGCATGGCAAATAAAACATTAACACGTTACCTAACAATGTTTACACAGGACAGAAAGAGCGTGTGTTTAATGCTGGTGCTGAAATATGTGTAATTGTCTGGTCAGAATGCCATAATCACCCAGGTTAACTACAGGGCATTTGTGAAGAATCATAGGTACCTCCAGAGGTGATAGAACCCTATTAATGTCTCTGTTACCTTTTGGACATGTCTGCCTCTGTGCATTGACCAGGAAGAGACCAGTGCTCCTAAATTTTAGAAGCTCAGTCACGTGCTAAGACTTAGCTGGGATAAAGTCCAGGAAGAAAAGAAAAGAAAAAGAAAAGAAAACCAGATTAGGAATAATTTTAGGAAGTATTAGCCATTTAGCAGGTCCTATTTTTAATTCTCACTTGTGTGTAGAAGAAAGGAATTAATGAACTAAGTGTTTTAATATTAATTTTAGAGACCTGCAACAAAATGCAGGATGTGTGGTTATCAGAAAATGAGCAGCTATGAGATATTTTCTGTAAGTCTAGTATATCTTCATAGCACCAATGATTCTTCCAGATGTACTTGTAACTGTGAAATCTTTGTATGACGTAGCTGCAGAAACCAATTTCACTTGAGTGGGATATATGTTTTCAACAAGTCATTTCTGTGAGAATGCTTGAAACATGAGAGGCAGAGACCAAAACTGTAAGTTCCTTTGAGGTCCTGCTGAAATTGAAAAATCTAGGAATTTTTTATTCTGGTCAAATATAAATAGTGAATACTCTCCTTTCTGGATAAGAGGAAAAATATAATTCTGAAATGCCAAGACAAAGCATGTCCTCAATCTTACCTCTTTCCAAACTTGATTTCTTGTTGTTTTGGATGAACTTAGAATCAATATCTAAGCTATCGGATGATCGTAAAAGGTCAGCCATTGATTTTTTTTTCTATTTATGGCATTTTCTTTAGATTTTTCTTTGTTCTTTAGTACTACAAATATGACTTGTGTATTGTTCTGAGAACATTAATCCATTACACTATGGAAATGACATATTTTTGATGTCAGTAATCATATTGATTGATATCAAGTACAGTGATCTTTAGAAATATTTCATTTAAATACCAACTACTATTTTAAAATATCAAAATATGAATTAGCTTCTCGTTAGAGAGCTCATGCTGTATACAAAGAAGTGATCTTGTTTCTGTAATTCATGGAAGGTCTAATCTAAATCCCATTGAAGTTTGCAGGAGGTTTTTCAAGGCAAATAAGATGAAAATCATAAAGTCTTTGTACTTGTATAAGATATAGTGCTTTCTTTGCTTTTCTAATTCAGGCAACAGAGAGTCTGACTGGGGTCTATGTGCTTAGAAGGTTGCATAACGTTTTCATATGGCTGCAATTTCAAGCCCAATGGATAAAAATTAAAAACAATAACAAGCTTATTTGTGCACTCAGTGTAACTCAATGCTGTGCAATTGTTTGGAAGTTTGGATTGTCTATTCATTGCAAATAGCATCTGTGCTCAATTACATTCAGTCTATTAGGAGGCAGGGCTTTCAGAAGCAATAAAAGCGTCTTAAGAGATGCTTTGCACTAGAGAGCTAATGATTTCTGAAAAAGACAGACAATTGGGTTGATTCCACAGGTACTGCAGAAGGGAAAATGTTCCAGATGAAATGGAAATTATTTCATGAATCATCTCATGATTTCACAGAAAGAAGGGGAGTATTATTACTGATTATTCTCTATAAAATGAGTTTAGCAACATACCATCATCCAAAAAGGCAAAGTGAAAGGTTGCTAAATTGGATATTTAAATTTTGCTAATGAGAATGAAGTGAGTTGATGAATGTTGAATCACTCCTTGGCAGTTTTTAAAGAAAGGTTATCATTCATTCTCTTTTCTGCACTGACAGATGATGTTTCTTGTTGAAATGAGGCTTTCCTGACTTTTGATAAAGCCTGCTGAAAATAGCATTCTCCTGCCCGAGCTGTGTATTCAGTTATAACAAGTACTGACAGGGAATGATAATTTGGGACGCTCTGCAGTGTTTTGCCCTTTGGAAGGTTTTCTCTTGTTTTGTGTGAAGTGCGCCATGGTATCGCTGTATTGCATTATTTAGCAATGAATTTAGAAGGTGCCACTGCTGTCTGTTCCAGCAATCCATACTGAACTCAAGTAGTCTCTCCTGCCTCATGAAAGTAGGGCACTGATAAATTAAATTAACCTCTTGTGTGCGGCAGACTAGGCAATGATAAAACTTATGGCAAGTGGATGATGTGTTTTGCTCCACCACTCTGTCCCTTTCCTGATGGCTGCTTTCTAACTGCAGAAGTTGAGCCCTCTGGATAATGATGGCAGGGCTGATGGGCTGCTTAAATTCCTTCCCTTGCTTCCTCCTGTTCTTAAGATCCATCACAAGTGGACTTTGGGACACAAAAAACATCTGTTTACCACAGTGATGCTGTATATAGAGTTTCCAGTTTGTATATGTTCTTTTTTTTTTTTTTTGTATCTGGTATTTATACATAAATGTGGAAGGCTGTAAGAAGCTAGAACTGAGGAGAATTCTCCTGAAAGGAGACAAAAATTGCAAGGTATAAGCTTGGAAATAGATTTCAGCATTTGTGGAGCAGACTGTGTATATGCAAATGCACCTGGATTATCTGATGGCCTTTCCACATGACACATTTTGTGCGTTCTTCTTGACCAAAGAGGAAAGAAAATATTGAGGGTAGTCATTCAGTTGTAGGAAATACAGCAAAACCAGTTCAAATAGTGCTTTGGTAAATAGTCAAAAGGACAAAAGGGAGGGAAGCCATCAGGTGGGTAATCAGATAGTGATAGTATGTTTGTGTTTGCTGCTAGAGCACATTGAAAATGTTGTTCATTTAACATCAAGCATCCAAAGATTATCAATTCTTATTTCATCAGCAGGTACAGAGTGATAAAGCTGCCAATGATCTAAACATAGAAGTGGAAGAAAGAGGTTAAAATGTCTTAGAAAACCAATTAGATATTAATTGTGATAGGAAGAGCATTATCTGAATTTAAATAAGAGTTAGTAATTCTGTCCATATAATCAGAGACTTGATCTAAAACTTTCCATTACTAGTCTGAAAAACATTGGTATAATAAATAGGAATGCTATTCTTTGTTTCTGGTGGGTTTTCATCATTTTTTGTTTGTTTGTGGTTTGTTTTGGTAGCAATTGCATGGATGGCAAGTTAATAGTCCTTCTGCAGGCAGAATTTCACCTGATGAATTTTGAAATGTCAATGAAATGAAAAACAACCAGTGTAGTTGTACTCATTTGTGTAGAAAATTCTCTTACCCTCCTTCATCTTTTATTTCCCATCACACCCTGTTTTGATCTTAGGGCAAAAAAAAAAGTGTTACCATTTTTTTCACGTACTGTTAAATTGCCTGTAGTGCATTGATAGCCTTGCTCTCTGCTGGCTGGGAGGTATGGCCATTTTGTGTACTTTATTCATTATATTCATTATATTCATTTATTCATTGTGTACTTTAGTCATTATATACCTGATTGTGACATCTGTGCAGCTTTACAGCATCAGAAGTGACAGAGCTTTGATTTCAGTTGGGAGTGCTGAGCACAGATGTCTCACGAATAATACATAAAAATAAATATATATATAAAATAATTGATTCCCACTTTCATATACCACACTGTGTATACCATGTTTAGCAAAAGAACTTTCACCTACTAAAGTTTTCTAATATATTCACTGGTAGGTTTAACAAGGCAAGATAATTACTTTTTCTACCCCCGTTAAAAAAAAAAAAAAAAGTCTATTTCTATTATTAATTTTTAAGAAATATGAAATTGAGGATGCAAAATGGATGGGTTCTTTAAAAACAAACAACCAAACCAAACCAAACAAAACAAACAAACAAACAAACAAACAAAAATTAGGAGCTGGAAAACCACGTGTAAATGAGGCACTGTCTCCTTGTCATGTTGCCTGGTCAATAATTTTTCTCACAGTGAGATTTGTACTTGTTCACAACAGCTCCTGTATCCCACCACAGCCTACAGTCCCTCTCTTTTGAAAGAGATGATACATGAAAAGCTGAACACAGACTTAGTTCTGCAACTCAGCCAGCAGCACAATTTCTAATGCATGCAAATGAACTATTCATGGTGCAAAGGCAGTTCTTTAAATATTTATTAAAATATCACTTTGCAAATGGGAGAGTTAACAAGCTAAGTGTTCATAGTGTGATAAATGCTTTCTTAAAAAGTGCTGTTGGTGGTCCCTGTGCAATGCTTTGCCAACAGGCCCACATTCTTAGCAAGGTCCTGCCTTGTGGCTGAGAACTGTTTGTTTCTATGCTTTCAGTTTTCACCATAGTGCCAGTCTTGTCTGGAGCTCTTGTTGTGTATGTCAGAACCATGAAATGTAGCCTCGCAGCGTGAGCTTTCCTGAAGGCATGAGAAATGAGTGTTCCAAATGCTTTATGTGGAAACAGGTCTTTTTAAACAACTATTTCTAGAGTGGTATATCATAGCTGTGACTGTGAAAATTATGGATGTTCAAAAGATATTTAGCAGAGGGTATTATTTTAATAGGAGAAACCTTACGATGGCCTGGCCACTGCTGTTCACTGCATTCAGTTAGATCTAATTACTGTTGTCTCTTATCTTTAGATTACAGTTAGTTTCAAACATGGTCTATACCTCACTAACAACAAAAAAAAAATTCTGGAGAACAATGTTTTCAATGAAATCCGATAGTCTAAATCCTTGGTTCTTCATTAAGTCTTGACAAGTCAGTTCCACTGAAATCTCACTTCCTCACCCAGTTAAAAATGCCTCTTGGTTTTGTTTTATTCTTTTAGGGTGATCTCAGGCTGGACCTCAAGTGAACTTGAGAGAAAGATGTGATTAAGTGGTTTCCCATGTTTCTTGTTGTTGAGAGAAATAACATCCATTTATCCAGAGAAATGTATCTGGAGCACATTCTGTGGCCAGAAAAGGGAGCAGGCAGGTATTTGTATCTTTCCTAGAAACAATTTCCCTCCGAGGTCTTGTGTAAACATAGCTTCTAGCAGAGTGGAATAGCAAAGAGGACAAGAGACCTGCAGGCTGCTGATTAATAAGCTGTTGAATGGTGGTGCATGCCTGTGAGTCTGTTGCACATCTCTTGAAATGTAACATAACCAGGTCTGCAGTGATCAGCACACCCCTCACACTTCATTATTTGTTCTCTAAACTGTCAGCAGTGCAGACGGTAAACTACAAATTACGAGCATTACTTGTGATGCGCTTGGGTATGTTTTTCCAGCACCTCAGGGAAAAAAAAAAAAAAAAGTAGCTACTGCATTCCAAACAAATAGGTTTTCTTCTTGTTAATGGAGCTTGGAGCAAGGACAATAGATGTATGTACACACTGAGATCACATGCAAAAGCTGAATCAGTAGTCTCGGTACAAGCTAGAGCTCTCTAGAACATAAATATGACATTTGATTATGGAATAAAATATTATGCAAGTTGTTATTGCATTGGACACACTTACAGTTTTCAGCTCAGACAGTTCTAGGCAGACAGAAAATTGTATAACCATAAGGCTGAAAGCAGTGAGCCCACTCATTGTCTTTGCTGGCTGCCTTTTGCCACATGGGAAATCCTCACAGCAATTTTAGAATGAAGGCGTTACATCAGCATTATTCGAGGAGATGAGAGCAGACATCTACTGCTCTCTTAAACAGCTGTTATATTCTGCATCCATCATAGGACCTCTATAGCAGTTAAGCTTGAAATTTAAGTCAAACAGGAACAGCTATGACTTTTTGTATGGATATCTTGTAACGACACAAGATGTCCAGACATAGGATACAGGGAAGGAAGAAATTTGGTAGCAGTTAAATGCTGTAAACCAAAGTGTTTACATAAGAATAGTCTCAAGCGGTATGCTGGTTGTAAATGCCAGTGTGAAACTTTACAATATAGCACATTTCTTTAGATAGGATTAGAGAGAGAAAACTATTAGCTGTTTTAGTAAGATAATAGCTGTGCCATATAGTTTGTACATTTTCCAGGAATTGGGCCAAACAAAGAATTTCATAAAGTAGCATATCATAAAGGAGATTTCAGGCTGAGCTCAGAAGATAGCATTAGAATAGTTTAATTTAATTTTCTTTATGACATAAAACAGAATTTGCAATAAATAATTTTATTTTGAATAAAAGATACCTTTGAAAAATATTGTACATTGTAGAGAATCCAGCATTGCTGCTAGTCATTTGTTTGAATGCTTACTCGTCTTCACCATTTAAAAAGAAGGCACTGTACTTCTAATCTAAATTGTTTCAACTTCCAACACAGCTTGTATTTTTAGATTAAGTAGTGATTTCTTATGATTTTTTAAAGAATGTATGTTTAATTGCAGTAAGCTCTTCTTTTAATATCATCCTTGAGTATTTTGACCCCAACTATAGCATATGCACTTACAGCTCTTTATTATTTCCATAGCTCTGCTTTGCACCAGCTCCAGTTTCAAAATTCTCCTTCTTTAAGCACACCAAAGCCTATGACAAGACTCCTTACCAATGAGTATTAAGAAACTAACCCATCAGGAGACGAAAGAAAAGGTATTGCCAGAAAACAGCAACTAGTTCAAAGTTAGAAAGCAAAGAATAAGAAAAGGCCTGTTTTTTCAATGAGGTGCTGGGGTGGTTGCTATTTAGCATTCTCTTGCGTGAATGAAAAGGGATGAACAGCAAAGTTAGCTGATGATAGGGAGTTAAGAGCATAGAAACTGAAGAGTCTCAACAATCTCATGGTGCCAAGTAGGCAGCAGATTAAATTCACTTGTTGATCAATAAAATGCTATATGCAGAGAGAAAACAAACAAACTTATTCCTGTATGTTCTAAATATGCTATTATTGAAAGAGAATTGTAAACCCATCTGTAGTTACCTATAGACGTTAAGTTGGTTTTGGGTGGTGGGCAGAAAAGTAAAGGTGTTAGGAAACATTGAGAAGAATGAGATAGAGCATCACTATACAGCTCCATACAATTCTGAGAAACTCACATTTGAGTATAAGCTACAAGTCTGCTCACCTCATTTCAGAAAAGGGAGTAGTAACCTAGAAGAACACAGACAACAACGGTCAGAGGTACAGAACTTCATCTGTATGCAGAGGAAATGAAATAACTAAGACTAAAGCTTAGAAAAGAAATGACTGTGAATAGTTATTATAAAGATCTATGCAATCGTGAATGACATGGGGGAAGTCTTGAGGGAATGATTATTCACTATTCAAAAGACACAAACCGAGGCACATGAAATAAAATGATCATGCAGGCAGTTTATATCAAATGAAAAGAGGAACTTTTTCATGTTATGCATAATTACGTTGAGAAACATGGAGACACAGAGTTTTTTAGATTCAAAAAGTTGTGATGGGTTCAAAATGTGATTAGATAAATGATGGAGAGTTGCAAAATCATAAAACATGAGGAGGGAATTGTCAGCTTGGGAGCTGCTGGAAGCTCAGATACAGGGAAATCATCATTCCATCCCAGGCTCATATAATTCTTAAGAGCCTCCACAAATGGCTATCGTTAAAGTCTGGCTGCTAGGCTGAATGAATGTTTCATCTGACTCTACAGTCATTCCTATAATCTTTATGCTGGATGCAAATTCAAAATTCTAGTGTGCTAGTCAACCTGTACAAAATAAAGCAATCTTTCCACTTATGTGCATACAGTGCTCTGTTTAAACACAGTGCTGTAACCTTCTTTGTTGCAACATGACACTAGAGCCCAAATCCCCACAAGCTTCAGGAACATGTTTTCCATAGATTCAGTCATTTGTCTTTAATTATTAATTATATTCAAACTCTAAGTTAGCTATTCCTTTGTTTTGCCCAACATCATATTCAGGCTCACAGACCTGCAGTTACTCATATTTGAATCAAACCTGGGCAAAAATTTGCATGTAATTTGGCTCTGGTCTGGATTTACATGGTATTTAAGTAGTTATGATCTGGATTGTGTAGCCTAAGGGCCGACTGTGTCACCTGTGTATTTGCATTTTGAAATACTGCAATACTGCATGATCAGTCACTTATCTCTGTTGTTTGAAGTTTAATCATCACTCATTTAATAGCCTGCTTCCTAAAGTGTCCTTATTACCCAATTTTGCCACTCTTCTCTTTTATACTGACCAAATGCAAATTAGTGTGTTTTTTTTTTTTCTGTTTTCTTAAAGTAACAAGAAATGCACTACACAAGAAATAGTTTTTTTTTTTTCATATTTCAACAGTATAATATTTTTGTATTAAACCATAATGGGAGTGCAAAGACTATTATTGAATCCTTCTTTTTTTTTTAAATATGGAGTATGAATGGGGAAGATCTTATATTGCTGTATACTGTCCACATGTATTTAACGTATGCATATTTCTTGAGTTACTGCATGCATTTCCCCACCAGTACTTTGAATCTTATGGGGAAAACTGCTTTGTTATTTATTAACTTGTGGTTGTCGCGCTTTCCAGTATACTCAGTGGCTAGGAGCGTATGCCTGTGGTTAAACTCTTCTATTTGTCCTGTTGTCATATAAATGTTTATTACTGTTGTGTGCCACAGTGCTAAATGTTTTCACTCAAAAATCATGGTTCCTGTGTTGTGTTTCAACTTTATCTCAGCTTTAAAATTCAATATATTGAGTAAATGTAGGAGAGATTAGTATATTTAATATGAGAGCAGTTTTTGTAGTGTTGTTAAGTTCTCCATCAATTCTAAAAGACATTGATAAAGATTCAGAAGGGCCAATGTATTCAGCAATACTAATGGGATCCTCTTACACGTTTTTGAAAGTTTCAAGAAACCTTCTGTATATCCTTTACTATAATGTTGAGTTGAAAGAAGAAAAAAAAATTAAAAAGTGGAGGATAAAGACTTGAATTCCACCAGCCTGCAGACAGTGAAATCAATGAGGTCTTTGTGATTGAAGCGAGTGAAGAGCCAACCTAATTTGACAGCCTGCCTCAGAAATTCTTGAGACAGAAAAGCAATAAACTGCTGCAGACTCATAGAGTTCTGCTACCAAAAAATATATATAAATAAATAAAAAATACCCTGGTATAAAACAACTGGAATTTTTTCCTTCATATTTAGATTTTTACCTAAACAAACAGCAGTAGTTGTGTTGGGAAGTTGGTACCTGTATGCAAACATATTAACAAAACGAGAAAAAGATGCTCTTAATACCTATGGTTTCTAAGAATCTCAGAGATTACATCAGGTTTTGTTGCTGTTTCTCATTCTCAACTGCAATAGCTCCAAAAGACTCTACTCGGACTGAAATTTGTTTCATGTCCAAGCACTCAGATGCATGATACGGACTTTAACAGTGCTGATTTTCAGGTGATGTTCACATGGATGACTATACTCGTAAATTCCAGTTTTCATTCCAAGGGTACAGATCTGCCCTACTTTTGACAATTCAAAAGAAACACATATTTAAGTGCAACATAAGACAATTTATTTTTTTTTAGCATTTAAAAGTATTAAAACCTTTTAAGTGCTGTGGGATGGGTATGCAGCTATTGAAATCAAGTTTGTACAGCTGAAGAAATCAGAAAAACTACTTTGATTTACAGTGGTTGCAGTTGCAACTTGCAAATGTTTCTATAAATCTTATCTAATCATAAACAGTTTTAAAATTCAGTGGGAGAATTGCTGTAAAAACACTGCACATAATGCATACGTTTCTGTAACTTGCTGAATTAAATGCTTTCCTAGTGTAGAGTTAGTAAAAAAAAGGTTGAATGTTGTCCTTTGTCCACATTCACATTGATATCAGTAAGAATTGTTTGTATGTGAGAATGTGTGACTGACTGTTTGTCAGTGGCAGATGTGAATTCATCATCTTCCGAAGAGGCTGTAAACCTCCCAAACTGGAGTTAAGGTTGTTGTCTGGAGGACTTTACTTTAAGGGCTATTCATTGCTGAAGCTGGGAATGTGAACACGTTATCCCATTCAAATAGATCGACATTTTTGCATTTTAGAATAATTTAAGGACTACTGAAAAACAAAGAGAAAAATTCAAATGTTGAGAGGCAAACCCTTTGTTCCTGTTACTCCATCGTGGCAGCATGCTGAGGCATGGTACGCTGGAGACACGGGCTCAGTGTTTGAGGGTCAAAATTGCAGTGACCTGATGGGCAGCCTCTGATGGATGCTGTCAGAATTGCCAACACATGATGGGTTTTCAGCTTGGGCTGTAAGAGTCAGTGGGGAGCAAGCCGGGACTGGCAGAGGCTCATCACTGCTAACTCATCCCTGCCAGGGAACACGAGGCTTTGTCTAATCGCCTCGTTGTGATGGACAGCCTTGATACTGCGAGGGTCCTTCCCTCAGCATGAGCTGAGAAGAGCTAATGTGCTCATGCATTAAACTTGTCTGACCTGCAAATAGAGAATGTGTTTGAGGAGGGAAGTTGGAGCTGAAGAAAATGCATAATCTGCTGTGTTTTGCTGGAATTCTTTGAATATTCATTAAGCCTGGATAATATGTTAGGTTACTAAGTCAGGTCTTCCGGATTTTAATGTTATTTTTTTCTCCTGTATTGTGAGTTTGATTTGAATGGAATATAGTTTTCACTGTAGAAAGAAAAGGTTTTCTAAAACCCAGCTTGTCCTTTTATCTATAGTAGGGAACTCAATGACAGGATATTTTTGAGCTTCTAATTGATTCTTATCTGCTATCAGGTATCAAAGTAGATGATCATAAAATGTGACCTTATTTTTATGTGGCATAGTGTAGGAGTTTGGTTAAGTTGGAGAAATAAAAACACAAAAATCCTTATTAAAATAACTACCCAGAGCTTTGAATTCCACAACACAAATATGGTTCAAAATTTAGCTTTTCAATTATCTAGTTTAAGCAATAACAAACTATTCCCAGAAGTAATAGTCAATAATATAATAGCAAGACATTTGTTTTTTCAGTCCTAAAATAATCACATCTCAAAATCAATTGTGAAAGTCATTTACTGAAAATGATATGCTATGTGGCTTTTGTTACATTTGCCTCTTTTTTTTTTTTTTTTTTTTTTTTTTAGGCAAGGAAAGAAAAAAGATGTCCTATCCCAAGGAATACAAGAGAGTTATCAAACATGGCTGTGTCCCTCTTGCCACTTTGATGCCAAGGGACTCGTCGAGCTGTAAACCCACATCATTGTGAGTATATGGTATACACATACCTATAGTATCACAGTATTAAATCCCCGTGTCCCCCTGCTTTGCTTTAGAAATTGGTTAAATAACATTAGCTTTTCAGTCTTCTGCCCTGATTTCCATGTAGCTGTCTTCTGATATCCCAGCTGTGCAGATCTCCACTGCATTATAGCATGCGAGCACTGTAGGATTGTCTTGCCATCTGGTTTTACATCCTAAGGATCTGAATGAGTAATCATTCACCAAAAGCATTGCCTAAAGTAATCCTTGACTTAGATGGAACCATTAGATGGTTCCCTCCAAAACTAGTACATACATAGACATGCACTCAAAAAGAGAGATGTAGAGAACACTAATAGCAAGGCTGGGGTCTGTGTGAGGGGAGAATCAGTGGGAGTATCTGGGTGTGAAAGTACAAAAGGGGCAAACAACAGGAAGGTGGTCCTCTGAATGGTTTATGTTAATCTACCAGGTTTGAGAGGCCATCAAGACCCAAGCAGACCTACGTGCAGTTTCACAAGGCACCCAGTTTTGGAGACAAAGGACAGTGATGACTCTTGATGGTTCACAGAGTTGGGACAGTGTCCTGGGGTGCATCAAGCACGGCATCGCTAGTAGGTCAAGGGAGGTGATTGTCCCGCTCTACTCTGCGCTGGTGCAGCCTCACCTCGAGTACTGTGTGCAGTTCTGGGCACCACAGTATAAAAAGGACATGAAACTGTTGGAGAGTGTCCAGAGGAGGGCTACGAAGATGGTGAAGGGCCTGGAGGGGAAGACGTACGAGGAACGGCTGAGGGCACTGGGCCTGTTCAGCCTGGAGAAGAGGAGGCTGAGGGGAGACCTCATCGCAGTCTACAACTTCCTCGTAAGGGGGTGTCGAGAGGCAGGAGACCTTTTCTCCATTAACACCAGCGACAGGACCCGCGGGAACGGGGTTAAGCTGAGGCAGGGGAAATTTAGGCTTGACATCAGGAGGGGGTTCTTCACAGAGAGGGTGGTTGCACACTGGAACAGGCTCCCCAGGGAAGTGGTCACTGCACCGAGCCTGTCTGAATTTAAGAAGAGATTGGACTGTGCACTTAGTCACATGGTCTGAACTTTTGGGTAGACCTGTGCGGTGTCAAGAGTTGGACTTGATGATCCTTAAGGGTCCCTTCCAACTCAGGATATTCTATGATTCTATGATTCTATGACAGGATGGAGACAGTGCTCACTGTCAGCTCCAGAAGGTCTCAAAAACTCCTATCTATTACCTGGACGTTGTTGTCAGCCTACAAAGAACCTCAGCCTTTGTGACAAAATCTTGACAGCTGCCATCTCTTGTCCTCCCTGTCATCACAACAGATCCTGGACCTCACATTTGTGGACAAGAAACCTGAGACACCACAGACATCCAGATGCTGGTGAGTACAAGAATGTGAGAGCCTGAGTGAAACTTTTTTTTGGTTTGTTTTTAATTTGAATTAAGTTCAAATTAAAATCACCTGTAAGATCTGAGGTGGGTATTTGCTACATTGCTACATTCCTACACATACACGTACACACACAATTGGGAATGTGTCTCAAATATGATTTCAAATGTGAAGAATCTATACTTGATTCAAATGATCTGATTAAAAACACTGCCTTGGGCCCATTCCTTCAAGATGTCCCCCTAGGATCCTTTCTAGCAGTTTATCAAATACTTTACGAAAGTTACATGGTCCAAAGCACATACAGCCGTATGTGCACGTATATGTTTATCAAAATGTATATATTCATTTAATTCTTGCCAACTTCTGCCTTATTAGTAAAATCCAATTCCCCATATGCTGAAACAATGACCTTTATATTAAAATTCAAGGATTTATAAAACAGATGGTGGAGACAAAAAAAAAAAAAAAAGAAAAAAAAAAAAGAAAACAAATAAACCCCCAGCTTGTCCGGCTGCAAGGACCAAAGTATGCATATTAAAATAATCTTGGAAAGCTGGCTGCAATAGCTAAACCATATGGGCTTAGTTTGTTATACGGTACCCTTGAGTTAAAAGTTATTAGCATCTTCTCTTATGCTGTTCATGAATAATATGTAAAACGCTATCTGATGGTGTTGATAAGAGATTTAACATTAGTGAGTAATGGGATTCATAGGGTGTGTGCTGTTCATAGTGTTCAGGATTCAGACTGGTTTTGAGTAGAGATTCTGATATAAAGGGGAAATGTGGTATTTATGTGGCTTTAACTATGGTGCTAAATGTACATAAAAGAAAATCGGTAGGGTTTAAATAGCTGAAGACACCTGAAGAAAATTTATTTGACAGAAAAGCTGTCATCTGTCCACTCAAACCAGTTTCTTGGGTTAAAAGGTATTTATAGTCTTTTTATTAAAGTTTGCAAAGAATTAAAGGGAAAAAAGAGTCTTAAATTGTCGTTAATCCATGTGACTGCTTATACGAGTATCATAGGAGGAACTGGCTTCAGAAAGGACTCCTACTTTCTTTTGTCTTCTATCCTGACTATAAGGTTTTAATTTGTAGGTTCTCTTCATTTTCTCCCGTGAAGGATGATGTCTATGTAGTTGTTGTCTTGGTGGTGGTGGGTTTTGTTTGTTTATTTCTTGAATGATATGAATTTATTCTTCCCATATTCTAAGCTTCTTGAACACGAGCCAACTTTAGAGTGGTACCTGTCTATTTATTTGTATGTGCTGCAGTGCTAAGCTAATAATTTCTGCTGAAAAGAGATTGCTTTGCTTTGGGGATGTGGCAGTTTCTGGTCTGTTTTAGTGTTCGTTCAGGCTGTGGAACTTGTGTGCAGACTTTGCAGTCACGCCTGTAGTCGAAGTATTTCCTAGATCCTGAGACAGAGTCTCAAAAATTTCAAAGACAATTTCTATGTATGTACTGTTATAATGCTTGAGACATGGAAATGTGTGATTATTGTATGATAACAGAACCAAATGCATTGAAAGGCAGAAAACATATCTGTTTCTTGCTTTCTCAATCCTGACTTGAACATGACTGAATAGGAGATGGAGAGTTTATACTCAAAGCTGTTGGTCAGAAAACAGTACTTGTAGGTACTTTGGCAGCTTACCACCTGACAGCATAATGTTGACCTTCTACTGTAGTTTCCATTTCTCTTCTGGCAAAGTAGACTTGCTGTGGGCTTTGTGCAGTACAGATATTCAGATAGCAGAATTTATCTAGCCTATTGTGTTGTATTAGTATGCTGCTGACAGCATCTTCCTTGTGCAAATAAAACATAAATGATGTCTTTAATTAGTTTCCTGCCATGGCATCCAACATTAAAAATGGTTGTCCTCAAACACATTTGTCACCCTGACATTTTTCTGTGGAGGCAATGGTCAATAACCTTTAAAGTATCAGTTACATTCCAAAGATAATTTCTTACGTTCCTTTAAAAAAAAAAAAAAAAAAGCATAAAAAAAAAGCATAAAATAATGACATTCTTCAGAATGACAGAAAAAAAACTGATATTTGCCCAAGAGTGAAACTAGGACCTACTGGGCTCTTGATTGATAGGATCAGAGAAAGAGAAAACCTTTGCCAGGTTGAAGGTTTCCCTTTTAACTGCTGTAAAAATATTTCCAACAAGAGCACAAATTTTCTTCTGTCTTGATAGACAGTGGTGCTCTGCCTTTCATGCCCCTAGTTGGTAATTTGTTTACATGTTAGTAATTTTATATTATTGGTGTATATGTCTTTCACTGACATTATTTTATGCAGCTTAATTCATTTTATACTCTAGTGGCAATTCCTGTTTAATTTAAATGCTGCAAAACCTAAACCATTCAAGCACAAATTTGCATTTGACCTGTCAGAGGAAATGACTGACATCTGTCATCCCTGCTCATTGTTTTGAGGCTTGGCAAGTTTTCTATTTGAAAAATTCAGATGCAATGATTGTTGTTGAAGACTGCCAGATGCAGTATCAACAGATAAGATGGATAAGACTGCCATTGGTTCGAATAGCAGTTGATATGCACAGCAACTTGCAGGAAGCAAATTGTTTAGTTGAATTTTGTCGCTGCTCAAGCATTAAAAAAAAAATACAAAATACTTCTGTGTTTCACAAACGTGAAATTTAAGTCTTTTAAGTTCAGTGAAAGTACTCGTACAAGATCTGACTATTAATTCTGGAAAAAATGCATTAATTCTGCATACTTATTATACTCTCATTTCCATCAGAGCAAGCATCTTCTGTGGAGTTCTGGTATATTCTGCTGCTGGTGGAATAACAGTCTCTCCATTTACCAGCCCCAGGCACTGATGATATGTTTTTACTCTCTTCATGGTCTTTTGCCAATAGTTGGCCAAACAATATTGAGTGTTTGTATGCAGAGGTATTGGCTTTGAAAGACAGGATGTATTTAGCCTGCAATTGCTTTCCATGAGCAGCTGGGCACTAGCAAAGGAACCCTGGGAGCGCCGAAGGGGAGTTTAGGACCCCAGAGCTGGAGGGATGGAGTGCAGAGAGTGTTGACAACCCATGGACCTTCCCTCTGGTCTCTGGTTTTTTAGTTTCCTATGAGTAACACAGTGATAATGATGCTCCCTGACTCACAGGGATGTTTTGAGAATAAACACATTAAAAGTGTGTAAGGCACTTAGTAACTATGCAGATGGGAGCTATAAAAGTCCTTCAGACAGAAAAACCTGAGCCTTAGCACTTCTGTGACCTAGATCAAGCAGCTCTGATCCTGTCACTAGACCTGCCTGAGCTCATCTCCCTCAACTGTGTAATTAGCTGGTCTCAGATGGAGCCCTAAAAATTTCTAGAACCTTTTGGAGCTTTTCCTTTTCCCTTAGGGTCTGGGCATGCCACTTTGCTTTAGTGATCTACAGGGTTTAGATTACTTCCTAACATACTTCAAGGCTAGTTTCTACCTGGTCTTCCCCTCTTGTAGCTGCTCTGCTGACATTGTAGCATTCAAGTATGAAAATAAAATAATTCATGTAATACTTTTTTCTCTTCCAGAGGGCAGAATTAGATCTTCTCTAGAGGAATCTCATCTTCATTGTAGCATCTCTTGCGATGTGCAGGAGTTCAGCTGAGGGAGCAAAACATTTCATCCAACTCTTGATATAGATACTGGAAAATCAGTCATGGTCACAGGATTCTTTTCTGCAATAAATATTATTTTTCTATAATTTGTTCTAAGCATAGAAATTATTGATGCATATTGCAGAGTTTTTCTATGCTGGCTTCCTGTTAAATGAAGCCGGCAATTAAAAGTTAAGAATTTCCTTCTCCTTTATATAACATGTGATTTTTGATTTGCTACCAGTTGAAGGAAGTATTGTTGCAGCTGAGCTACATTTATCTCCTGTAGGTGACTTTTTTGTTGTAGGCAGGTGATTAATTTGGTAAATTTGATAAACTGAATGTAATATGTTGCTTGGAGTTGTGTCAAGTGGAGCAATTTTTTGAATGGTTGTAATTTCCAAGTGGTGTGTGAAGAGAAGCTTTCTTCTGAAGTTTTCAGTCTGGCAAAGGACAGACACCCTTTTCCAGCACATAGATAACAAAGGTAATAGATGCAATTGCCAGTTTGCTTACAGTGAGGAGAAAGAAAGGAAAAGCCAGGACAATGAAACAATGTGTCTTATGATGTGATTCAGGGAGCTTTTTTTAAAAAAAATAAACTTTCTTTTCATTCCTACCCATCACCATCACATTTTCTCACATTTTAGGCTTGGAAATTGTCCCGTCTCTCTTTTGTTGCAATGTTTTTTTGTTGTCCTTGCACCAGGGACAATGCTGCAATGCGGCAAAGGGCTGCCCCTTGCAGTGGCTGTTCTGCCTGAGGTCCTGCACAGCAGCATGCCCAAACTAGAAGTTTGGGATTGCAAGGTCCAGGCTCTATCATCCAGCAACCATTCTTATTAGCATCAGAATTACACTGTAGTAAAGCCACAGCTCTAAAAATAGTGAATCTTTTCATGGATTCCTATGAGGAGAGTTACTACTACTGCTCTGGGAGAAGTCCTGGAGACTACAGAGTGATACAAATCAGTTAGGAGGACTTTACTCTTTTATCCATTAATATTTGTAGTTTCCTTTGAAGAGTTATTGTTTGCCACTGTCAGACAGCAAACACAGCTCAGGAGTTCTGTAAAGGGTATCTCAGACATGAGTTATCTCAGAAATAATGAAAGGAGGATAAACCAAATCTGCATTCCCCTGCAAGGATGGAGGTCATCAAGACATGAAAGATCTTTCCAGCTCTGATGATATCCTTCTTCTTTTGGACAGAAAGAAGTAGAACAATATGGTAAAATTCTCCCTAATTTATGAATTAGATGTAATTTTTCTGGGAAATGTAACCATTTCCAATGCAAAGGATGTCTTGTAAAAACTCTTTGTTCATGTTATACCTTAACACAAATGAAAAAAAAATCAGTGAACTGGAATTTAAACTCCTTTCACAAATTCCCCCTTTTTTTCTGAGTTCAGGAGAATTGCTTTTCAGATACTTCAAGAAATGAGAAATTCAGAATGTTCAGATGGAAACAAACAAAAAAAAATATCTACTTTGCTGTACTAAATTAGTTGTGGTTATTTATAAATAAGAATGAAACAAAGGCAGACAATGGGCAGCAAAATAAAGACTATTTAGTGGTGGTCTTTGTTCAAAATGCAAAACAAACTTCTACAAATTTGTTTTGCTTCTCTCTTTTAGTAAGGATTAGTTACCATAGCAACTAAAACATAACATGATATACCCTTTGCTACTCCCAACATCTACAAAGCAGTTTTTAAGAGAAAAAAAAAATCTTAATATCAAAAAGAATGGAAGAGACGAGGTCTTTACAGTGTAAGGAAACTGCACTGATACTCAGCTTTCCTTTGCAAGTGTTTGATCAGAGCAGCACAAGGGACCTGTACTTCCACTAATGATATGGGGCAGAAGAGGGAGATTATTTTGGTTCTGTTTAGAGGTCAGTGAGAAAATCTATGACCACCTAGCTGAAATTTGGTCTGAAGTACAGTGAAGTCAAGTTGGTTGCAGTGAAGATCATCTCTAAAGCCAGAAAGAGCTACAGTATCTCAGTAAGTTCTCTTCTTAACTCTGCTTTAGGTGCATGACCACAAACAAGACAGTCTCATATAATGTACCTGAAGTCTGGAAGGATTTAGCAGCCAAGGATCTGGGTCTGAGTTTTTCTGCTATCAGCATAAGAAAAATAATACTTTCCTGTTTAGGATGCAGAGGCCATGGGAAATCTCTCCAGTGCTCCCTTGGGCCTGATTCTGTGGCTGAAGGGGGTATCAAATGGGGATATTTCACATTTGTATTGTCTCATATTTAGCTGATACTGTAAAGAAAGCTGTTAGCTCATGATATATCATAGGCTGACACTATATATTCTCGAATGTGATAAGGCTGGTTAAGTAGAAGAAAACCGTCCATCTAGAGTGTCATCTAGTAGTGGCCTGATAGAAAGATGAAGTGTAGGAAAAGGCCTGGCTGGGTAATACATGTACATCTAATTCCTCCTCCAGACAAATCAGGGACAAAAGGAGATGCATTCTTCCTTGCCTGTGCCTTTAGCACACAGAAAAAAAAATCTCTTGCTCCACCTGCTAGTAGGTGTAGGTAGTGGAAAAGTAGCAACTGGACATTTTACAGCTCTCAGGAATAATTTCCAGATATTATTTACCTGCTTTGTATTTAGACTTCTGGTTTAAAAGAAGGGTTTAAAAAAAAAAAAAAAAAAAAAGACTTCACCTGGTGGGTCACGCGTAATCATTTTCTGTCTTAAGCTACCTGTGGCTCACATCTGGAATGGCTCACAATTGGAATCTGGATGAGAATATTCCTTGCTTTGTCCTTGATTTCAAAGTAATCTACATAGCTTTTCTCCATAACATCCATTATCAGTTCTCAGAGCCTGTCTAACCCCCTAGTAAAACGCATTAAAGAAATTCACAGTACATTTACTTACAATTGGAATTAGGCTATCTTAGATATTTCCAAAAATAATACTTTTGGAAGATGTTTGTCTGGATCAGGACCAATAGGAAGGCCTTTGGGCTAAATTTTCAAATGTATATGGTTTTGTTTTGCTACATTGATGATCCTGCTGTTTGTGGGTCAGTTATATGAATCCTCCTGAACAGATATAAGCAGCATAAGATCTTTTATACTTGCTGTTTTTCCACAGTTGAACTTGGATTTCCTTTCTTATTCAATATTGCAGTGAAAATAAAACAGATTGTTTTATTTTTTACTGTGAAACCTGGGTTTGAATGAAGAATCGTTAAGAGGTTTAATATCCTATCTTACACTTTGGGAACACAAAATTTGCTGCTCCTGTCACCTTCACATTCGCATCCTGAGTTCCAGCTGATGAATAAACAGACGAGATTATCACACAGGGAACATTCATGTGTAAAATGAAATTCCTATTAAAGTTCATTGCTTCAAATGAAATACGCTTTGCAGCTCTTCCTGTAGCGATTCCTGCTGGGTTCTGTCATGATATGCTGAAATGTAGTCTTCCTTCTCTCATCCTTCTGCTCAGCCCTGGAAGAATGTGATCATTTTGATGAGGCTTTGTGAAGGTTTTGATAGAAAATGCTAGCAATTATTGCATTATTCAATTCCTTGATTAGAAACTGGTCTTGGGCCATTAGCGACATCCTCATTTAAAAATACTTCTGTTTTTTAAATGATGTTGAGTTGCTTTCACCTAAGGTTTCTGAGTTACTTTGAATGTGCATACCATACATTGAAATTTTCAGCCTCATGAGTGGACAAGCCTCCATGAAGATGCCTTACTCTACTTTCCATAGTCCTCCAGGCCTACCCCAGAAGGCTTTGCACACTAGATAAACCCCATTTTTATAAACCCACATCTATGTCCCATGCCAGGGCACCCAACAAGACAAATGACCAGGAAATAACCTTACATATTTCTCTGAAGTACCCTTTGTTCTGGCTTCTAACTCCATAACACTCCCAGGCTGGATGTAGCACAACATTTTAGTTTTGCTTTCCTCTCACAGATGTGCCCAGCATCATTTTAAGAAGCAAGTTCATGTTTTTTTATGTCTTCTTTTTATCTACACGCAAGTAACCAACAATTCTGACTTTCTTGTAATCCAAGAAATTTATAATCTTTTATACATTTCTGGGTTAAAATATATATATATTTTTTGTAATTCTGCAGTTTAAGTACTATATTAATTTGTACATTGCTGTCGTCTGAGAGCCGAGGATAATGAGGGCTTTCAGTGCTGTTACTCATTTGACATTAAACATTCCTTAAATCCATTCCCATTAAATTGCAGTCAATTGCCAAAGATGTTCATTTCAGATACCGTATGCCTAGTGAAAATAAATGCATACAATTGCTTGTTTAGCCAAGTATCCTTTAGAAAAGAATCTCAGAAAAGTGACACGGAGAATTAACATTTTTCAGAACTGGTGTTTGTTTGCTTGCTTGTTTCCAAGACTACAGAAGCAAATCTCTTGCTTTGGGGGTTAATTTTTCTTGTGCTACCATTAGCTTTTCACTTAGCCAGTATTTTTTTTGGCTTATGCAATGAGCCTCAGCAATGCTTTAAGCGGGTGTGCCTGCAAGCTCCAAATCTCTCCCAGATACATATTCAGTTTACAAATCATATCCTTTTCTAGTTGATGATACTTATGCCTATTTTAGGTGCGTGTGTTTATAAGTGACAATTCCCACTGAGTTATTGTGTTGTTTATGGTATTTCAGCTAATCCCAACTCTGAGGGAAGATTTTACTTGAGTGTTCTTATTACATTCCAGGCTTCTAGGAGGTGACTGGGGAAGAAAAAGCCCCATGGGGAAGAGCAGTGGGTGGATATTTTTTCTTCCCTTGGGAACTGTTGGGCACAGGGAAAGACCATTCTACAGAACACGAGTGATTTGCAGTAGTCGTTAGGTCTCTGCAGAAAGGTGCAGCATCAGAGGGGGATGAAATAAATATCTCTCTAGGGCTTGGAGAGTACTGGGCAGAATTTGCTTTAACTCAGAAATTCAGTGGAATAGAACATAGTGAACAGGTAGACTTGGATATGATTTTTTTTTTTTTCTGGTTGCTTCTCCAGGTTTCAGGTTTTAAATATGTTGGCCTATATTCCAACATATGGGAAGGCCCTATTTATTCAGATACAACTCATTCTAGTTTATTTTTTTTTCATCTTTCAGAAGATGTAAAGTGCAATTGCCAAAAGAGGAATGATTGCATAGACCCACCCCTAAGTTCAGTGCAATTGGTTTTCCTGTAATACTGGTCTTTTACAGTAACAATGTGACACTTGTTATCTCCATCTACCAATGTGCAAGCCATCTCTTGTATTCAACTATTGAGCCCAATTTTTTATTTTTATTTTTTTATTTTCCATGTCTTGTGTTTCTCATTTTGAGCCTGTAGACCTGTTCCTGCATGACTTTAGGATACCTAAAATTTATTTTATTTTTTTTCTGGTTATGTAAATAAATACAGCTATGTTACAAAAATACAGCAATGAGTTCTGATGGATTTTGATTACCCTAATTTTATTCATCAGCCTCTTTCCCAAACTCTGACTGATCTTCCTGCAAAACTAGTTAGTCTTGGCAGATCTAAGACAACTATACCACTCTCAATTTGTCCCTTGTCTGGTGAAGAATTTTCCCTGGTAGGTGCTTGACACAGTTGAAAACATTTGTATTCCTTTAGCTCAGCTGGAGAAACTCTCCCACTGTTGCGAAGCAAAAAAAGAGGACTCAACTTCTTTTCTGCAGATTTTCCTAGCAAAGGCCTGTTGTATGTAACTACTGGAGTCAAACCCTTTGTAGTAACTGCACTAGTGAGCTGGGAATTAAGGTGTGCACTTAGTAACCAGGGGCCTTCGCTATGCTCCCTCTGGTCTGCTAAAAAGATTTTCAACTCTGTTGAAGAACAAAGTTCACACCTCCCTCCATCACCGGTTCAATCACAGTGGCTTACAGTCAGAGACCTTCATCATAAAGAAAAGGAGTAAGTTAAAAAGAAAGAAGCTTTAAATAGGAAAATGAAGTTTATATTCCTTGAAAATAATTATTTACCAAAGTAATGAGTAACAATCAGTGGGAATATTTTCAGTAACTAAGATAAAACATCTTCAGATTTTTTTGATGACTGGACTGTATCTGTCCTGTCTATTCTTTCAGTGACTATGAGGCAGCGGGACCTCTGAGTAAATAAAGCACTGAGGATGAAGTTGGTGAAACAAAGCTTACCTCCTACCTGTGTGAAAATACCATTTACTTCTTTCCTGTTGCCTGAATTAACACAATAGCAAGCAAGTTTAATTATATTTTATTATTTAATTGATTTAATGAGTTCATCCACTATTTCATCACCATTACACTTCTGCATTTTTCTCCCTTCTTTCATAGGGAATAGCATTTTTTAATCTCTGTGTAAAGACAGAGGTTCTGAAAATGACTTACAGGTGGAGCACTTCTTTCACAGGTGTTATAGGGAGAGTAACAAAAATCATTTATTAGCAGGTAAGAGGTCACATATAAAGGTAGTTCTTTGCTGAGGGTGAGTCAAAAGATGAGAATTATTTCTGTGTTAGCATTTCTTTGTCATACATACAAATCCACATGCAAAGACCTTTCTGACACCAGTTTTTAACTTGATGAATTTTTAAATTTCTTCACAAAACTCCCGAGAGCATTACAGCTGGGCAGATTGGTTACCCTGTGCTCAACAACAACAAAAAAAAAACTTAAGCTGTTGTTCCCTTTCACCTGTGCTAAGCAAGTTGAGTTTGTTGGGACATAACTTAAATGAGCTTCAGGTCACACCTGTTGGAGTGTTGGTGTAATATAATGATTTAGAACAGTGGAGGTGGTCTGACGAGGTTTCTTTCCACACCCTTTAGTACTTAAATACCAGCCTGCTAAACTGTGGGTGAGAGATTTACGTTGAAATTTTTTTTTTTTTTTTTTTTGCTGGAAAAGAGGAAATAGAGGGAGAAGGTGAGTGGGGGGAAGGAGTTTGGTGGCTTTCTGAAGCAGAAAGATTGTACAACCTTTAATGGTAGCCAGGCAGGCATTTAACAGGTTTCCTGAAGACCAGAACAAGTTGGTGACTGGGTATAAAGTGAAGCTGAGATGGTAAGTATAGCACCTGCTTATTTATTGTCTAGCTGTTTGTGAAATCTAACGTTAAATGAAAATGATATTGTAGGAGATGCAATGCAAAGAGGTTTGAACTGTCCTTTCACACCTTTCTCATCTTTGATTTGATAACTTTCAGCAACAAATGGAGTATGTGCGCTTTCTTTTAGTCCTATGTAGGAGAGGGAAGGGAGCAGCTGGTGAAAAGGAAATAAGGAAAGAGTTTGTCTGAATGTCTGGAACACTGATGGGTTTTCTTTGCTATGGTCTGGGGACAGTTTTTTCTTTTTGCAGAGCCTTTTTTTGAAATGCTTGTGTCACATGCATTTTTAAGTTTCAGAGTATCCAAGTCCTGCTGATCGTTCAAGAAATTGCATGAGAGAGATGTATGTCTAACAAGTTTGTCTTGCATTGGGCATGTGGGACAAATGGATTTGGTAGTTAATAGTAGCATGATCTTGCACAAAAGGTGTATTGCTGGTGTGTGAAAGAGATCATTTTAACTATACGGAGCTGTCTGGACAGTGTGCTAGTTACATTTTGCAAAGTCACAGTGGTGATGCTTCAAAGATGCTTGTGTCTGAAAACAGTTCTTAAAAATAAATCTTTGCAAGAATCTGTGCTACTACTTTCTTTTTAACACTAGTCTTCATCAAGGAGTTCTGGCTTGGAATCAGTAGAAATATTTTATAGATAGAAATCTTTTCTTTGCAAGATGCATTTGAAACCCAGCTTCCAAGGAAAAATAAGGAAGCATCTGTATATGTGAAACGCTATAGCCTCGCATACCAGTGCCTCAGATCATTAAAGTCCATTATCTTAGTATTGTTGCTCAACATTTTCATGTGTTTAAACTCTTTTATTTTGTTTTATGTGCATGATAGCTCTATAACATGGTTAGCAAATCACCGTATATTGAATTGTTTTTGCTGAAGGTTCATGTGGAAAGGAAGACAATAAAATTAGTCTAATACTAACCAAGGTGGAAGCAAGTTTGAGCTTCATGCCAGTGCTGTCAGTTCCCTCAGTGGGAGAGCTGCCCTCATTAACACAGCTTTAAGCCCGGAGACAGCACAGAGCAGTTTCAAACAGTATCAGCTGACTAGAGTTAGTTCATATAAATCAGTGGGTAGATCATAAAGTTCCTACTGCTGCTCATTAATTAGTGAAGTTAGCTACATTTTCCTGCACATAACTCATATTTCCTGGTATTGTAAGGGTCTGTGGCGTGTGTTGGTTTTAGTGCTGTCTGAGGACAAATTTTAACAAGTTGTACGCTGGAATTTCTTATGGTAAACTAACAGTGTTTTGCACGCATTTGTTCAGTTTCATTTAAGGGTAGTCTGGTTGTGCATCCAGCCTTTTGCTTAGAAAAGCTCATGCAGAGTTGGCTTGTTTGAATAGTCTACTTCTGTAGCATCTTGAAAAAGTTTAAAAGAAAATGCTCTTAGGAGTCTGAATATTGATGCTTGTTTGCACAAGCATGAAAGCCTTCTTGAAAGGTCAGTCTGAAGCATCATTGCCTGGTTTTGTTTGCCTTCCCACCCAGCAATAGCATTTCATGCAATAACATTCTTTTACTGTAAGTTAGTCTTATACCATGACTGTTTCCATGATATGAGTGAGTTTATGATGTGCTAATGGCATTTGATGTTTTGAAGATGTTGTATGGGGCAGACATAGATATAGTTTGCTGTGCACTGGGTAAGTAGGACAGTCAGGTTTGGAACTGAGTAGTAACATGTAGCACTTCCATCAAACACAGTTCAGCAATTTACTGTACTCAGCTTTGCCATCAAAGAGCCTGTTATATGCTCTTGTATCTGAGATAAAGTTACACAGTTAAGTGTGGTTTTAAAAATAAACTGGAAAAAGTAGTCAAGTCCAAAATGTGATTAAAAATTTCCCAATTTCCTCTCAAAGTTCATTTAGAAAAGCTTTCTTTGAACAAATTTATTTTCCTTGTCTTGCACATTTATGATCTTTAAAGAGGATTCTTATTCTGTGTTGTTTTTTTTCTCATGACAGTCATTGATGTATTTTAGTTAAACACAGGTAGGGACTTTGAGCTCAAAGTTTATCTTCTATGCATGGATTTTTTTGAAAAGGTTTCCCCAGACCAAGTATTTCCAGAATTTGTAAGAGGGATTTTTTTCAGGGAACCTCATCTCTCTTCTTTGCCGTTGTTCATGTTTATGCACTTTACAAGTTATTTTCAATGGAACTATCTATTGAGAGCTATTGTATCCTTTTTTTTTTAAAAAAAAAAATAAAAAACAGAACTGAATACTTTACAGATATTGATATATGTATTTGTATATCATATTCAGCTTTGTATCTTTTGAAGCATCTTGTAATGCATTGACAGTACAATGGATCTTTAGTTGCTGATAATGAAAACTGGTTATGTTAGTCTGTCCTGTGTGCCTCTGATATTGTGACCTGAGACAGGACGCTAACAAGGAATTTCCAGCTGTGGCTTCTGGAAACAAGACATCTTAAATTACCTACTTACCTTTTGGGTCTGAAATTCAGTACTTTTTTCTCATGAAAACTTCTCACTTGATTGTTGTTTTTTGTTTTTGTTTTTTTGTTGTTGTTGTTTTTTTATTCAATACAAATACTTTACCATGTCTTCCTTTGTTTTTCTACTATAATGTTCTGTTTCTGAAAGCCATATTTATTGTTACAAATTAAATAGAAACAGGTGATAATGATAAATACTTTCAGAAATTTAGAAGCATGGTTGATGTATCTATCTTTATAGCAATATATAGGCAAAAATTCTTATCCATTGCTTTACACATCTAGCTTTCCTGCCTGAGACATAATCATCTCCCTCTGGTTTTAATAGAAATTTCTATAAACAAAAAAAAACAGAACTTTCACACTTCTTTTTCACTTACATGGAAAACATCACAGACAAAAGTCTGTTTCAGTGCAGACAAATGTCTGTTTTAGTGCAGCAAAACTTTTCTGTGGTATTGCATACAAAATGCATAAATACCACAATTGCCACAAGCCTCTTCCCTTGTCTACTTTAATCAAAAAGCTTTTGATAATGTGAGTTAAGTTTAACTTGAAACTAGAAAGCACTTTTTTGTAGGTACCTCAAACATTGTTTGGAGCAGAATTAATAGCACAGTGATGCAGAACACTCATGAATTTTCTTGGTTTAAAAAGTAGGGTTTACAATAGGCAGAAGAGCCAAGTATCTTTGCCTTGTTGAAGACGCATTGTTTGGAGAATATTGAATTATAATTTTTTCTAAAGTGTCTCAGCACATTCAGACAGATAAGTGATGTGCAACTTTGAGTGCAGTTTGACTTTTTTGACAGAAAAATCAAACTCACTGCTGAAGCTCATTTCTTTCTTCAAAAATTGCATACATGAGTCATTAGCACCTTTAACAAGCTGGAAGATCTCCAAATCTATTTGGTCAATAACTCTCAGCTTCAGAGTACTCCATTAATTTCTTTCTGGTTCTTGATGATGTGCCTCTCACAAAACTGATGAGCATGTTCACAGCTCTTTCTCTTAACAATGGGACATATGGTATGATTTGTATTTGTGAATTTCTTTCATATTAGCTCTTTCGAACAATTTTAACTTTCTTTCAATGTAGTGTTTTGTCTGGAAACTTAAAGAATTTATCAGTGAAAATACAGTATTGGTGAATGTATTTTAGCAGAATTTATGTTTAAGACAACAGTAAGGGGAGATGACATGGTGCAGTATATGTTCTTAGCTTGTTGACGGATAGTACCTGTTTTGTGAAAAGTCAAAGCAACAAATATATATATTTGTACATATACATCCATTATATGTATGGTATACTACAAAATACTTGTGTGATAGCTTTCAGTTCTTTTCAAGAAGTGAGATATGTTTTCTCTTTGGTTGGCTGTAACTCCGTTCCTTAATCAGATCCTGAAATGTGTGGTTCCTTATCAAGGAAGCAGCTCATCACTACATTAATCCTGTGACCCTGCACTGAACCTGCAATCAGCGGATCGCATTATGGGACAGTAGAACAGTTTCTTATTTCTCTGCGTTATGGTTCATTCCATATGTGTTAGATTTCACCAGCCTTTTTGGTTTCTGGTCACTCCATCATGGAAGATTGCTGTGGAATTCTCTACAGGGGTCCCAGAAGTTACTACCTTTTGGGAGGGGTTATATTTACCACATACCTCTTTATTTTTTCTTTTTTCTTTCTAATAATATATTTGCGTGATGTCAGAAATGGCCAGTGACTAACCTGCTTAACAGGAGGTGGAAGTTTTTCCAACAGATCAATTGGATCTAAAGCTTCTTCAGAAAGTGATCTTTCAGCAAAACCAAGAATTACCAAGAATGTTGTAAAATAGGGAAGGCTAAAACAAGATAAAAAATGCATGTAAGCAATTACCTGGGGAACAGTCCCATTGTCCTGAGTCCCAACCACATTTTTTTAGACTGATAGAATCTATTGAAAACAGAATGCTGTTTTCAATAATAAACAAATAGACAAGAATTGAGTTAAAATAGCTTCTGTCAGTCAACACTTGAATGTGGCTGCTGTATTTCTAAGCAGTTTTCCTGAAAGACCCTATGTTCATCTATATTTGCTCCCACCAACAATTAGAGACTACACCCATAATGGGTGTTTTAGACATATGAAGTATATTTGTGTTTGGATGTTATGAGGGCTTGAGCTGAAGGATAGACGTGAGAATCTAGTTCATCTGATCTTAATAGTTCATGTTGATTTACTCCACCCAGGGATCTTTTACCTAGCTTATACTGTCTGCAGCACTCTACTAAGTACTGTTGGTACAGCTGTGCTACTGAGGGAGAACTTAACTTACGATTTTTCCCTTGGCTGTATTTTCACTTTGCCTCAAGTAAGTCATAAAGGTTGAAGTGTATAGTTATTCTTTGTGTGGGGAAAAAAACTTCCTTTAAAAAAAAAAAAGCAGGGGATAATATCCTGCCACAATGTTGCTATTGCAATGATCAGGCAGCAATAAAATTCTTCTTTGTAATTGTTATTATCATCTGGTGATGGGAGCCTTCTGTTCCTTCAAGATGCTAAACTTTCCTTTTAACTACAGCCTTCCGGACCCAAGTTATGTGCTGGGTCTAAATGGAGGGGAAAAACTGGGGAGGGAACAAATACAAAACTGAGTTTGGGAGCCTTAACACCCTTTAATAAAGTTTGATTTTTTTTTTTAAACACAAAACAATCTTAAAAAAAAATAATAAAATGGAATGATCTACTGAATATTAAATATTACAATATGAGGAAATGATGATATCTCTTAATGAGAGATCAAAGTACGGTGTTTTGGTACATATTCTGCATGAAAGCTATTTACATTTCACTGAAGTTGCATTGTCTGTATTCCCTTTGCACTACTGTGTGTAACATTAGCTATGCAGGTGACAACAGAAGTGATGCCGTATGATCAACGCTGTGATTTGTAAGGATGTGATTTGTGAATGTTTTGTGTCCCGTAGTCTTAAATGAAACGATTAAAAACAAAGCTGGAGTAGACTGAGAGGTTTTAGGACAAGTGCAGAAGTTCTGAAATATGTAAAATTGGTCTGGGGACAAGGAACTGACCAGCTGAGGAAAAGGATGGAAGCAATGTGCTTATGTTTCTGTACAACAAGGGCATAAAAAAGGCCTCATGTAACTCTGATAAAATGAGTCTCAAGCATGCTTCGTGCCTAGTCAAGTCTTGGAAAATAATATTTTGAGTTAAAAATGCAGCTTCAAGTGTCTTGTAGAAGGTGGTGGTGGTTCACTTGGTGGTGGTGATGTTTGCAGTTGACTAAAAAGCCATGTACAGTGGGATCAATAGTGCATGTTCTGGTAAACATTAATTGTCGATACCATATTTAATTCTTGGAATTCCTGAGCACCCTTCGTTAACTGCTACTGGTCTGAGAAGTTTCTTATGCGTTAAATGGATTGGATTTTGGACAGACAAGGCCAAATCCAGATTAAAAACAGAGAAATGACTATTGAAGACAGCTCTTGCATGTCTTCAACAAGCACAAAAATTGATTGTAAATGATACTGTCACTTCTGTCTAGTTTGAAAAATTTGTACTTACTGGGCCATCAGCCAGGGACTCCTAGATCTCAGAAGAACTTGAGGTACAATAGGCAGTATGTTAATACATGCTGCTTGACTGCTTGTTTAATGAAAAAAAAAAAGTGTGTTTTTCATCGTGCTACCTCAGCTCTTCCAGACCTCACTGGAAAACTGCAAGATCAGCAGTGTTTAACCACAGCTACTCCCCCAAAAAATCAGGTTTACTTTTTGTCATAAAAACATTCATATTGCTTAGAAATAAGTTTCAGGATTGATTTTTTTTAATCTTTAAATAATTTTATTTGAATAAGTGAAAATTACAGTGTATTTTTTGAGGGGTGCCATCAGATATGAGAACAGACAACAGAAAGTCAACTCTAAATACCAAAATAATTTTTTTGACTTCATGGGATCACTTCATGTAGGCTTACTGTGTTAGGGGATCATACTTTTAAAATCCTTTTTATTTTTTCTTATTGCAAGGTGTTCACCCCCAATCTTTAAACGTTTTTAGTCAATTTCATGTAAGGATACTTTTTAGTATGCAACTAAAGTAATTCATAATAAAAGAAAGTAAAATGTTTTATGTATTAAGCTGATAACTGGGCAATTGGTACTTTTGTAAAATGCAGTCAGGTATTTTATGGGAGAAATTTGATTAAGGGTCAGGTTGTCATGGACAAGGAAATAACTTGACAAACTTGATGTTCCAGTTCACTTTTGTCCTACGCAGCTGTAGTAAAGGGGAGATGAGATGATGGTGCTTCACATAAGGACCTCGTACATTGTCAATAGCCGTACCAATGTAAACATTGTGCCACTGTTAATAATGCAGCAATATGAGATTTTCGTAACTCAGATTTCATAGAACAGGAAGTATTTAATGTTTTCTCAAGTAATTAAGACAAAATGTCTTCTTTTAAGCATTGAACAGCTGTACCTACCCAAACTGCATTATATGGTAATTAATCATATGTCTTATAGTTAACTTGTTTCCTTTATTCTTTTTAATACATTATAATTAAAGGATATTTTCTTTGACTATTAAATAATATTAGTATTAAAGCAGATTGCCTTATTAAAATAAACAAATGGATTTGTGTGACTACAGCTTCATAAAAATCATGCTGTGAACAAAAATATGTATGAAACCAGGAGCATAGTTGGCATTGAGATTTGCTAAACAAAGAACTAGCTGGTTAAGTGGGTGACAAATTGAGTGTTACACAAAAAGATTTTAACTGTATCACTCAGAATTTGTGCGTATTCTTCCTAGCATATACATCTGTGTGTACAAATATGAATAAATGAATTTGGATAAAATTTTTAACTGTGAGATTTGAAGATGGAAGACCAGAAGATTCATTGAGGAGCCTGGGGCTCTGTGAGGTTTAAAGTGGTCCGTGAGGTCCTGTGGAGATGTTTGCAAATGTCTACTCGCCCCTTCATTCTTTAAGCAGATTTATGGGGCAGGAGCTACTTCAGATACATCTGGCAACTACAGTGATCATATTCAACTCCTAGACTTGGCAATTGACATAGTGAAGATGAAAAAGTAACCTACATCTGGAGTGTGTTGTTTGTATTGTTATACTGCAAAACTAGATGACCCTCCCTTAAAACTCATTGGGAAAGCTTTTAATAAGTTCAAGCAAAAAAAAAAAAAAAACAACTACAACAAACAAAAACCTCTGTGTTTTGCTGAATTTGTTTTTCACTGTTTACTCCTGGAAACTTTTTTTTTTATAAAAAACATTGGATTTTATACTGTTGATTTAGTCTTGCAAACATGTTAATGGAGTAAGCATTAAGGAAAGCAGTTTTAATAGAATAAGGAATTCAATTAGTCTAGGACACCATTTTTGGCCTCTGGGTCTGATCTAGAGCCATGTAAATGGCTGATCAGTTATGAGGTGGGAGGGACGGGCAGAGATCAGTCTTTAACAAGTTCACACTGTTTACCTGGCACCACATGATCTCCTATTACATGTTCTCTAGGAAGTGTTAAAAAGTACTTTAAAGCTACCATCTAATTTGTTTGCACTTGTTTTGAACACTGGATTAACTGAAGCTATCTGCCCAACTGGCACTACGTATACCAAGATAGTTGTCTTCTACAGTTGCTCAACATATTTCAGAGGATCTCTCTACACATCTACGATGACTTGCTTTTCTCCCAAACTTGCAAAATTAAATTTTGCTTGGATCCTATTGGGGTAAAGCTCTTATAAATAGACCAGAAATGTCTGGAGCATCTTTAATTTTTTAAATTTACTAGGTATAAAATCTCTACAAATACATGAGCAGGTATAGGTTGTGTGTGTCTGGTTTTTTCCCTGTCGTGACACCAGATAATTAGGAGATAGAAGTATCTTTTTTTTTTTTTCCAGCTTTACTTCTTGAGGCAAGAGTTAAGTCATCTAAACACCAAGTTTCCAAAAAAATGCACTAATAAAGTTTTTGCAATGACCATGCATTGAGCTGTGAGTTGGCCTTTTTGAGGTTGTTCTGGGCCTGACCACTTCACAAATTCCTCCTTTTGCAGGTGGTATACTAAACCTCTGCTACATATAACATTTTCATAGGAGCTTTCATAGTGCCCACTACTGTTTGTGTTTCTACCAGAACATTTAGGTATTCCCTTAATTTTATTTTTCATAGTGCTTTCTATTTTTAAAAGTATCTGAATAGTTATATGAAATGTGACTGCTTGGTTTCTCCAGGGCTGTGAAAGGAGGCCAAAAATACCTGCAAAACACTTATGTTAAAAGATAAACAAACAAAAAGCCCCAACCACACACACACACACACACAAACACAAATAATGAACTTCAAATTTCCTACATTTGCTGGAGTCGAAACTACAAAAAACAAAGCACTTAACCAAAGTGTAGATCTGTTTGACCAATGGGAAATTGTCTTATGTGAAATGTGTTGCCTAGACAGACCAACAAACATGTTTTCTGTAAGTCAGAGGAACAAGTCCACTAATGGTTTAGCTTGGTTGGCTGAGTTTGATGGCCAGGATTAGACTGGAAGAAGTGCTGGAGGGTATTGCTGAGGTGAGGCTTGATGAAGCCATATCTGCATCATCACCCTTGCAATAAGCTGCATTTATAGGAAGTTGAACGGTGCTTGGGAGAAGGATAATCATCCACTAATACAGTGTTTTCCTCTCTGCTTATTAAGGTATTTTTAACAAACTCAAACCAGCATATCCCTTAAAGTTCTGGTAGAGCAGTTTACATAATTTACCTCTGTGTGTTTATGTAGACGTGTTCATTAGCTGCGCTAGGCTGTCTGCAGAAACAAAGCTTTTCATGGAGCAAGCACAGACAAATATTATAGTCCAGGAAGATGAGTGAACTGGGTGAATAACATACTTCTAATTTACTGTGCGTGGAAAATAATGTCACTCTGAGCAAAATGAAGAAGTATTTGGAATCTAATAAACACTTCACCCAAACAATTTTTATTTCCACCTTACTACTTAGATACTAAATAAGGTGCTTTATATGAAAACGCTTTATTGGGAAATGTGCCCTCCTAAAGACTGTTTTGAGCAGAAGAGACAAATTGAGTTTGCTGGAATAACTAAGTACGTAACAGTGAATTTGTCTTTTAGGGTAGAAACCAATTGTGCTACTCTAAAATTTGTACTTACCACATCTTTGAACATAGTCCCTGTACCCATTGAGTGTGTGACACTTTAACATCACTACTATTGTGGAGTAAATAATAAAAAAATAAATAAAAATTCTTTCCAAGTGCTATGGCTAATTATATCTGAAGGGAAGTCTAAAACCTTACTTTCAAGTGATCATGCATCTCTTCTGAGGATGCTGGGACAGATATCTGGCTGATATAAATCAGTAGTGCTCAAGCCAATTAACGTCATAAATGATAAGTGGCCAGTAGTCACACTGATTAGGTGGTCATATTTGTCAGGAAGAAAACGTATTTGGTAGCTTTCAGTAAAAAAAAAAAAAAAGGTATGAGAAAGTTAACAACAAGCTTTAACCCAGCTAGCTTACGTTATGTTTATTCAGCAGATTGTTTTTTTGACCTTACCTGAAATTAGCAAGCACTGGAGTAGCTCAGGTTCATAGTATAGCATGGCTGTGTGCAGTGGGTGCTTGTTTAACTACTGTAGTCTTTGTTGACTTATATATTCTTTATAAGTAATAATTATTTTAAATTTTATTTCACTTAAAACTGCAGAACAAATATCAAGATTTATTTAAATCAAAATGCATCTAAATTAAATCTACAAAAAAAAACAACAACATATCCAAAATATGCAGTATTATATCCCACTTAAATGTGGGAGCTGTGCACTGTCACAGATTATAAACGTTAATTGTGAGCAATTCATTTTATTTGCAAATTGCAATATTCAGAGATGATTTTTTTTAGCTTTTTCTTGCACAGTAAACTCTTCACTGCTCTGCAGCAATCCTTACAGTTCTTGTATTATTAGCAAATCTGTGTCCGTACTGTACTACTGCTCTGGATATTGCCATCAGAATAGCTTTAACTGCCTTGTGGTGATGATTAATCAAACTCATGGCATGCTGGGTGGCTGGTGTGTTAATTGAGACAAAGTTGCTGTGCAGAAAAGCATATAATAAACCAATTGTTTTTCACCACATCACTATTGAAAAGAAACTGCAGCTACAAGGAGAAGCAAGAGGAAACAATTGAGATTACTTGACTATACGTATATATATTTATTTTTAACGTTCCTGCTTTTATGGTCCGTCTTTCTTGGGAGCATGAGGGTGAAAGCAGAGGCAATATAATACTCAGGAGCATGTCTCAAGGTGGACAAACCTTTAAACCAAAAATTGCTGAGCAGTAATATTAGCTGTCCCCAGCTATAAAGAAGAAAAATCAAATGTTGCTGAATTTGCTAGATACAACAATGGTGATTCTGTATAGCAATTCTTTTGCTATGTACAAGGAATTTACTTCATAAGATTGTTAGCAATAGCATATATGGATCATTAAGGCTAGCAGGAGTTCTGTCCAAAGCAGCTTCTCAGGTTTAGGTTTACAATTAATCCAGGTAATCCTGATATGTTTAGAATAAAAACTATTGGTGAAATAAAATAAATAATGCTTTTGATGCAACTTTATAATATTGTATATAATAACATCTGTTTCCTGATGTACTATCTTTATGCTCTCTGCAAGTAATCTGACTGTAGTTTGGGAACATCCAATTTACCAACTGATGTGATTTTTATGATTTGCAGTATGTTCATCTGTTGCACGATGTCTGGTGTTCCATGGTGGTGCCTAGTTTAAGCTTTTCTCTTCAAAATGTAGGGCTTGAATGCATGTATGTAATGGCAGTGAAAAGGCTAGTGCTAATGAACCCAATGATTTTTCCTCCAAACTGAACGAGACAATTACTGAATAATTGGTGAACCTGGTTCTGCAAAGAAGGATCAGCATAACCTCACTGAATGGCAAACCTATGTGTTTATATATATATATATATATATATATATATATATATATATATATATATATATATATATATATATATATAATATATTTATATATATATATATTATATATATATTACATATATATATTACATATATATTATATATTATATATTATATATATATAATTATATATATATATATATATAATATATATGTGTAAATATATATATATATTTATACACACGCATAAAATATGTTTGGCTGTAACCGAAGAATGATTTGCTCATAAGGAAAAACAAAACAATGAAGATGGAAAGGTTTTCAAGAGTGCAAACACCAATAATGACAGCATGGATATATTGTGATACTATAACTACCTCATAGCTAAATCCTCCTGTTTTATGTTTCCGGAGGAAAAAAGAATCACCTATCCACACTGAACAGCTATGCCCAACTGGAAGGTAGAGCACTCAAGACATTTTCCTAAGGAACACAAATAACAAATCACTTTGATTCTGTGTATTATCTCGAATTGCAAAAATATTCTTAAGCAAAACCAAAAAAACACAGCTGATTGTGCCATGAGTCTGCAAACAGGCTGAATTTTATTGGTCTGTAAATTTTTCTCTCAAGTTCCATGCCTTAAGCACAGGATCAAATTTACATTTATCATCAATATTATAGTGTGAACAGGTCCCTAAGTTCATAATAGCAAATTGATCTGGCCTTGTATATTTTTTTTTCCCATGGATTTATATTTTGAAGCTAGAATTTTTCCTTTGTCAGCATGGCCTTAAATGTATCCATTAATGAAAATATGAAAACTGAATACATCTAAATTATGAAAGCTACTCTGCATGTTCTAAACTGTATTTTACTTAGTTAAGCTTAATGGATGTTCCTTAAAACTATTACTTTCTTGGCTCCCCATGTGTCTCATTTGTCTTAAGCTAGCTAAATCAATTATGCATGTCTTAATCTTTGACATAATCTATGAAGTTACCATTTCCCCAGGAATAGCGTATTTATCTTCATTTCTTAAAGATTATACCTAAATTTTCTGTTACCCTGGGTTCTCAAAATTTACATATTTAACTCTTTTTTACCTCTCTATATTTTCCTCTGACTTTAGCCTAAATGGAATGTAAGTCTATCTTTTTATTGCAAAGCGAGTAGCATAACTACAAATGCATTTGAATTTCATTCACTATGCATATTCATCTGTTTCCCTTGACCTAACCTGCTAATCTTTAAAGATACCACTATGAAAGCTGTAAAAAAAAAAAGTGAAGTCAATGTCTTCCCTTTGCTAAAAAGTGTGACCTGTGTTTTGTAGTTCGTTATTTTTCAGTTTCTGGGAAGTTACTTAAAATGTAATACTCCATTCATACTTTCATCATTGGACGACTAGTTTCTTGACCATTGCTCTATTTTCTCCTAACCACGTTGAGGTCTCCTGAGATGCCACATTGCTGCAATGTTCTATGATATGGAGAAGCTGAGCTTCAGTACAAAACTGAATTTTAATACCACTAGTGGTAGGGGCAATATAGGTCACTTGATCCCTTGGAATTCTTAGGGCAAAATAAACATTTTTGTCTGGCATTTCAACTGTACAATATGAGCCAAATAATGTTTCTACCCACTGCTTAGAGTAGCTGAAATTCTGTGTCTTGCCCCCAGAACCTGAGACAGACATGATTACTATTTAGCTTTTATTAGAAATTTAAATAGCCAAGGTCACATTTTGAGTAGGGATAGTGATTTTAATGTAAAGAAATACTTTGTTCTCTATAAATAACCTTTTAATAGCTTAATAATTTTGAAGATGTTGTATTTTGCTCAGTTTGATCCCTTTAGTGATGTTAACAACGCTAAATAAGTATTTCTGCTTGTGAAGAGGTCCTTTTGGATTTATGCCACTGTGTAAGATGAGTTTTGTTAACAGTAGCCTGCCAATGCTCTTGGCTAAAAATACAATCAGATCTCTCTACTTGTAACATAAGTGCATATTTGCCGATTTGCTTTGGAGTCATTATGTTAGCCTTTCTACTTGTATGCAAACCCCTAAAAGCCCTCTGAAATATTTCATGAATGCTGAATGAATCCTCTTTAAAATCAATTTGAAATTTTTGATGGATCCTTAATGATGTTTGAAAAGTTTTGATTAACTCTACTTTTTGGGCAAGTCTAGAAGTACTTGCCAATATCTGTCTAAAATAAATACCAACAAAAGAGCTAGAAAATAGCCCTTGAAAATCTTACAGCTGTTTTTCTTACTTGGCTTAGTTTTGACAGGGTAGCTCTTATAAGACTAACCTTTCTGTTACGACTACATAGGGTTTTGAGATCTAACAGGAGAACATCTCAACCTTTTCTTTGTGTTGTAATTATGTTTTGTGCAGAATTTGTAGTAAAAGATGAAGTTTAAAATGAGGAACTGTGGCAAATGAAGGTGAAACAGTTCCATTAAATGAGAAAGGTAGTTTCTTAGCTGTTGCTGAAGTGAGGTTGAGCAAGTTAATTTGGGCCACGTCTGAAAAGATGTTAATGACCTGCTGTGCATCTTCAGTTCCTGTGGCTGCAATCACAGCTGAAGGTGTTGGGGATGGTTTAGACCAGACTGGTCCACCTGAGAAGTAATTACAGTAATTGTTATCTGAAATTCCTTTAGAGTTGCTTTCTGCAGCACTTCTAATCAATATTGCTCTGTCCCTTTTCACGCAACTGTGGAATCCATGCCTGTCTCTAGGACTGCTAGTTGTAGATTATAAACTGTTCTGGTAGGCCACAAGTTATGTATGTATGTATGTATGTATTTATTTATTTTTCTTATTCTTAGGCAGAAAGCTAAACATGGAATGCATGTCTAAATTGTGTGAAGCTAAAAATCTGCTGTTCAGTTTAGTGGCACTAAAGCTCCTCACCGCATCAGTAGGTCCTGGCTTTTGGATCAATTCTGAAATAAACCGTGTGCTGTGCTATTGCGTTAACACTCCTGTGTATTAGAATGTAATCCGGAAAATGGTACCAGAAAGGTAATGGATGTGAGCTAGGCATCCCAGCTGCATTTTGTTTCCTATAATGTCAGGTAATCAGGGCACAATTAACAATTCATTGGGGATCCTTTTATTGTGGTAATTCCTAGGAAATGAAGCCTGGCTGTGATCCAGCCTTTAGGAGAGAGCTGAAGTGCCAAGGTTCTCACCTGTGTACCTCAAAGCCTTTATTGCCTAAACCAAATTCTAGCTACCATAAACCTGCCTGTCTTAATTTATGTAATCTTGCTAAAAGCTTTATTAATTGTTCTGAATGGAAGAGTCTTGTTACTTTATTTGGACCTCTGATGTTGCAGAGGTTGCCTGAGTCACCTCCCTGACTAGTTTAAATATAGCCACTGCTTTTGGAGTCCCTCCAGGCTTACAGGAATTACTGAAAATCAATTCTGAATCTTCAGATGACTCTCTTAATTTGTACTCTAAAGATTTTGTTTTAATCAAGAACTTTCCAAGTCATGATAGGAAAGGGAAAGAATTGCATATGTCCTACAACGTGACTATTTTATACTAGGAAAAACAGAGACTAAAACAGGAACATTTCTGACTGTTAATATTACGACCTCATGATAAGACTACTGACAGCTATTAATGCACTGTTATCAATGGTTTTCTTCTTCCTATTGTTTGATGGACTCTTCTGCCAGAGTTTGGTGTAGGATATCTTGTATTTCATATTTCTGAGTCTTTCCTGTTAATTAGATTTTCATTTGTTCCATCATTTCATAAAAATCTATGTTGAGTTATAAGGAAGCCAAGCAAACCATACAAAATGAAGTACTTCCATATTTGCAAATTCAACATCTCAGCTCCTTTCCTGATGAGGAGATTTTTATTTATTTCTCAAGAACGAAATATGTTAAAATTTTGGCCTACATCAGGAGAATCCTGGGAGCTGTGGCTGCACTGGGGCTCTCCTCCTGGTAAATCTTCCAAGGGTGGATGTGGATCCTGATAAGAAATTTGAAGGCTTCCTGTGCTTCAAGAATGGGCTCTTTCTTTTGGAAACTCAGGTTTTGCAGCAGGGTCTTGAAGTTCCCTTTTCATTGTGCTCCAAATGAACAGCCTGGCCTTACTGCACATCCTGGAAGTTGGGAGCTTTTGTACAACAAGCAGCTGGACCAGTCAAATCTGGTCTTATAGGCTGTTTGTTAGTATGTTTTTTATCTACTTTGTACAGTAGGCTGCTGTTGCAGTCTGAATCTTTCAAATTTAGAGAACAATGTGCTTTGTAAATTCAACATTCATTTCATGACATCATTGAGTACATCGTGCCTTAACAGGAGCAGGGTGATAGGAGTTGAGTGGATAGCCACAACTGCCCCAGAAACAATATATAAATCTGAAGTTTAGGGACTGGGGCAAAGTATCTGTTATATGGTCAGTGTGAAGATCATTGGTGATCTAAATGGAGCTTAATCATATGAATCCTGGAAATGGCTAGCTTCTTTTCATTTTCCTGAAACAGGCTCTGGATAATGTAGTTGTTTCTTGAAAACTCCACAACCTTTTGTTCCTTTTTTTTTTTTTTTTTTTTGGTACTTTTTCCCCTTTTTAATTGTTTCAGGAAAAATTTCCTTAAAGAAACCCTCATTAGCAGGGTTCTGAAAAAACACACTACACACACACAAAAAAACAAACAAAACCCACAAAAATAGAACTCTAACAACAGCACTTCTCATTCTGGTATCAGGGGCAGGAATTAAAAAACTTAGATTCCAAGATTTTATAGAAAGCTATGGAGGCATTAAGCGATACTAATGAACACATTCATGTTTGAGAATCAAATTGCAAAAATATTCTTGAATTAAGGTAAATAATTGGAAAAAAAAAGCGCTCTGTTACAATACTAGGGTATAATAAAGGTGTTTATTCTGAAAGAAAAGTACATTTCATTTGTAGAATAAAAAATTACAAACAAAACAAAGCTTTATATTTTACTGTAATATTAGTGACATGACTGCAGTTTCAACACTGCGTCTGGTTTTACTACAGTTTCATTAGCCTAGCAATATAATACATTGCACATAGCTATAGCAAAATGAACAGAATAAAATTAGAAGCATTGTGATGGACAGTATATATATTAAACTATTTTTTCCCACGTGTATTCATTTAATTAATCAAATGGTGCTTTGTAACAATGAATGTGCTGTTAAAAAATCACATTTGACCTCGTCTTGCTCTGAGGTCTTACTGATTTTTTGCTCTCTCTATATATTAATTAACTGGTAGTCTGTGCGGTTATTTGTATGGCACTAAAACTAAAGAAATAAAATTGCTTGATCTCTTTAGCCATGTTTAATTAAATAAGTCTTTAAAATAACCATCCTTATTGATACTTTTAACACAATTCTATTCCAGATTTAATTCTCTCAGAATGTTAACTTTTCTTTAAAAAAGAAAAAAAAAAATTTTAAAAATAAGGAACAGCACCACCACCAAAAACCAACCAATTCTCCATTTGCTGTGTCCTGATGGACTGAAGTGGGCTTCATGCAACTCTGAAACTTTGAACAACTTTGCCTGCACCTTACTTTTTTTTTTTTTTTTTTTTTTTAATGACAGAGCACAAATTGTGGGACTGTTTTCATAGTTCAAATATGGCATTCTTTGAGAGTCAGTGCAAAATTGGAACAGTGTGGAATTGCAAGTAATTTTTTTTATTAAGCTAAATCGTACAACCTGTCTGCAGTCCAAGAACTGTAGAGCCCTCAGCTGAATTTCAACTGAATGTTTCAAACAGAAGCATTTGCTTTGGTATTCCTGTACAAAGCAGGCGTATAATGGCAGAGCTGCCCTGGAGATTTCTGCAGGGTAGCGAGCAGTCTGCCATTGTAGTCCTTTCTTGAAGGCACCAGAACTCTTCTCAGTGCAATACAACTGATGGAATTAAGCTCTCCTACAAAACTGTCTGTATAGATCTGAGAATATATTTCAGGTAACAGATCTATAAAATAGAAAGTACATTGATTTTAATATTGTAGATTTTCTTATGGCAGGCAGTGAAGCAGTGTTAGCATACTCTGCAGTGCTTATGTTTATACCAAGAACTCTAATGCATTTTCCAAAAATTCACTAAAATTTAAATTTTTAGGGTTATAACTTAAGCCTATAAGTATTGATTGTTCTAAGAGTGTGAAAAGCAGATCATTTGAATACATGGTGGGTGGTTAGGATTTTCTCAGAGTACAGATAAGGCATTGAAAAGGATTGTGTTAAAGGACTGGGTGTGCCTGAGTGGGATGCAATGAAATGATTTAAGTGTTTTATCTGAACACTACAAAGCAAGAAATATTGGACATGAAATGTTTTTCCTTTTGTAGTGTACTTCCTTTATGTCTGTTTTATTTAATTAGAATCCCAGAGTGATTAATTGATTTGGTTTAAAGAGGCAGGGAAAAGGATTGAAAAGAGAATCTTTGCCTTTTTCTGTTGTCTCTAAACTTAGTTGCTGCATGACTGAGATTGTAATGTGATATTTTGTTACTGCATTTTATATAGATAATTCTGAATTTTCTGATTCTTTCTGCCATTTGAAAATAATAACTCCATTAAATACCCTAATCATTAAATAATTCAAAGACTTTATTTTAACTCTAATTTAGATCCCTTTATGTTGGATTATAGCCTGTCATTTTTCAGAGTATAAGAAAAAGAACATTTTTTTTAGGGTTATTAATTTTTTTTCTCTAGGATAGACATCTCAAAAGTACTTTCCTGTTCTGTGAAATAGTGGAAAGAAAAAGAAAGTATCAGAATAAATTACTGAAGTATGGAGCTATTGTGGGGTTGTCAGTCACACAGTCATAATTAGATTTTTCTTAAGGACCTGGTAGAGGAACAGGAATCTAATTGGGTAACATACTTGATTACTTGAAAAAAAATAAAATCAAAAAACAACCTAACAAAAAACAGGGAAAAACACATGCACACACAGACACACACACATACACAAAAAGGCAACAACAACGAATCTAGTGTTTTATCCCAAGGGTGAAGTTTCAGGAGTGAGGCGAGGCTGACTGCTCATTTTACAGTGCCTTCTCCCTCTGCCTAAGCACTCACTGCACAAGCCGGAAACTATTTACTTCTTATCTTCTTCTGGCTCATTGCAGTGAGCTTAATAAGGTCAGAAACCAGCACAGGAGAGGCAACAGCAAGACTGGAAATGAAGCAGAGGTGGGAGGGATGGCAGCTTCTTAAAGACAGGTAGTTGTTTCACTGCATCTGTTTGACAGAGGCGCTCTCTCCTTCTCTCCCATGTCATCTCTTCAGATGTCATCTCTGTCTTGTTTATAAGTGGCCAGCCTCTGCTTTGGGTCTGGCTGCTAACCTCAAGCAGCTTGTAGGACCTTTGAGTGTTCACATCACTCGTGGCAATGACATAACATAGCATAACCTGATGCTGGATGTTCTTTGAGAGCTTTTCTCCAGTTGTGGCCTTAATTGTATAAACAGGCAGTATTTCAGTTTAATCTGTTGATTTCCTTGCAATTAATCTCAGTTTCCTGATAAATCACTGAAACACATCAAGGCAGCTGTTTGCTTTCCTAGGCTACTTTACAAGCTGTTGCTATATTTGATTAAAAAAAAAAAAAGTTAAGGGGCAATGCTGCAATGCTGGTTTGTGGCAGCTAAAGCTCTGCCTTTGTGAGCTGGAAAGAATTGTACAGAAGTCCAGCTGGTGCATCAGTGTGAGTGTACTGTAAGAGATAGGAGGAGCAGAATAGAAGACATGAGAGCTAATAAACAATGGGATTAGAAACAACTGTTAGTTATTTCTAACAGCAAAGGAATTCAATTGCTACAAGGTGAATGCTGGTTTCTGTGTCTAAGATATCCTCAGTGGACAGCTACAGAAATGTTATCTGTGCTCTAGTTGGACATGTTTCCGGTATGCTTTGTCTGTGCCTGAAAATTGTGATAAACAAAGTCTTTATCTCAGGGGATGAAGGTTAGGAGTGATATTGTCCATTTTCCTGATGATTCCAAATAGTAATCTTGAAGGTGTCGCAGGCATCTGCAATACCTTTAACTGGAAATGTCATATAAAAAGCACAGAGCTATTTGTGTCCAGGTAGCCTTCCTCTTTCTGAATGAAGACCTTCTCGAAACAGCCATGGATTGTGTTCTTGTTTTGAGGGGGTGGGAAAGGATTATGGTGGATTTGTGAGTGTGTGTGTATGTGTTTTTCCTGTGTGTTCATTTTTTTTCTTCTAACTGTTTATGCTTATGTTTTAATGTGTTCCCTTAGTCCTGTTTATTTGGCAGGGAGATGTACTGTTGCATGCATTAAAAAAAAAAAAAAAAAAAAAAAGGATGAAAGAAAATAAGTCGCAAAACATCAGTACAAAGCTTACTCAAGACCGGTTTGAATTGTGCCTGTATCTGAGCATGAAGGACAGCTAAAAATTCCCATGAGGAATGAAGGTAATGAGGTAATGAGAAGTAGGGAGCTGGAAGTCTGGAGAAGGGCTGCGTGGGCCTGGGGAGGTGTCCCTCCCTTCCCAGCAGCTCCTTGCTCTGCACCTCAGCTCCTGTAGCAGTAATGAGCACAGCTCTCACCACGTTACGGTTGTCCTGTGTCCTCAGCTAGTGAGCTGAAGGATGGCCTTTGCCTCAACTCTAAGCTGAACTTAGAGTTCAAATAATACTTTGAAAATTGTGAATTTGAGACCTCAAAGAAAATGGATATTTCTGAGGGTGCTGTGCTGTCTTGTGCTGCTTCATCAGCTGTGATCATCTACTGCTACTTTTTTTAGCAAGACAGAAGAAAATATTCTAATGGCTTTTATTGCACTGATTTTGCTGATTCAGTGATTCAATCCACAAAGTAATTTGAGAGGGACATTAAATTGGGTGGAATTTGAAGGATTTTAGCATTCTAAGCCTCAGCCCCTCAGGCTTCACACAGAATGAAACACATAATCAGCTTTCAGTAAGCACTCATTTTCATTAATCATAAACTGTAGGCAAAGTTGGAGCTTACAAATTTAGGTCTTTTCTTGTTGTTTCATGTTAATGACTATTATCTCCTTTTCCTATTGTATACGACTCTCTCACAACTGTGTTAGCACAGATGGTGAAAATCCCTAGCAGAAAAGTAATCAGCATTTGTGAGCATGATGCACTCAAAATAAATGACAGAGGAGGAAAAATGCATTGCTTAGGAAATTAGAAAGCAGATTAAACTATAATAATGCATGTAAACACATCCAGGAAAGCGGGCTGCAGCTTTGTTTTTGACACAACTGCAACTTCAATATATGTAACCTTCTGCTGAATTTATTGACAGGACAGGGAAGAGTGTTACATAAAAGTTGGAGAGCAACTACTTGAATATCAATAATTTACAATGCTTTTATTTAAAGCTTGTCATAGATTAGGTAGTCAACAAAAATCTATAGAGTAGTGTGTCCTTTCTTTAATTATCATATTTTGACTGAAATATAAGTGAAAGTTGGACCCATTCGCAAGTACTTCGCTTTGATAAAGTGCATACTGTATTAACTGGACCTACCAGCAGCCTTAGATTTAAACTCACCATATAATGGTGACTACTTAGTCTGGAAACAATAGACTCAGCACCATTCATAAAACATCATCACAGGGCTTATGGGACTGAAGCCCTTGGCTTTGTACAGCACTTGAGCGACCGCCCCTTCTGTCATGATAAACTAAGTAACGTGTCGCTAATTTGAAATTCAAGACCCATATTACAAAGATAATTCCCAAGTGAGCAACTTAAATTATTATAACCTCTCACCTGTTCCTTAATTTTGGTAGCCATAGCCTAAATTTAATGCTGAAACTGAACTCGTGATGCAAACTGTGGGCTCAATCTAAACATCATTAAGGCCTAAAAGCTGAAACTTTACAAAATAAAACTTTTTTTTTTCTTCCCCCGTACATTTCTCACGATGCATCCCCAGCTTTTCTCAATATTGGCCCACTGTCTGACTGTTGGTTGGTGGTAGGTGTGGAAATTGCCTTTATGGTCATTGGTCTGAGAAAGCAGGCAGTATGGGAGCAAGGAGAAGACAGGTGCTTCCCCTGGGTCTGGCATGAAGTCTGGGAGTTTGGGTTTATTGTGTTTCACAAGGAGTAATGATCCACTTATTTTCTAAGCTATCAGGGAATCATGCTTCAAATGCTCGTCATTTTATACCATTGATGCTATTGTAGAGGACATAATTTGACTCATAATTTGACTAATTTCTGCAGTTTTTGGTAAAGTGCAGTTGAAGTGCGCTTGATCAGTGAAAATAAATGGACTGATTTTAATCACCTTGAGAGACATAACTGTAAGACACAGTGCCTATTCAGTATTCACCACGGTATCTTCTCTCTCCTGCCCAAAAAATTCTATACTGGATGCGTCATGTGTTTTCTTTCCCATTTCTAATCTGCTTAAATTGCCATATGTCACTGTGAAAGAGTTAATAGGCATACAAATGATGGATTTAAGATGCCTCTTGGAATTTTGGTAGTGTATAGAGTTTTATAGGAAACATTTTTCTGCGCAGAGCCCACTTCTCTTCCCTTTTCAATATTTCAGCACTTCAGTTCTTCCACTAGATTCGTATGCTTACAAAAATAAAACAAACAAACAAAAAACAATTTTCTCAAACAGTGTCTTGTAAAATGCTGGTTTTAAACAGTCATCTAGTACAACAGAAAATAGAAAATTTGGCTTTTTTCTCTAATAGATGTTAAGCAGATTCCCACTCTCTTACTTTTAAATAATGGCTTTGAATTATTTTGGTTTTAATACAAAATTAGTCTTCTCTTGGCAATTTGCTATCAGAAACTTGAATTCTTGAACATATGACATGGCTCTAATCTTTTTGTCCAGGTACAGAGAGAAAATAGCCAGAATATGGGATTGTTGTAGCAGTGTCACAGATATCTATATAAGAAGAACAATTCACTGTTTTTCCTTTCTTTTTTTTTTTTTTTTTCTCTTGAAACAGGCTGAATATCATTGTTGAGTTGCTATCTTCCAAATCAATGTATTTTTTTCCCCATATGGCTCATTCTTATACATTCTTATATTGGTACAGGTACTGAGGGAGCCAACTAAGAAAGGTGCCCTCCTAGATTTGTTGCTTGTAAACAGAGAGGGTCTTGTGGGTGAAGTGGTGACTGGTGGCTGTCTCAGCCAGAGCAACCATGAAGTAGTAGAGTTGAAAATCTTTGGTGGCAGGAGGAAAACTGCCACCAAAACTTCAACTCTGCATACGCAGAGAGCAGACTTCAGGCTGCTGAGGGAACTAGTTAGGAAGGTCCTCTGGGAAACTGCTTTTGAAGACATTGGGGTCCATCAGTGCTGGGCAGTTTCTAAGTACCACCTCTTAAGAGCACAGGAATAGGCAACTCCCAAATGTCAGAAATCAAGCAGGTGGGTGGGGCAGGTCAGCTTGGCCGAACAGGGTCCTTGCTCTAGAGCTTATGCAGAAAAAGAAAGTCTATGGCTGCTGGAAGCATGGTTGGGCAACAGGGGAGGACTACAGAGACGCTGTTCACTACTGGAAGGAGAATATTGATGCGGTTAAAGCTCAGAGAGCCGGCTGTGTCATCGTGAGACCTCTTTCATTTATTTTTGAACAGTCTTGGGAATCTTGGGAGTCCCCAAATGCCTGGAAGCTGGCAAAACTGTTCCAATTTCCAAGAAGGACAAGAAAGACAACCCTAGTAATTACAGGCCTGTCAGTCTCATATCAGTGTCTGGTAAATTTATGGAGATTATGATTCTGGTAGTTGGTAGTCTGGTAGAAAAATACCTGAAAGACAATGCAGTGATTGGTCACAGCCAATCACAAGGGGACAGTCCTGTTTAACAACCTTAATTTCCTGATATTACAAGGTCACCTACGGAAGCCAATAGATGTAATCTTTTTGGATTTCAGCAAAACTTTAGATATGGCTTCTGACACCATCCTTTTGGACAAAATGTCCAGCACACAGCTAGACTGATACATAATGTGTGGGTGGACAGCTGGTTGATGGGTTGGGCTCAGAGGGTTATAGGAAATAGGGTTACATCAGTCTGGTGGCCAGTCACAAGTGGGGTTCCCCAGGGCTCCCTTTTAGGGCCGGTTCTCTTTAACATCTCATAAATGACTTGGATGCAAGACTTGAAGGTTAACTAAGGCAGGTGCAGGGGCAAGGGGCTGAGCTCTGTTCTCTGGGGACAGCAACAGGCCCGAGGGAACATCATGGAGCTGGGTCAGGCTGGGTGTTAGGAAAAGGTTCTTCACCGTGAGGGTTATTGGGCACTGGAACAGGCTCCCCAGGTAAGTGATCACTGCCCTGAGCCTGCCACAGTTTATGGAGCATTTGGGCAATCCTCTCAGGCGTGGGTTTTGGGTGGTCCAGTGTGGAGCCAGGCATTGGACTCGGTGTTCCTGTTGGTCCCTTCCAACTTGGAATATTCTTGATTACAATTAATATCACTATTAGGTAATTCTAGATAGTTAGTATTCAAACACGTAATAGAGTGTTTGTGGTTATCTTAGGCAAGGATCATAGTTTAGGTCTTTCTGTACCTGTGTGACATGGTTACTTTATACTTTAATACATAAAAGCTAATTGAGCAAATGTTAAAGGCAGAAGTAGAGGATGCAACCTTGACATATTCTTGGACATTCTGGGTTGGTCACAGTTATTGTAGCTTTGAAATTCTCCAGATGCTCTTAATGAGGGCTATTAATTCTAGTTTCTCTAATGACATTAATTGTCCAGTGTAGGACACAAATGACTTGCCCTCAGAGAGAAGCTTCATGCCTTGTTATAATGTGTGAAATCTTTTCTGTTACTGATGTAGCTGTGCTTTTGTTTGTTACTGATAATGGTATAGAGGACATCAGAGAACACATTGTGCTAGCATCGAATGACCATTATATGCAGTGGATATCAAGTACAAATGCTTTAGCATTAATGCTATGCCCTATGGATTTTTTTCTTGTACCATTTTACAGGCTCAGGGGATGCAGTATTTATAGGGGAAAAAAAAAGTTTATTCTTCCCTCCCCTCTTACAGAATTTGTAACCTAATGGTCCATCAAGACAGCTTTTGGAAGTGCTATTTGTTTGCTCTTATAAGAAAGATTTTTCCTTCATCATACTGAATAAAGAAGGATATTTTTAACCTTGGGGCCATGCAGCAAATATTGTTTCAGATCTCTGGTCAGGATGCTGGCACACTAATTAAAAAGCTGGTCAGAAGCTTTTAGACCCACAATGTGCTAACCTTTCTTAAGAAAGGTCAAGAAACATCTGTTTGCCTTGTGAAATTCAATCCCTATGCAAAGAGTATTTCCAGAAGGACTATCAGACTTGGACAGACTAGTTCAAAATGAGAAGAGGTAAGGTACTGTGCTGCTATTTTTTTTGTTTTGTTTGTTTGTTTAAGCTTTGTGTATAGTGTTTTCATAGGTGCTGTGAAGCTCTCATATAATAAAAGGAACCATCTTAAGCTGCTCAGATGAAAACACCTGACGTTGCGTAGGACTCCCACATATAACTGACATAATTACTTTCTTGACTCCTGAGAGAAGCATTTAATTGGGAACCTAGATGGATTATTTTTTTTTCTTCACAGACAGCACTAATTTTTCTGTGTAATTAGATAGTCAGTGTAGCTTGATCAAAGAGAAATATAATATCTCACAGGTACATTTGACTGGCCTTTACTTGCTTTTAGAAATGTTGAGCCCAATTGAGTCATCCTAGTTGCAGCACGAGCATGTAGCATTTGCAGGAGTATATTTTTCTTTTAAGTGCTGGTCTATTTTGAGGTATTTGTTTCCTTCTCCATATCCAGGAATAAGCTGGTTAGGAAGACTGGTTGGTTGAAACACAAAGTTGGAAATAGTTTTTCCTGTTTATTGTTTTTTGTTTGTTTGTTGTTGTTGTTTTTTAATATAAAATTAGAATTTTGTGTGTCTTAGAAAACCTCTTTGTTTTGAAGCAATAGTTTGGACTTTTTTTTTTTTAAAAGCAAGACAGTGGAAGATTAAACAAGATCCATAAGAGCAGGTTATGCTGCTTTTCACCAGTAACTAAATAGGTAGGGTTCTAATCAGGATTTAAGTGAAAAATTGAATTCCCACTTTGAGGAAACTGACGCATGTCCAGGTTTCTAAAGGCACTTATTTCATCTTTTAGCATTGAGCTATTTAGGCTAGGGAGAGATGAATTTTTAAATCTCTCTTATGAAACTGTTTTAACCACTTGGGTTTCCATAAGAAATGTAAATATTCACTTATTTGGACATAATGAATTAATATAACACACTTAAGAAAATGGAGCCCTAGAAATGGGCCATAGGAAATAGGACCCTGAGATCCAGTCTCATCCACTGAGAATTCCAGTGGGTATTTACTGCTTATACAGAGGGGGAAAACCTAAACAGATATCACTGAGAATATTTCTCATCAGAATAAAATATGAAAATTAGCACATTGTCCTTGCAGATGCAAACCTTCAGAGGATGTAGACGTTTGGGGAATAGTGTCTTAAGAAAAAGTAATTAACCATTGGGGTTTTGATTAATTAAAGGAAAAATATTATTTTATCTGTCTATTTTCATGAATTTTGCATGTCGCTTTCTTTTTTTGAGGATCAAGTCAGGAAAAGTGCCAAGTCAACAAAAATGTTTAATAGCAAATAGCATCTTAAGTTTAAAAGATTTTCCTAACATTTTTTTTTCTGGCTCTAGAGTCTGATAGAGTGATTTTCTGCTAACAAATAATTTCAGACTGATTTGCGAGAGCGAAATAGCTGAAACTGAGCACACATGAAGAACAAAGTATTTTAATTGGCAAGCTATTTAGGAAATTTGAGTTCAGAGGAGGCTAAACAGTCTATTAGAGTATGGCTGACTAATTAAGACTCTCGAGCAGCAAATGTTTGAAATTGGTGTTGGTGTGAAGCTGACTGAAATGCTTTGTAGGTGAAATACTATGTATCCCTGGTCTTGCTGTGTAATCTTAATAAGATCTTGTTTTAAATACTTTGATTTGGTAATCTCATGCAGTGGAAGTCAAATACTGGCTTCAAAACTGATATGACCTCCCTCAAACGATATAACATAGGATATTGTTAAGCCTTTACTGAAATGGTGTGGAAACTGTGATGTTCCAGTGACGGGCTTAAGCACATGAAAGTGAGGCAACAAATCAACCCATTAATTCCAAGTACATACAAACCTTTAATCTATGTAAAGCTCCCTTAGAAGCTGTTAATAAATCCAGAAGATATGTCTAAACAATATCTAATCATAAGGGTATAGCAGCAAGAAAATACTCTTGGATGTATCATTTCAGATATTCTACTAATACGTTCTCCTTAGTTTTGTAGAATCTTATCTTTTTCTTTCTGTGCCAACATTGTTAATAATTGGTGTAGTATTATGTCACTAAGGTATGTGAGGAGTTTTTGTTGTTTTTTCCCCTAGAAGTGATGTGTAACGTGCTTGATTTAGTTCATGTACCTTACTGGACAGAGGGTAGTTGGCTTAAAAGATCATTATGTATGTGTGTTTCTCTCAGATATGATGTTGACAGTGGACATTTCAGCAGAAGAGACCTTTTTATGGAGGCTTCATTAATCTCAGGGTGACAGATCTTAGTTGGAATTTTACAAAGGCACGTATAGGTCCTAGATTGGAAATGCTAATGTGGTCTCTCTGATTTCCAGTTCTCTCTAGAAATATCTTTGAGAATGGCACATCTCTCAAAGAATAATTGCTTGTTAGTTGAGAGTCCTAGTTAAGAAGGTCTCTCATAGGCTGAGGTCTCTTATGTATGTTGTCTTATGGCTCCCAAAGTGGCAGCTTTAGCTTTATAGAGTAAGTGTGGATCTCTTTGCTGTTCTTTTCCACATCAGTGAATAACCCCCCACCTCCAGGTGAGGTGGAAGGATGAGCGTGTTTTTCTCTGGTGTGGTGAAAGACTGATGTTTTCTTTCTTTGCAATTAAAAGCCTGGATAATCAGTCGTTCTTCTAGGTAAGGGAGGTTGCTGTCAGTGAAATGAGGACTGCATCAGGAAGGAAGCATGCGATGGTGGGTGCGTAGGTCTGCACAGGTAAATTGTCAGATATATTGAGGGGAAAAATTGAAGGAGGTTTGAATGAGAGAAAAGCTGACTGGTGGTAAAGACTTCTTTTTTAGCCAAGATACAGTCCCAAAGAAAAATGCAAATAGTAGAGTTACACTGGTGTGAAAGGTAAAGATGGCAGAAAGCTCTGCAAGGTCCTTTAATTAATTAATTTATTCATTTATTTATTTTATAATTGGTAGCAGTTGCTCAACCAGCAATTAGCTACTTTTGCATTAGACATGAATCATGAAAAATTTCGTCTCTGGTACAGCAAAGGTACGAGGTGTTCAACAAAAGGGACAAAACAAAAACCAACACCTGCTTTATTCAGTAAAGTTAATTTTAAAAGTTCATTAGTTTTTTGTTTGTACATTTTTCTGGCATTAAAGCTTGCTATCAGACCTTTTCTGGCCTTGACCTGACCTAGAGCTATGAAAGGAATCAGCAGTGTTTTTTGAAGGTGTTTTTTCTCTTACTATTAATTTGCACAAGAATTTCCTGAACATTTCAATTGACAGTTTAAAGCAGAGTAAAAATGTTCATCACTGAAAGGCAAAACAGCTATTTTTAGTAGAAGCAAGAATCATCTAATTACACTTTTTCTCCTATTCTTGATTATGATAAATATGCAGGGAAAGAGAAATTTAGCTACATTCTTAGGTTATCTATATAGCATCTTAGCAACTAATTGTCATATTTAACAACATGATAAAATGTAAAAAATGCTGTGACATGAAGAAAATATCCAGCCCTCCTCTTGAACCGATGCATTTAAAATGACATGTAAAACAATCCAGAGGAATACAACTACATACAATTAAAAATAATTGGTCTACTTCAGAGAATGAGCATGGTAACAGTGTTTGTGGGATGGGTTGGATTCTTTTTGTGTTTGTTGTGGTTGTTTGCATGCAAAGTATGGTGGTTTTCTTGAGCTATTGAAATAGTACCTCCATAACAGCAATCTTGATTATTGAGTTAATGATGGAGGAGAACTTCAGCCAAAATTTCTCAAATTACTTCTTTTGCAGCTTTCTATTGTCATGTGCTGAACAATCAGTCATGCTAAATCTACATTGGCATAAATAATTCTTTGTGCCAGGACATCGTGTTTCTATACAGGCCAGCTGTTTGAAAACTGCAAACCATGAAGATCTCCTTAGTCTATTAGTAAGAGCTTCCAAATTCTGACTCTGTGGTTCCCCTTTAATTAAGGGAGGGAATTGGATCAGCATATGCATTATGCTAAGTTCCACCATAGCTAATGGTTCACAAATGTATTCTGTTCTCAGATTACATTTTTAAATGCCAGAATTCTTATTTACACTCTTAAGCACACTACATACAGAATTAGAAAGCAGGAAGATGTGAACATGTTAAAACATCATTGTAGTATACCACCCGTTCTCCAGATGTAGCCCTTGTATTTGAAATAAATTCATGTTTTAAACAGGCTTATAGCTGATGGGGAATTATTCACCTGTCTCTGTCCTAAATACAGAAGCTAGGATAAAGTTAAAGAAGACCAAGAGAACTCTTCAGCATGATAATTTTCATCATTTCAGCAATCTAAATGAGCTTTCACTGCAAATTTCCTCAGAATAGGATTTTAAGTAAATGTCCTTACTTGAAACTGGTGGAGCAGCAAAATTACTACTGTGAAAATCAGGGGAAACAGAACTGTTTGTCACAAGCTCCTATTGAGAATTTGTTAAATACAGAAATATTCAAGTAAGAATGATTTAATCATTCTTATCAGCTGCATTTTTTTTTCCTTCCCCAAATGTAGTCAGCAGCCAGAGGTCACTGTCTGATTGCTTTTATTTCTCAAATGGTATGAGTATGAACAAATCCATGTAGACCTAAAACATTTCTAGAGTTATGGTGTAAAGGCAGCTGACACTCTAAACATAAATTGTATGTTACAGAGAATACGTCATTTGGTTTGCAAGAATTGGAAAAAGTATTGTTTCCATATTCCTATGGTCACACTTTTTCCATTAAAAGAGATGGATGCAGCAAACTTCTAAGGCTCTTGTTTAGAATGAGAATGGAATCACTGAAATTCCTTTCACTTCTACTGCATTCTTTATTTTATTTTTATAGAGAGCTCTTAAACAATACCCAACATATCTTTGTGCTTTTGTTTTGTTTGCAATTGATACTGGTAACTGAAGCACAATTTCTAAAATCATCTATATCTGTATTAAACTTTCTACTTTTGAACTGAAACTTTCTAATAGATGTTATGTAATGGCAAAAAAAAAAAAAAATTAGTTATATGTGTAATTAAGCAAACATCCAACTTGAACTTTTTCTGCAAGGGGGCTGCAGCTACTAGTGCAGTGGTCCTTAAACCAGAATAAATTTTGAATCTGCATCATAACTCTCCAGGTTAGTTGCCATGGTGATTTCTATCACTGTTTTAGGGGACAAGATTTCTATGGAAACAATTTTTATGCAGTCTCTTGCTCTGTGTGTTCTTTGTCAGCCCCTTCCTGTATAAGATTTCAGTGCATTGGTTGGAATTGACCAAGAGGTTATCTTGGATAATTGGTTTCTGGTGACTTGTTGGGTTGTATTCTTTTATTTTTTCTTTTGAAGGCACTTGTTTTAAGTGTTGGTGACAGTATAGAGTATACTGGCAAGTTCACACTTCATAGCTTTTTATCTTTTCCATTGATTCCTTCTTTTAAAGATGAAAATCTGCCTATATGCTTCTTTGGAAGGACTGCAGTATATAGGGAAGGAGAAAATAGAGTTTGCTTTGACTGCTCGAACTGCTCTGCTTGTGAGGAGAATAATTTAGTACCTTAATGAGCACATTTATAATATTCTCTGGGATGGAATATTAATGCAGATAACAGGGCAGCTCATGATGCTGTTTAGCTGTTTAAAACCCTTTTTTCCCCCAGAAGTGGAATCTGTCTCTTTCCAGAAATGGAATGTGATTAAAAGAAGGATAAATGATGTGATGGTCTTGAGAAGGACAGCAGTGGGAGTAGCATGTTGAGTAATCAATTCAGTTCCAGTTCACGTCGGTGTAGTCTATTCTGAACTATCAACAGAACTGAACAAGTGTTAGGAGAGCTCTTGGGGCTCTGCGGGAGCAATCATTTAAATTTTTAGCTTGCTTTCTAAATTGACAACAACCAAATCTGCTGATAGGTTAGGATATAATTGGACTATAACAGGGTGTGTGAAAACAGTCTCAACAAAAATCATTTTTTAAGATTTGTATTAGTGTTGGCAGTATAATGTAATCATTTCTAGTAGTTCTAGTGCATCTATCAGCTGATGCTGCCTTCTGAGATTATGCTGTTCATTAGCCTTGAAATATCTGAGTTGTTTTTAAAGAATTAGATTGCTAAATAAAGCAAGTCTAGAATAGCTTTTCTCATTATTTTCACTGTATGTTATTTCAAAATCTTCTTATAAACTTTGGACTAAACAAACAACTTAGGCTTGGTCAAGCAACAACATGCAGTTTTTCATTTAAAACTGGTAAATGAGAGAGAAAAAAAGTTTTTTGTCCAATAATACATGAAATGGGTTGAGAACTGGCACGGTGCTTGAGCTGCACTAGTTTTCTGTTACTGGACTTTACTAAAATTGTGTGTTTTTTTTGGCTAAAGTGGACTGTTTTTTTCAAGCCAGTAATAAGACCAGATTTCCTGTTGAATTTAATATATGCAGTTCAGAAATAGTATGTCTCTTACATTTTTAGATGGCCTTGGCCAGATCTGGCACAGTCTTCCTACATGTAATTTTAATAAAATTGCTTTGTTTATTATATATTTAGTAGATTTTAAGGTCACCCAGGCAAACAGCATTCAAGATGTTAATTTGATGTCCTTGTTTCACCTGGAAGGGGTTGAACTGATTTCAGAGTACCATATGGGAGTGCCACTCTTGCCCTTTGTTATATCTTTATCGAAGTCATTGTGAAAGACCTCTGCCAGGCCAGCACACAACCGGGATAAGACATACAAAACATGGCCCTGATGTAAATTTCTTCTGGGTTTCATATTTCATATGGTTTGCTTCTGAATTAATTATTTAATGGTTATTAGGTGAATTTCATCTATTCTGTCTACTTCATTCTGTTTGGAAAATTCCTTTAGTCTATTTTCTCACTCCTGAGAGCCCAGTCGACTAAATCTGAATCTTTTCCCTTTAGCCTATTCTTGTCTTGTTTCTCAACAATTTTGTGCCACTGGTGTATCGAAGAGAGTCATCTGAAAATGAATCCTACCATATTAAGCATTTAACAGATTACTTTTGTAGTCTTGTTTTCCTGAAGCCAAATCATATCGAGACAAAGAGGATAGGTAAAAAGAAAGCTGAAAGAAGTAAGCAGTTTTAAATTTCAACGTGCATCATTTGTCTTGCTTTGTCCCAGGAAACATTTGAAATCAGCTTCTTTGCTTGTCATCAAGGAAGAAGTGTATTCACACACTTGGAATAGCTGTGATTATCCCCTAGCAAAGTTGTGCTTGTTTGATCTTACTGGAACTGCTCTCAATATTTTAGTACACAGTTGGAGATTTCCACAAGAAAGGAGAGGATGACAAATCCCCTGCAGTTTTTCTAGCTGGCTACCACCTGCTACATCTAGCCAGATTAAATTACAGAAAGCTGTGTGTCCAAAAGTCAGCTATCTATCATGTTGAAAGAAACACTGGTACAAAGGTCTGTAAGGCTTGTCCTATGATGCTCTGCTTTTCTCACTGATGAATTCTAGTCTGCCTACCTACTTCAACACTGTGATGTGTTATTTATTTATAATTAAAATGATTGAATTTAAATAACATTCCTAAAATAGTTGCATATCTTTCTCTCCCACCTTGCCATTTAAGTTGTGATACAGCACAGTGAAACTTTACACTCATGGTGTGATTTTTTTTTAAAAAAAAAAGGTTTTGTGAACTTGTTCTTGGTTATGTCAATGTTTTTTTCATATCCGTTTCATATGAAAATTTTGGTGTCCAGTGACTCTCAATTTTGTTTCAAGTGGTTTTCAGGTCTTCCTCACTAGTGATCAGTTTCTGTAAGTCTTGTGATGTGTTAAGTACAAGGTGATTGCTCTTCAGGTCATCTGCTTTTCCTTGCAGATTTTGTTTAACAGCAAAAGCCTTGATAAGCTTATTCCAGGTTCTGCCAAGTTATGCATGCTGTATAAATTAAATTGCGATAGTATTGCCTGAAAAACTTCCTTCCACAGCCTTTCTTGTCTTCCATTTACTAGCTGAGGCACCTTGCGGGGAGAGATGGACTGAGAAGTTGTATTGCAGGTTTGGTTGTTGCTGGCCTCTGAAAATTAAGGTCAGGACTTTGAAGTGATTGCCAGCATAAGCGTGGTAAAGTGCAGGTGCGTGTCCCACCTCTGATAGACTGTGAGCTCAGGCTTTCAAACTAAGGATCAACAAAGGGTAGCATGAGAGACCACAGAGCTGATGCAGTCACTGGTAGAGGTTGTGTGAGTCAATAAACCACAAAACACTAACCCTCACGAAGTCCTTGTGCTTACAGGGCTGCTCCTTTTGGCAGGTAGTTTGGTAAGACTCAGCCATTCTTGTTACCCTTGGTGTCCTATAGGCTGCTTATCACCCTGGCAAACGAAGATAACAGCATGGCAGAGTAAAATATCCTGCAGCAATCTTTTTGTCTAGAAGCTTGCATTGTACTCTATCCATGATACCATGGCCCGGGTACCATACCATGCTAATGTTACCACTGGCCTTTTAAGCATTTTATTACTGTAAATTGTTTTGGGGACCATGGCAGATCATGTTTCAAGTGGTGTGCTCACAAGATGGATAAAAAGGTAGCATTTCAAGGACTATGAAAGGAAGTAAATTTAGGCATCAAAGACATTTATGTTGGAATAAATTACGAATTAATTCCAGTCTCTTGTAACGTGAAGAAAATGCTACCTATTACCTATAGATAAAATGAGTAGCTTCTAAGAAAGGTGGAAATGTAAAATGCATGTGTTCCTTTGTGTGTGTGTGTGTGTGTGTCTACCATAAAACTCTATGATCACTTTTACCTGAGAGAAATTCCCTCATTGCTTCCTGGGACTGTTATCAGAGAGAAATATGACCGACCTTCAGGCTCTGCGTAGCTCAGTGTCTTAATATCTTTATAGCTTTTGTTCAGCTCCTCCAATATTTGTGTGTGTGTGTGTATCTTTTTCCTTAAATTTGTCGACATTTTGTTGATTATGCCAACTTCAGCATCTTCTTGGGCTGGTTGCACTGTTCACTCCTATTTCATGTTTAATTCCTTTCTTTTGAGAGAGATTGCACTGGGCGCTCAGAGTTTGTCAGTACTACTGTTGCAGTACAGTTGCCATGCTCAGGCATAAGTGTGAATTACAAAAACCATTCCTTTGTTTTTATGAATACAATCATCTCATTGTTAGAAATAATATATGTAGTGTTACTGAATAAGCTGGAGTTGCTGGAAAAAGCTTTCTGGCACTAGCTAAAATAAATGATCTATTCTTAATGTATTTGCATATTACACTATTATGTTATTTCTCTTAATACACATAACTGTAACGTTATTACAAACCTTAAGAAGTAAAGTTTATGGCATTTTTTAAAAAATCTGTGCATCATAGATTAGAAATTATTAGCTGATTAGCTGCAAGAATTTACCCTTTGTTCTACTAGTGCTGTCTTTTGATGATTATGTTGTTCTGAGATCTGTAACAACAGTGTCAATTTATCTTCAAGAAACCATGGCAATTCTTTTAAGCTTCTCAACAGCATTCTGAAAATGTGCATTGTTTTCCGACACATAGGTGGGATCTGAAGTCATCCAAAAACCTGGTCCAATATATCCACATTTAATCCTTTAAAAACATGGGTGTTTGTTATTGTTGCGTGGTTTTTATTCTTTTGAATGGGCTTGGAAAGACACTGTACACTCACATGTAACAATTGTAGATAAGCAGTTTTCCCTTTCTGTTCTTGACAAAGCAGAGTTACAGTTGTTTGCATAATCTTCAAAGAAATAAGCAATAAATGACTACTTCGGGGAGTAAAGACCAACACTTGTGATTTCCTGAAAATTGTGCTATGCAGAGATGAGCTTTTCAGGGCAGGCATGCTGTGGGCGGTTAGGTGTATGTATTTATAAAAACATTGATTTTGCCACTTCTGAACACTCATCCAACAAGGCTTTTGAGCATTTGGCCAGTGTCAGATAAGAAAAGGGCATAGTACCATCTTAGAAGGTAGATAATACCTGGCTGGTAAATGTTATAGGGGTAAAGAGCTTGTTATGCAAATCTGTGTGAGAGAAAGAATTTTGACACCTTCCCTTCATTGGGATGAAGGAACATACCTGCTTTTGCTTTTGAGGGAAGATTTAAACCAGATACTGCACATATGAGGTACTTAGGTGAAAGCAAAAATATAATTATTGTTATAGAGTCGTGCTTTTAATTAAATGCTCATTCAGTTGCATTACGTTCAAAGATAGTGCTCTAATACAGGCTAAGGAGCTGAGCAGCTCTGTGCTCCCAGTGGCCACATGCAAGGACAGGTGCTGAGTCTGAATCCTGACATGAGGAAACACAGCTTGGTAGGAAAGTTCTCCCCTACAGAAACACAGAATTCTCACTATTTAAGACAAATTCTAGTGTAAGCAAAAAAAAAAAAAAAAGCTTTTGAAATCTTTATTTACCAATATAGAGAATGTGTTGGCCTGCTGGGATATGTCATGGCACACATGTAACTTGTTTTCTGATTTATTTTGACTATATAAATCTGTAAGCAACCATATAAATTGACATGGAAAATAAGTGAATACATGAAACCGTACAACTACCACGATGTAAACAGTGATAAAGTAGATGCATTAGCGACTTGGTGAAACCTATGCATCTCTGCCATCAGAATAAACCCCTCCATGTCACCCATTACTAGGAATGAGCATTTAAAAATTGTGGTGGGTAGTCTGTTATAGGTGGATCAGTCTGTTTTATTGTGGTCAGTGTCAGCTGCAGGAATTTTCTGTAGGATTTGCTGGGTGAAAGCAGTGTGATTTTTCTAGTACTTGTTTAAGCTATGAGGAGAAAACAAGTTTGTTTTACACTTTTGCCAAAAGGGTAATTGAAAGTTATTTTGCTGGACAGGAAGAAGTTGTTAAAATTAAGTAACCTAAAGCAAATATTCCTCAATCCTAAATAGTCATTAATCACCTTTATTTTGGCTCTCCCAAAATACAGCTCCTCCCTCAGGTATCATAAACAGATGAAATATTTTTGCTTTGGAAATACTCAGCTGATACATTGGTGAGAGGTAGGCCTAAATGCCGAGATTTAATGAAACCTCTATTTAATGACTTAATTTTATTTTGCGATGAAGGAACTGATTTATGAAAGAAGTGTTCTGTGCTTCATCTTTGATATATATGGCAGAACTGAGGAGCAGCTTTCGGGTGCCTAGGCATGATGATGAAGTCCTGTCCTAGGTGCTTTCATCTTCCGATGGTACCTGTGTTTGGTCCATCAGAAACTGTTACACAGATTTGTGTTCCATAGGTGTAGTAGGGTATGAGATAAAAAGTTGTTGTGTCTGGAAGCATCAGGTGTTCACTGACCCTGTTAGAAAACATGAGTCTGAGAGAACTTCCCAAAAGCTGTCCTGCAACCAGGACTTTGTTCTGCTGTATCCTTACTTTTCCTGTTGCTTTCTTGCACATCCAGATATAAAGCAATCGTTTTAGATGCTGACTAGATTAGGAAAATATAACAAGTTGCACATTCTTCCTCATAAAAGTAGCTTTTAGTTCTTTTACATTAACAGGCAGCTTATTATTCATAACAAGAGTAAATTTAGTACAAGGTGTCATCTTTTCAGAATGTTATATGAGGAGACTGACTCTAGAGTCAGTGTAGCATTATTACTGTCAACAGACTCGACAGGGGTGCCAACCAGTGCCGCTATAACTTCCTTTATATCTAAACAGTACAAGAAAAACACATCCTGAAATTTCATTGTCGTCTTTCTGCCTTTTAATTTGGCTGTAAATATAAACAGGAGCTTAACATAGAAGAGAAGTATCAGAAGTATTTTATCCAAAACTGGTAGAAAGTCAAAAATAAGAATTCCTTCTTTACCTTTACAAGTACCTGAAAATCACTGATTTAAGAGAGCAATAGCATTTATTGGAACACAACTGGACTGGGATGAGGTGAAAACTTGGCTGTTCTGCTAAGTGGTGCTTCCCCCACCCCCGGCTCTGCTGGTCACCATGCTTTGATTTTGTAAGCTACAACTACATTAAATTGGTCCTTATTTCAGGTAATACCAAATCATCTAGCGGAAGCTGAAGATGGATGGCTTCTAAAATACAACCTGTTGTGAAGATATCTTCACAAGCAGGAACTGATTAATTGTTCATAAATGTTACTTCATTACCATCTTGTACAGTGTATATTTCCATGTGTGTCCTAACTGTTTTTGTGCTTTAAATTTGATTAAAAGATCGTGTCTTTGCTTACAAAGAAAAAGAAAACAATTTGACTTCCAGAGGCATTATAGAAAATTTTTGTTAAAAAACCAAGAACAACAACAACAAAAACCCAAAAAGCATCTCAAACTTTGTTTTTAAGAACTAGATTTAAAGAACAAATAAACAAACAAAACCTATATTTTCAACAAAGTTTGTGTTAGCCAATTGAGTTTATTTACTTATCACATTTATTATAATTTCCAAATATTTTTTCTAACATATTTTGAAGAAAGATTTTACTAGAAGTAATGCTGTGACAAGGAAAGAAACCTATAGAAATTATTTTGAAGTCTTTACCACAACTATAGTCTCTGCACATTTGGTGTTATTGAGAGAAAGTTGAGAGCTGTTAGGGGCATTAAATAACATCAAATAACTATTTTAGGCAGTCAGAGAGGTAAATATTTTTCAAGATACATTGCATTTCACTTAAGCATTTGAGGGGGAATTTTCAGCCAGAGACACTGGTCTTCTAAGATGTTATTGAAATGCCCAAATAAACAAAAAACCCCTCTGTTCTCTAAAGGTAACTGAAACTTTTAAAACAAAGGCTCAGTGTGGCCAAAGCTGCAGCTTTGATATCAAGTATCATCTTTGTAAGAAGTTTGGAACCAAAACAGAGGCTTTTGTTCCTTTGAATTATCAGCACAGCATTGCCAAATAGTAAAATACAAACTAATTCATTTTACACCACCAGGATAATCTGGCGTCTTGCACTTCCTATGCTTCTTTGTAAATATTCCCTCTCTGAACATTGTTGTCGTGATTTACCTGCTGTTCTGCAAGTCCGAAGTTAAATGAAGAGCGACTGTACAGAATACAGTAAATACTGCATCCTGGTGTGATCCTGGATGAAAAATTATGATAAGAACTTACCTGCCAACTATCAATAGACATTTCAGCTGGGGGGGCAATTATTTTATATGGTGGTAACGCTGGCAATAATAGATACTTTTTTTCAGGTATAACTGTATCATAATGGTTCTGAAATCTTAATTTAGAGGAAAATTTATATTTGCGTAGAAATACATGTCTGAAATAGTTGTAAAACAGGTTAGGTCCTGTGACTGTGCAGAATAAATTCTGAGAGGGAGGTTTGTTACATCTGAAAACCTTTCAGTGGTTTAGTAAAGAAAGAGACTGTCTTTTTTCTATCCAGTGTGCAGCTTTTCTCCTCTAGTCCTTTCTCCTGTCCTTCTCTAGGGTCCTTCTATTTTTTCTTATTTTTATATCCTGCTCTTCAAGCCCAGTCATCTTGTTAAGAACAAATGATGGAGGAGCTGCTGGGTGTTGGGGTGACAGCAAGCGCTATACATCTACTCAGAGCTGCTGAAGAAATTGCTTGCTTACCTATGAGAAGCTGGGCCATGGTCTGTGGACACCTATCAGAGGCTGAGTAGACAGGATAGAAATAATGCTCAGAGGCTGTGGAAAACAATTACTAATATGGCAGAGTTTATCAGTCACTTTGATAGAAGGGGTTTTTCAGCTTGTCACCAACATCATAGGGTTTTGGCTATATTCCCAACCGCTATTAGAGGATCAAATAACATCAAGTCTTCCAAACACCCTTTTACCACCTTCCCTTGAATATGAGGTTCTGACAGTTTCCCTACCCAGCTGCCGTGATTGCTGCTTTGTCACCTGAGAACTGAGTTATCACGAACAAAGCCAGCGTTGGCTCCATGTGGTCAGAAACAGAAGCTAGTTCAGAAAAAAACAACTGAAATATTAACAGGCAGGTCCTGCTGTAAGAGCATGACTCTAAAGGTCTGTGATTCTTATGTTTTCTGTGTATGAGATAAATTGGATCGTTTTAGATCTATTAGAATATTCTTTGTACATTTGCCTGCAGTGCTCTGAAAACTCAGAGTTAATTCCACCTTTAATATGAAGTAAGGTGTATCCATTTGCATAGTCCCAAGCAGAGAGGTGTGTGTGCTGCATTGTCTTTTTAGCACGCCAGTTACACTGGGTGACAACATGTTAATAAGCACAACAGACTGAGCCCTAAAAAGATGAGAACATGGAATTAAAAGAAATCTCTTGAATCGCCCATCATTATCAACATAATATTAGATGGTTTGCTTTGCCTTTCCAATTCAGAGATTATTGCAGAACTCCAGTGCTCTACTGACTCCAAGTCTCATAACTTTCAGCCTAAACATATTGATGCCCCTTTAATAGATATTTGTTCTTATTTCGACATTGCCTTTTCTCCCCTCCCTGATATTTATCTTCCTGAAGCATTTTTAGTAAGTGACCACATCTTTTCTTTATTTTCATTTTGAGAAGCTACAACCTATTCTGTTTCTGCCGTATTTTCTCATTTTTCACTTCAGTTCGTATGTACGATGGCTATAGGCAGGACATAAATACTATGGGCAGGTTGTTTATAGTGATTTCTTTAATGATAATAGTGACATCTTGCCTGTAGGGAGGGGAAAATGTCATTCAGATTTCATATATGATGTTATATTTTTCTTCTCTCCATCAAAAATTCAAATCCAGATGAATTAAGAAAGGACATATGATATGAGATTAGTGTAAAGCAATTGTTAGCTTCTTGTTAGCTGCTTGAACGTACTGGCAGCCAGCATTTCCAGTAATGGGGACATGGGAGGAGAAGGAAGTCAAGGTCTTGAAAAGATGACAGGTGTTGAAATGTCTTCATAAATGCCATAGAAACCACTTTTGTGTGTGACAGTGTCCCTGGCATGCCGGCTGTCTTCTGTACACAGCTCTGTCAGGACAACTGGGGCCAGAAGCTGGGCCACGCTCTGGCTTTGCTCTGCGCAGGGACTGAAGCAGGGCGCAGAATGCGTGCTCCACTTCTGCAGCTCAGCTTCTTGTTAGAGTGCTGTACCAGCTGTAGATACGGCTGGCCTCTGTAAATCAAATCCAGAGTGAAGGCTGGAAGTAATAACTAACAGACTTGAAATAAGAAATCAAGCTGCTAATAATTTTAGACCTGGGGTGTTGAAGTGTTTCTTTGGAGTGCTGGGCGACCTCTGTGGTGTGGTGAGCAGTGTAACCCCCTTAGGAATAGTTCTGGTATGAAATAATATGTCAGGAATTAAGCACCCTCTGCTGCTACTGGTGATTTCTTTGAATTCATATTTTGTTCTTCTGCATAACATCTGGCTGGAAGACATTATGTGCCTGTTGGGAGCATCCTGCTGCATTATCTCAGTATTGTCATAACCCACGTACCTATTCTGAAAAGCTTGATAGTCATAACAGTATTTTTTTCTCTCAATTATTCATCTCTCTGAGTTATTCACTACTTGAAACTTGAAGCATTTTAAAGGAAAGTAGCATCAGTACATTGGAAAAGTTATTTTCAACTGTACTAGTAAAAAGAAAATAACTGTCTCTCTTAACGAGTACTCTTTCCTAATATATTACTGAGGGCTTGGTTTGTTTTGTGTATTGTGTTGACAAAATAGGGAAAATGCTTAAGGAGAAGAAAATTCATTTGGCAATATAAAAAGGGCTTGTAAAGTGCTTGTTGAAGTACTTTGTGTGGCAGATGGTCTAAGCATCATCACAGTAGGCTCCTACTGACTTGGTTAGGCAGCACGTGGCTGCATTGGATAGGTTACATCTCCTTAAAACAATTATAAGAACAAACAGAAAACAAGGGCAGTTACATATAGCTAGCTATACATGTTGAAAGAACCTAATTAGTAAATCCCCTTTGATTAATTAATTCTGTGAAAAGTGTCTGGCACTTGAATTTAAGGCGGAGCAGAAGCACCTTGCTATCTGTCGTACAACTGGTGAGAAGCCATTCTGGCAGGATTAGGAATGAAGATTCACTCTAAGTGGGCAGTGATGGCTTGCAGCAAACCCTAACCTGGTATCCTTAGCCCGTCAGATGCTTTCACATTCCTTGTGTTCAGCTACAGACAAAAAGTAGCTTGTACAAATGAAAACATCATTGTGAAACTTTCCAAAGCCTGTCATCTTGGTCTAATAGCCAATGGGAAAATAAGAAGTTAAGATTCCATTGACCTGAATAGATATTTTTTTTAAAGCATTTTGGAAAATCCAGCAAATAAGCATTATTTTCCTTTATTTATTTATTTATTTATTTATTTTAAGAAGGTAATGTGTAGAGAAATAATGCATCAAAAGCATTGGCTGAAAATTGAAGTGTGGAAAAAAAAAATATAGGAAGTGAATACTTCAGTTTTTCAAAGATCTGATTTTGAAATCTTTATCCAAATAAATTTCCTTTAAGCTTTTCCTCATAATGCTAATAGATCTACAGCTTTAATAAAACCTAATTAGATCTCTGTAACAGAGCAGTGTGTATGTCTTTCCAGGACATGCATGTGCTTTGGACACGCTTGTATGCATGTGGGTTTATTTAGCCTTTTGTGCCTAAGACAAAGAAAAAATTTGATACATTGACTTTAATAAGTATTGTTTTTTTCTCTTTTAAAAAGGATAAGGCTTCATTGAATAAGCAATGAACAATATCTTATTTTTGAAACTGTCTGAAAATGGCAACAGGTATAAACAAACACAACCATGTGATGTTGAAACCAAGGAAATGGTGCATGCAAAAAACAAATTGCCTGTGTTTTTCAGGTAGCAACTTTAAGCCTCATGTCAAGATATTTTAATGTGTGTTGCATCATGTCTAAGAGTAGATGAAAATCTGTATTCACTTGATAGCAATTTATTAACTAACATGCAGTAAGTATGAAAGTATACCGCTATTTCTAAAAGTCTTGTTTTCCCCACTTATCAGAAATCAGGGGTGTGCTGTATTTCAGGTAGTGTTGGGTGCATTTTACCAACTCAAGTGTAACTGTACCAACTGGAATAACTATGATAACAGTGACTCCTGTGGTGATTGGCTGCTTAAGTTAGACCTGTAAAAGATGAAGAAAGAAAAACTTATGTCATCAAAGACCCCTGACAGGTTTCTTTTCTCAGATGGTAATACTTTTTTTTTTTTTTTTCTGGCACTTTGTATCAGGAACACATTTACCTTTGAGGAAGTCTTGAGAAGCACTTCAAAAATGCTTTTTAGAAACTAGTGGATCTTTGTTCAAAAACTTACTAAAAAATAAATAAATTTAAGTTTACTATACCAGAAAACTCTGTAAGAAAAAAGAGTACACTGTTGTAAAATTAATTGTTGCAGGATCAAGGCAAATAATATTTGCAAAATATTTTAAAATTTGAAAGACAAATACTGGCCGTGATACAAGTCTGACATGAGATAAATACTGACTTAATATTTCATGATACAATATTTTCAGCGTTTTTTTTTTTTTTTTTAATCACTTACCTGTATATCATTAACTGTAGCGAAAGCAGAGGGGTGCGTGTAACCAAGTGTAAGTCTTTTCTTGTGCTGTTGCTGGACACTTGCCTCCCACACACACACATCCCAAAAGGCTGGCAAAGGTCTTCCCATCAATCACTCTGTGTAAATACTTATTAGTTATGGACTTTGCAAGAAAGCCTACTGAGGCCTTATTGTCTTTTCAGTGAGAGACAGTTCTGCCTGCTCATCTGTTTTATTGGCCCGCAATGCTAACCTCATGCCAAAATTGTTATTGCTGTATAAATTAATGAGAACATGTTATTGCTTCAGCTTCTCAAAACTCCGTAATTGCAAATACTAGAGACATAATTGAAGTAACACTTTATAAAAAATTAGTCACCTTCCCCAAATCTTTTTCATGAAAATGCCATTCAGAATAATATCTGAAAATGCTAAGAGCTTGTTGCGAGCTTAACATTATGCAGCTTTTGCTTAGGTGATAGAATTGAGCTAGATTTTATTTTCTTGAGCACAAGAAAATACCAGTTTTTCTGTCCAACTATGCGCTGTAATAGGTTACCTGCAGACATGCATGTTAATATAAGAGCTCCCAAAGATCTGTGAAATCACTGCAAGCACCTCTGCCATTGTGATAAAGAAAGGTTATCCAGAATGTCAGATATGTGCATAATGGACAATTTATTGTACGTATTCCTTCCTGTGGAGCCTATTGAAAGAGTGGAGTTCGGTGCTTCGCTATGTACTTGGTGCTTCCTCATCAAGTACTCACTGTTTCACCCAGCTGGCTTCTATTTTTGATGCCACCAGCTTCTTTGTGCCAGTAAGCAGGAGAGTTTAAATTGCTCTCTTGTGCTTTGCAGAAAAACAAACAAAAAATTCCACTTCACTGAAGGCTTCTATTCTTTGGTCTGGCCTTGCAGCTGTTACTCATACACTTGCAGTGTGTGAGTAGCCAAGTAGGCATTGAAGTTGTTGGACAGGTCAAATATCCTGAAATTTAAGTGTCAGCGTGCAAGTCTTTTCATAGCACCAGGCACTTGATGGTCAATGTTGAAGATCAGAATGCAACTGCTCCGTGCTTTTCAATAATGTGCACTCTGTATCCCGTTGAAGAAATCAATACTGAAGTCACTTTGCTCTCAAGGAAAGAAGAGGTTAAAAAATACAAGTGAGGCAACAGCATGACCCAATTCAAAATCAGACCATTGAGTGCTTTGCTAAACTGTAGACAAGGAAAGTGTCAGAAGGAGCTGGACAACAGGGTTCACTTGAAATACTACTTGAAAAATAATCAATCTTGGACACTTAAATAAGAGATTTGAGTATCTGTTAAAATATTCTGTGTCTCTTAAAATTATGAAAAGATCTGAAAGTGTTTATGCAAATACAGACCATGAGATGTTTTGCATGTGAAGCTCCCCTTCCCCATCCACAGCAACATTGCTAACCATTGCATTAGAATTCGGTTTGTACAGTTGTTTTTTAGCAGTAATGACTTCCAACCTTCTTTAATATTTTATGTTCATTATGAGCTCTATTAATACATGGAAGAGCTGACTGTTAAAACCAGCATTATATTGTCAACAAAATTTAAAGGAAGCATTTAAGCAAATTCACCAAGGCAGCAAGCTAAATAGGGTGTTTTAACTAATCTGGTAGAAGAAATTTTACTCACTGCCTATGGATTTTTTTTTCCCTTTACTGCAAATCAATCAGTGCACATCTGTGTGGGTATACTAGTACTTGGATGTCATCATTTTATTAGAACTTTTAATATTGCACAGTTAGTTATGGAAAACAACATGAAATAACAAATCACTAAAAGAGAACAATGTTGTCAACACATTCCTACTTTAATTTAAACAGTAGCTTAGGAAAAGTAATTAGGTTGACAATAAACTACACTAACTCTTCTCATGCTTGTAGGTTGATAATGAAGTAATCAGCAAACAAATGCTTGAGAATCAGTGCTGAACATGTGTGTGCTTGCTTTTTTAACACAGAAGTCATCAAAAACGCTTAAACAGAAGTCATCAAAATAAGAGGAATGATTTGTGACTTGATAAATTGCATTCCTCAAGAGTAGAACTTGTGATGGGAAATTGGTCATTAGTGGAAAAAATGTCCAAGTTAGATCCAGCTTAGAAGTTTGCAGAAGTATTTTTGAAGCCTATAGACAGAAAGGGCAACATAACCATGAGGGCTGAGGAAAACAGTTTCACTTATCATAGAATATATGCGTCTTAACTTTAGGAGATCTACATTTATTGTGGTAGTGGTCTCAGTGGCTGAATACAATCTGATAGGTTAAAAACAATATCCTTTTCTTCACCTTTCAACTCCTAGCTTTTCCATTAAATATGTATATAAATATATATAATCCAAGCCCAACAAATTTTAAGTATATGCAATGTGTAAGAAACCTCTAACAGGATTTTCACAACAGGAAGGTGAAGAGTCTTGTATACTGGCAGAGGAGAGAGGCGTTTTTGATCTTGTTGAATGGCAGGGATCGGGTTTGTGTGTACAAGGCCCAAACAGGAATCTTGCTGCAAGTACTTTAGAAGGAATTTAGGATAGACTCCTATTTTGCAATCTTTATTTGGAGGCTGATTGCATATATTAATTCTCCTAAGGCTCACAGTCAATTTATAAGTTGCTCACTGACACGAGCATGATGGGCCCCTAATGATGAACATCATTACTCACTTCTATGGCTTTGCACACTGGGTACAGTCCAGCTGTTAAGAGCACAGCAGGTTAAAAAAGATGGTTACAAACACAGAAGAATCTCTTACACAACAATAACTTCTAAAATTTATTCTTGAAATAGCTCATGATTGTGACATCTAACATAATCAGTAGAGTGGTTTTTTTTTTTCCTTTTTCTCTTATGTAAGTGCATCTGACACTGCTCATGTATCTCATAGTAACCTTCTGAGGAAGTTGTATAATTTCCAGTCCACAATTTACATCATTTCTGGTAGAATTGTACCTGACTTGCTACTGATCTAATTAGAAATCAGACTTGCTATGTTCTGGTCTTGCAGAAAGAGTGAGTCTGAAGTTTTCCGTCACACTTCCAAAGAATGTCCTTCTCCATGAATCAGCCTTGATTTCCCATGGCTAATTGTATTTTGCTGAATCTTCAAATGAATTCATTTGAGTTGTGAAAAGCAGTCTCCTCCATATCCCCTTAGAGAATTAAGTAAACCTAGCTCAGGTCCCTCTGGCACCTTTGTACAGTTTTTGCTGAACTCTGGCAAATTATCTATTCCTGCTGCTCTGAAAATCTCAAGTTGTATAACTCAAACAATGTTCTGGCAGCTGTTTCTAGGTGATTTGGAGCCATCTAATTTCTTTGGAGCAAGCAGCTGTATTTCTGCTCTGTTCCTAACTAGCATTTCATTATTGAGGCTGTCACATGCAGGCGATGGAAGCATTAAACACAGCGGCACCGTACCTGATGTTGACAGCTGCGCGTATTGGTGCAGCATTCGGTGACATCTGCACAATTACTATCTTGCCTAGTTCTCAATTAATCTAATGAGGAAGATATACCATTCCTAATGTACAAATCATCTAGAAATTGTCCTATTCTCCATTTTCTGAGTGCATCAGAGCTCTGAGCTTTTTTATATATATTTCAATCATTTAAATGCCTTTCTGTGCCATAGCAAGAGATGGTTTCCTGCATGAGGTGCCCGCCCTAAGAGCTTACAGGCTGCACACTCTCTGTGGTAGTTTTATTTTCACAATCATTACTGTTCCTGCCTCAGTGTAATAGGGAGTTGCTCTCTTTCTTCCACGGTGTCTCCCTGGGCTCCCTCCTCCTAGCTACTGGTCTGGGTGCAGTTGGAAGATGCCTTTATAGCAGAACACAGCTCTCATCTGGAAGTGGAAGTAGGAATTCCAGTAAAAAGAATTTTTATACTCCTGATGGCATCTGTAGGAGGATTTGTACTGACGTTAACTAATCCAGGTTAAAAATAAATAAATAATGAAAACAATGTATTGTGTTAACTGAAATGTTGAAGAATTCATGACAGTTTTTTTCTGAAGATTTTTGAAAGAGCAAAAAAAACACTTGAGCTGTCTTCTTTTTAAAAGCTTTTTTGTTGTTGTTCTAAATGACACTTTCTTCAGAAAAAAAAAATAAATTTAAAATTCTTGCAAAACTTGTTCAAATGAGGAAAAATAATTTCACCTGACTTTTTTTTTTTTTTTTTCCTGAAAAGCTTTAAAAATAATCAATTACTTCCATGGCTTTAGTGTCAAAAGTAGTTAGTTTTATATAATGCTTCTGTGGATAATTCTTCTTTTTAAAACCTTCACAAGAACCAGTAGTAAATAATCAGTGATTTAGTGGCTGAAACAGAATAATCAAAATACTCCAGCAAGGAAAATATAACAACTTAATGATTTCTTTTGTGATGAAGAAGCTTGACATGTTCTTTCTCAATTCAGTAACTAATCAGCAGATGAGATAAGTACATCTGTATTTTCACTGCTATTTCTGTGGTTGTAGAAGGTTTCAAAAACAACCCTTTATTATCTATGTGTTTTGGGAAATTGTTAAATTCAGACTGGTATATTGCATGCCTTTTATATTCAGAAACAAAGATCAGATGCTTAAAGAGGAAGGTTGAACTCCAAAGCAGAAGTTGGGCATTTAGAGGCATGGTATTTCAGCTTTTAGGTGAATGTCTACTCACAAAAGAGCGTAGTCCTGAGCTGCTTGGTGGCAAGTATCTGTAAATCTACAAATGAATTTCTAGTTGTTCCCCCAGACTTGTTTGAAGTTGCCATATAATTGGATTCTCCTTGCTTTTCTTCATGCTGTGTGACATTGTTGGACCAGGACCTGTGGTGTAATCTTCTCCTTGCTGTGGTCAGCAGATACGTGGTGGGATCCTGTGTCCTTGGAGGGGAGAACAACGGTAATGTTGCTCCAGAAACCTCCTGAGCTTTGTGCTAGGCACAAACCCAGCCTGCAAGGCACAGTGCCAAATGCAGCTGCCCTGTTCAATGCTTTGAAGTCATTACTTCAGCACTGAGGGCAGAGCTTTTGCTTGCAGAAGTCAGGTAGCTTTACTCTTGAAATTTCTCTGTAGTCATCTCATACAACTTGTGTTCCCCTCGATTGTTGATCAAGATTGATTGTTGATTCAGATGTGATTAGTCTTTTGGTATGGCACAATTTGTTGTGCAGAGCATGTCTTGCTTTACTTTATGTTATTCTTAATGATGTATAGTTGGCAGAAGGATAAACAAAAGGGCTTTACAGCTCAAAAAAAAGAGTTGTTAGCTACATTGTTCAATATGTTTTCTGAAGTCTTTTAAAAACATACAGGAAAATTCAGTTTTTTCCTAATGGGATGTCCTGACTTGCCCATCTGTAGGGATAGGGAGGTTTATAAAACAGTCATTGCTTTATAATTGGACTACAGCATTTCTGTGTTCTTTAAAAAGTTGGGGGTTTGTTTGTTTGTTTGTTTGTTTTCTCCTTTCACAGCGGTTACACAGCAGAGCTGGAGTATGTGGTTAAATGGTAACTTCCTATCACACTAATGCTTGCCCACTTACTTTTACTCTCAGTAAGTCCATGCTCATTATATTTATAGCATCTGAAGTGGTCAGTTTGAAATTCAGAAGACGTTTCTAAATTGAAAAGTAAGTGGGTAGCTTGCATGTTAAATGATGTTCATTCATACTGATGAATGGAAACTTATTTTGAGGATTTCTCCTCTTTGAGGAGTGACATTCTGTGCATCACTAAAATAGAACAGTAATTCAGTGACAATGGGTTTAAATTTTACTCATTTCAAATAACTCTGTTAATCTTATATAGACAAAAAAAAAAAAAAAGGACAAAAAAGGACACTCATTTTGAGAAAATTCTTAGGATATCCCAGGGATTTACCTGATGCATCTTCAGAGTTATGGACTTTCGAGTGAAGCTTTTGGATGTGTTGTGTAACTTGAAGTAGGCTTGCAGAGGAGCTTAGTCTTAATTAGAAGCAGTGAGGATGTTACAACACTCAGTTGTTCTGTTCTGTTCCTCAAATTACTTTAAAAATTGTATTAATTTAAAACATGTCTTTGTATCTCTCGACTGTCACAGAGTCAATGCTGTGAGCTGCTCTGTTTAATAATATCACTTAATGAAATGCAGACAGTCTGTGTCTTACTACATTATCACCACATGCAAAAGCTCATCTTCACATGGCAGCAAAGGAAAACCGTGTGTGTGTGTGTATTTATATATATATATATTTTTTTTTTTTTTTACTTTTTTTTTTTTTTTTGGCCTTGGGATGCCTTGAGATGAAAGACTTTTCTCTTTTTAACTTCTTCACTAACAGCTCTAAAGAGTTGGGTGTTTCTATTTATTTATTTATTTATGTGGCTGATTTGCTCTTTGGATTAAATGGCAAATCCGAGGGCTGGAGCACCTCTCCTATGAACACAGGCCATGAGCTGGGGTTATTCATCCTGGGGAGATGGTGCAGCTGCATGCCTTGAAGCACCTAATGGGGCATAGGGCAAAGTTGAGGAGGGACTGTTTGCTAGGGAGTGCAGTGATAGAACAATGGGCTTTAAACCAGCACCTAGTGGCAGGTGTCCCTGCCCATGGCAGGGGATTGAAACTAGATGATCTTTAAGGTCCTTTTGAAACTAAACCATTCTGTGGTTCTACTGTGAAATGTTTTTTCCTAGGAGCTGATGGCAGAAGAAATGAGGGAGAAGTTTAAAAGCCATAAACATTTTGCTGTGATAACGACAGGCTTAATTAGTGCTGAGCCAGCCTATTACTACTCAGCAGCAAACCAGACAACTAATGGTTGAATTAAATGAGGGTAAATGTACTTGTCTTAATATTAACTGTTAATTTTCCCATAAATTTTGTCTAGTTTACCTAACCATTCCAGGGGAGTTCAGTGTAAAAATACCAAAGATGCTTAAGTGTAATTGGTGTGCTTCTGCACTAGCACATCCAATTGTGATGCTATCTGCCTACTGATCCTCAGTTTATTCTCCAGCACCTCAAATGAAAATGTTCAGTTTTAAATAAGCTTGTGATTTGGAGTTTGTTGGTGTCTTCTTCTCCTGGATAGTTATGATCTGCAGCAGTGTCTTGAAAACAAATAAAGCCAGTGGAAGGCAACTTGCCTGTGAGAATCCCAATGGTGGTACCCAAAAAGAAGGATGTGGTGTGCTGCTGTCCTAAATGTTATGGGGCTAAACCTGAGAAATTAGGGCTTTTGGCAGGGCTCTACACCTGCAGATGTTACATACCATTTTCTGAAAAACCCTCTCCCCTGCTACCTCCACAATTTTGTATGAATGAGAACCATAGATCGAGTAAATGATGTGACTGCTCCTTGAGATGAACAAAAGTATGACGTGACATACCATATATTGTTGTCCAAGTGCTTGGGTAGGATGCTTTGGGCTACATATGTGCTTACGTAATGTTTTCAAATAGTCTCGTGTAACCACAAGTCATTTACAATACTTTGACATAAAATTCAAAGTCTGCTCTTGTAGCTGAACTTTAAGACATATAATTGCCAGCCTTCCCGAACTCCAAAAGGAGGAGAAAAAAAATACTTCTGTTATTATTTTTCCTCCTGCTGTGCAACAATGACTTTATCCAAAATTTCATTTGGCAGCATATTAAAAATGTGCAAAACAAATTGTGGCATTTTTGTTACTTTGTATGCCTAATTTACAAGGCAGGAAATCAATTTGAATAAATAGTAGTGCATAATTTAAGTAACGTTTGGCACAAAACCTTGGCGTCAGGTTTCCATAAGATATAAATTTAAACGAACAAGTCTGTTAGCTGCCTCAGATGGACCTGTAGCAGAAATCTGCAGACAGATTTGTAAATATGGAAGCAACATTAGTCACCTCTGTAATGGAAAATGTCTAATATCCTGCGTACATATATCAGGATAATTACATTGCAAAAAGTTACCAGATGGCACAGAGGTTTGTATACAGTTTTCAAGTGAATTAAGGTTGTAGGAGCCCAGAGAGAGGCTGTTAAAAGACATTTCTGTACAGAAACTGTGAAATCTAAAGAAGTAAGCAATAACACTCATGCTGAGGGAATAGTTAAAATAATTACACAATAACTAATGAAACTCTGAGGGTCTTATTTTTCCAAACATGAGCATTACCGTAGTCTTGTTAACATGCTGTTTTCAAGAATATAGTAAAATAACAGTTGAAAAAATATTTTCCATTGCTTTAAAACATACATGAATACTGAAGATAAGCCACCTATCTACTGATCACCTATGTCTGTTAAACCAGCTTTGCTGTGCTGATGTCTGAAATTCTCTACATTCATGGCTGAGGCTGATGATCAAAAGCTGGTATCCCTTGAACTGCTTTCCTGGTTACTGAGAGTCCCGTCATGCATCTTTATGAACATTAGATGAATCTTGCACTGGTGAAATAGAGGAGGCAGTGGTAAGATTTGCTGGCTGATTAAACAATGAGGGAACATCAGAGTTTTGGTAACAGACTTGTCTCTTGTGCAGATTCCAGAGCTATGTTGAAGACTTGGTTTGGACCTGTAGGCATAGATGTTGGAAGTGGTGCATGAGAATGAACGTGACAATGCCTGAGACTCTTTAAGGAAGGCTGAAATGAAGGAGTTGTCAGTCCTAGCCGTTTTTCAGAAGGTGTTGATGACATCCTTTTGTTGTATGGCCAATAGTGGGAATCACTGCAGTTGATTGGCAGTCTTTCATTCATACATCTGTAATAACTGAAATGAGCCTAGAGATCTGTTCTGAAGTTGGGCAAGAATTCAGTTACAGCAGAGGAATTTCTTGGAAACAAATTTTGTCAAAAGTGTCGTGCAAGTATGTGTTTTATTGTCCTTGTGGTAACTAGTTCGGGGTAGAAGAATGGATATTTAGATTACCGAAACCATTCAGAAATTATGAATATAATAGAGAAAAACATGTTGAGTCAATATGGACCACCCACTTTTTCATAGGTTAGGAATTGAACTGCTTAGAAAGAGTAATCACAGTAATCACTGCTTATGTTTGTTGGACAAGATTTAACTTGTTTTTTGCATTTTAAAACACATGAAGATCTGGTAGATATTAACTCCTTTTCAGAGCACCATCTAATGATTTACTTTGTTGACATAGTGCCATTTTTCTCTGTGAAATACAACATTTGAGGTAGTCATATGGCTGCAGAGGCTGTAAGTTTGAGCTGAGTCACCTGAGGTAGGCTTTATTCCTAGTTTTTTTATTGGCCTTTTTGTATGCCTGGAGACAAATCACTTCGTTTCTGTCTTCCATCTCCTTCGTCTGTTAAAATGCAGCTAATGATAGTGATTTCCTTCATTAAACATCTTCAGATCACTAATCCAAGCCACTATTTAAAAGTTAAGTATTACTTATTACTATATTCCCCCCTTCTACAATGATCCCTGTGCAGAATGTAAGCCTGAAGCACATGCTTGACTGACTTCGTAAATTGAAATAGACTGAAGCATATGTTTAACATCTGTCTTTAATTGGGTACCTATAGATGGAGACGAACCCATGAAGCATTTCGAGGTCTCTAATTTCGGAATTTGCTGCTTTCCAGCACACACCAAAACTCCTGTTTGCTCATCCTCAGGGGAATATTACCGCACTCATCTTTCTCAGCAGTCTTTTCGAGGAGGAGCAGTGTGCCCTGCCTGAAAGGAGTTTTATTAGTAAAATGAGCTTTTATTTAACTCCTTACAGTTAACTTGCTAGTTTCCTCATTTATTCTGAATTAGAAAAATAGTCCTGTAATGCTTGTTATTTTTTTTTCTTAAGATTGCATCCATATAATTCTACTCATTAATTCTATTTGTTAATTCTTTCATGGTTTCGAATTGAGTTGACACTGGTTTGTCATGGAGGTCACACTTCTAGAACTACAATCTTGACAGCACCTGGCTCCATTTTATCTGATCGTCTTCTTGTATGATGAAACGTTTCATCCCAGGTAGCCTTCCCTAGCATTAACTTCATTGCACAGTTTATGAAATTCTGAATGACTTAATTTATCATGCAGTTACAAATAATATACATGAATTTTCTGTTCTGCTCATATGAGAATGGAGAATTTCAGCAGTTTACATTGCCAACAAATAGAAATAGCAGAAAAGCCTAAGCTTCAGCATAGGTTTGCACCCCTTGATACAAAACAGAAGCACACTGCTTTGGCTTGGAGATGTTACTGTGTAGCTGCCATTGTGTTTGTAATAGAGAAAATAGTTTGCAGCAATTACTAAATATTACATAGATGTTGTGGTCTCTGAAGTAAGCATCTGTTTTGAATGTGCTATTTTTTTCTGTGGGACAAAAGAAGTGAAATGATGGTGTGCTGATATTCTGTAGGCTCTGATGTATTTCGGGGATCGCTTGGGCTCTTCCTTTTAAGCAAAATTTTAATTTTACAACAAAATGTTTAGTGATATAAATCTGAATGCTTGCACCAGATAAACGGAGGCTGGATCCACACAGAGGCTGCATGGGATGTGCACTTCAGTGCTCTTACAGCATTCTATTACTCATAAGACATTTAGCTGTTTGTTATGAGAAAGCAGCAAATGGAGACTGGGTTTGCACCAGCCACTTCTGAAGGGAGAGAAAAATGAGGCTCAGGGAGCTGTTTTTTTGGCTGCTATGCTACAGCTAGGTTTATAATCATAATTCATTCCTGGTGGAAATTTTAAAAGAATTGTTTGAAAATTGGAACGTATTTTGTGCATAGTCAGCATTCTTTAAGGATTTCATGTCGGTAATGGAATGTGTTTGGAAGGGGCATTAAAATAAATTTAGATGAAATAACCAGTGCAGTGGGTCTTGAGTGGTGCAAGATTTACAATAGGAAGCTAGAAATCATATTTAATTTGAATCCAAATTCAACTTAATCACTGAAGATTAGAAAGTAGCTATCATCTGGGCTTTGAGGAATGACTGACATGCTTGCTGTGTTTGCCAGCCACTATGAAAGGAATTTACTGCTGTCTTTGACTATTTTGAAAGCAGTAATCTAATTGCTAAGTGGGAAGGAATGTACAGACCATCTTGCTGCTTACTTAGTAAATGAAATTTTTTTGCAGGATTGCTATATGGAAACAGAGTACAATAAAGCTTATTAAAGTTGCTGTAATGTAACAAAGAGATTAAAAGCGTTATCTTCAATGTGACAGCTACATTTTGTTCTCTAGGGAGTGTTTTGAAGCATTTATTCCCTGCCAGAAAAAAAAAAAGAAAAAAAACCTTTCTGGTCTGACACATTGAAGTTTCACATAAGAAGTAATAGTGTAAAATTAGTAGACCTCATCATGAATAATTCAGGATTTCTAATTTCATCTGAGGCCTGTCTTTACAAATTAAGTTAATGGTAAACTTAATGGTAAATAGTGATTTGAATGAGATAATAGACTTCTTTTTCCTCCTAAAAATTTAAATACTGGAACCAATTATAAAAACTAGATGAAAGACAGAGCCCAAGTTTTTAAACTCTTCATGTTATTTATAGTTCTTTCCAGATCGCCCAGTAATTATATGACCAAGTAAACAGGTATTGATTGCAGAAAATGGTTTGAAAGAAGAGATGAGTGTATCTCATGTGTTCCCTGTGCAGTGTGATTATTGAAACCACTCAATAGCCTCATCTGGACTCCAGTGACTTCTTGTGCACTTATACATGGTAGCTACTTATTTAGAAGAAATATGAGTCTTGAATTACATTTGTGATGTGCAGTACAACGTAGAATGAGGGTATGTACTTGCTGATGGTTCTCTAAACCAGTCCAGCAATTCCTTATCACACAAGTAAGGAATCAGGCCTCATCTAGAAGCTTGGAATACCTTGGTCTCTGTAGCAACAAGCTTAAAGATCCCTAAAGATCGGTCTCTGGACCATTATGTGAAAAAATAAATGCCTTTCAGTATTGCAAGGAACAACAGCCACTTACAGTTTCAGAATGAAGCAACTGCTGAAAAGCCAAGTTAGAATAAGCATGGACTCTTAAGAAGGCAGGGACAGAAGGAAGGAAAGCACCCATAACTCTGTCTCCCAGAAACCATGTAAAAAAACATAAATCTATGCTTGCCATACTTGGTGCCACCTTCTGCGCTGTGCAGCCCTTACTAGGACTTTCCCCAGGGCATATTCCTGTCAGAGAGCAGAGAACTACACAGTAAAAGCTTAGTGGCATGCAGAATGAAGGCCTCCAACCTTAAACACAAAGTCTCAAATGTAAAAAAAAAAAAAATAAAATCAAGTTCTATGCCTGCTGATATACTACTTCATTAGGAAATTAGGAATACACTAAAAGTTCCTTTCAGAACACTAAAATGGCCTAAATAAAGCCCTTGCACTCCTTCAGAAGCACAAGAGAGTTTCATTATATGAGTAACAGGCAATATATGGGTGAGTTTTAGAAAAAACTTCTGTCAGGGCCACCATGCACTGATGAAATGAAATAGTATCAGTAGATTCCTGAACCAACAACTCAAATCTCATAATAAATTCTGTTTTTTACTATTGTTTTCTAACCTGCAGTCATGGGATGTCAAGCTACAGCACACATCAGCAGGTGACATGGCTATGAAGGCTTCTGGGTTGCTTTTGATTTGTTAATGCTCTTCCCATTTGCTTGTGTACCATTCTGAAGTTTCTAGGAAGACTTTTTTTTTTTTTTTTTTTTTTAGTAGCATGAATACTAGTTGTCTGGACTCTCAGTTTCCCAAGATGTGAAAGGCAAGACACACTTTCTGTGTCCCAAAACGCATGGCTTTATTGTGCATAAGAACAAGTGGCATAGAGACTGTTTTCATGCCTATTGATCCTGATAGCCCTTTCTGTAAGAAGGTGATCTACAAAGCCTGAATATCTGTTTGTACCATGTACAGGATAATGTTAACATCAGGTTATATAGTTAAAATATGTGATTTTAAGCGTGGACATAGTCCAGTTGGAAGTCAATAAGAACATTTCTGCCTTTAAGCCTGCATGTAAATGTGTAGGAGAAAAGCCTTAGTTATTAGGTAGGTGTGTATATAAATATTTATATTCGTGTTCGTGCACATACACATATAAGCTGTTATGCAGCAATAACTACAGAATATATCAATGTTTAATATTCAAATGAGAGAGCAGAAAATATACTGTCTCTAAGTAGTCTGCATAGCAAATGCACAAATAAACAAAAATCAGACTTGGGAAATTTGACAAATATTTGAACTCTCTTTTGGATCTTCTGTATTCTGAGCATGTAACTGTAGCTTTGTTTTTGATGTTCTCTGAGCCCTGTGTGTTTTGGTACCCAGAACAGCAGTAAATTGAGTGTCTGACAGCTCCTGAAATCCATGTTCTGTTGCTTTCAGGTTGAATACCTTCTGAAATCAATGAAAGAAAATGTACAATCTTTATACATGTTTAATGTATTTCTGCAAGAAAAGGTCAAATGAAGTGGAACATTTCATTTTTGGTGATCTTGTGCTTGTGGTGGCAGATGGGAATTATGATGATCAGATCCAGCTGGTAGCTGTGCTACTCTTAAAATGGGGAGAAATGTTTGTGCCTCAGTGAGAGTGGGGGGAAGATACAGAACCATCATAAATATCAAGAATACATTAACCTATGTGCCTAACCTGCTGCTTGCAGATTCAGTATGCTCCAGTTAATTACTTTTACGTTGAACTAGAAGGTTTATTTTGCAACAAGTATTACACTACTATTTTCTCTTATTTGTTACACACATAGGGCTACAAGAGGGTTCTCTAAGGCACGCATGTTTATGTGCATATCCATGTGCTTAAGGTGGCGTCTTCTGGATGACAATAACATCTAAAATACCTGCTTCTTAACTTAATGGTTGGTGAAAAAGATATCAAAGTATCTAACATCTAGTGTAGGCATGGAATCAAATTATCCTTAACAATGCAAAAAAAAGAAAAAAAAATGTGAAGGCAACTTTAAAGCTACTCTCTAATATTTAATACTAATTTTAGAACAGATGCAGAACAGGTGCAATGTATATCTTTTTTTTTTCTTTTTTTTTATAATTATTGTTTCATTTTGATCTTTCTGTAAGAATAAAAGAAATTCCCACCATCTCCAGTTAGCAGCAAGTTCCCTAAAGACAGTGATGGCATGAAATAAAAAGGCAGGAACTGATTTCACGTTATTGGATGATTTAGGAATAGGCACGGTCTCAAAGTTAACAGGTATTGGCAGACGATAGTGGGTGCTAAGTAATTTCTTGTCTCTTTTAGATATTGAATATCTGCATGGAGAGAACTAAATAGAAAACACCCAGGTTCAGGAAATCAAAGCTTTCTGAAAGTGAGCAATTTTGGCTGTCAGTGACCCCCACTTCCTTATTTTCAAGTTTGGGACTCAGTTTAATTTCTTCAGTTTTTGCTTTTTGGATTCAAAGTAAGCCTATCTGGAAAAGCTTCAGATCCCTTCTAAGAAATCTGTGCTGAGCTGCAGTTTTGTTCAGGCCTCCTAATGTCCGAGAGATAGGACCTCTTCTGAGACCTAACAAATCCTACTGCTTAGTATATTACAGGGGGAACCTTCAAGATTAAGAAATTTTTCTTAATGTCCAGTTTGAACGTCCTCTCTGCAGCCTTATACCATTTCCTTGCATTCTAATTGTGTTGCTTTTTTCTCTTTTCTTTTCTTTTTTTTTTTTTTAATAATAAAATTGTGCTGTATAGTTATGAATATCTGAGCTGAATTCTGCTTTTTCTGATCCACTGTTAGAGCAGACCATGAACTACTTCAGCTCTACATGTGCTGGACTGGGTTTAAAACTACTACTCCCTTATGTTTGACATTACTGGAAGGGTTTTAGGGACGTGACAACTGAATGATTCTCTGTATGATAGTCAGGGAGAGGGCAGATCTTAAAATAACATCTGAATTTTATGTATTTGTAGATACAGTCTGCATATCTGGCTTTCTCTGTGTGGATTGCAGTGCAATTCAGGTGAGGGCAAGTGCCTAATCCAGCTCTAGAGAAGAGTATTTCCATTCTTGAGCTCCCTTGCTTCAGGGTTAGTTCCTCGTGCCACAGGTCCTCTGACCTTGCTGCTCAGGATTTTGTGGTTGTGAGTGGGCATACCCGGGGCTTTGCAGCCACTCGTGGTTTTTAAAGGATTTCATGCAATACAGCATACAGATCTTACTGTAGGAAGCAAAACCATTTACTTGTCCAACTGGGGTATTGAGCTCCCCATCTCTTCGAGGTTTATTTGGTACCTTAATTGCAGCTTAACTGGCATAAAAGGCTTTGCACTAAAAACATTCAATGTGTATCCTATTAAAATAAATAAATAATAATAATTTCAAGATTTCACTTGAGCTCAGTAGGGTACTTTTGGAACACAACCTTTGTCAACCTGCCTGGCCAGAATATGCAGCCCTGCTGCCTTCTCAGTAGGTCTGTCTGTCGTGTGCCAGAATGGTCTCTGGTAGTCATATATTGTTATGGTTTGTTATCCTGCTTGAATTTTAATTATAAGGGAGCTGACCTTCATCCAGGTCATTGTGGAGTTGAAACGAGTTGTGCTGATGACCAGTGGTTGTTCCGTTCAATGGCAGCAATGAGATCTTAGCCTGGCAGGTAGCTTAGCTGGGGGAAAACCCTCGGCATCACGCAGCCCGTATGGACTTCTGGGATGAGAATACACAGCCACTGCTGTATCTAGGAAAAAGTCTTAAGTATTATGGCTCCGTTTTTTTTTGCCTACTTTTTGTTGACAGCGAGTCTCACTTTAAGGTTTCCAAACATTGCACTGTACTAACTTGTTGTTGTTCTAGTAGTCCATATTTTTGTGAATGGGAAGGGTCAAAAATACTTTTTTTTTTTTTTTTTCTAAATAGTAGTAGTTTTTTTTAGGACGTTGTTAGAGGTAGGTGTCTTTCAGAAGGTATAGTAGTTCTGTCAACCCTTAAATGGCTTAAACATTTCTGGATCTCAGACACATTACTCTTGAATATTTACTTTCTCTTTTTTCCCCGAGCCCCTGACCCTCACATTAGGATGCATAAGGCCTCATTTGAAACAAATTACTTTTAAAACCAAAGCTCTTTTCAGCCCCAGGAGATGTACATGATTAGAGAGTTACTAAGCACTTTAACGCAATCACTCAGGCTGTAAGAAAGAAATATATTAATGGAAAGCGATCAGCAAGAATCAATAATTTGCCGGGAGACCTCAGTGAGAGGGAAAAGAAGTCCCTCTGGCTTTTAATTTTGGAATCCACATTAAGATGTGCTGAGTACTCATGATCCTCATGGGATTCATCATTCCTTATTAACAGCGGATAGAATGATTTTGCTTGCGAAAAAAAAAAAAAAGTGCACGTGACAAGGATGGAGGAAAACTCAAATCTGTTATTCTTGAAATGATTTAGAAAACCCTTTGAGCTACTGGCATGTTTTCAGTAAGTTCAGTTCCACGGATAAGGCTGGTTAAGGTGAGCAGAACAAAACAGACGCAAGCTGCCTATCCTGTGGCTGTGAACATAACAGAAACAATTTGATGTAGCCTTTTCCAAATACAATTATCTAATAATTATGTCTCGCATAGGGTAATGCAGAGTTTTCTGAGAGTGCATTTCCCCATGCTTCCACAGCTGTACAAATGATCTGGTAAGAGAGAATTTGACCTGAGTTATCTCATGTGTGCCACACTGCAGAACTGAGGTTGGTCACGTTTGTGCTGTAGTGCAGGGGATCTTCATGCACACACACATAAATGTATGATGTGTATGTATGCATGTATGGATGTCACATGGGTGTGTACATATGTGTATGTAACTTTGCAGTGTTGCAGTTAGATGTCTCTGGCCCAAAAACATTCTGGCCCAAAGAAATCACAAAACTACTGCACTAATTACCCTGCTCCCAGCTTTGATGTTTTGTTTTCTCCTACATAATGGCTGTGTAATAAGCAGTAATTTACCCTGTCACTGCATTGTGAAGGGGGAAAAAAAAAAAAAAAGAATTACTCCCCTATTTACAGGTAAATGAACTGAGAAACAGAAACATTAAGGACTATCTTGACATTGTTTGCAAGCCTGTGAGAGAGTCAGAGAGTCGGTACAAAAAATCAGAATTACTGAGTACCATTTCAGTATCTTAACTATCTGAACACTTCTATATCTGAGCATAGTTCTCTATTCTCTTTTTCTGGAAATCCATTTCTAACACATGAAAAGGACGTTGCAGACTTGTCATGCTGTCAAGGAAGAGTGAGGGAAGTCCTGGGTTTTGGGCTTATATCCTTTTATATTTTGAAGTTGCTCAAAGATACAGTCTGATAAGTTTTGATCTCCTCTCTAATCATCTTGTTGGGTATGACTATATGTTACTTATTCCACTGTTGGCAACTTTTTATAAGTGTGTTTGTACTGGAGTCAGTGCTTCCATGAGTATACACACACTGATTTAGTTTTATTTTTAATTTTTATTTTTTCCCTCTTCTGACTTGTTTCTTACATTTTACCAGGCCTGGCATGATCTCACGGTTCCTGTAGTAGGAAAAACAATAGCCACTAAAATAGTAACTAGCGTAAATAATATATGCAGAGTTCATATTTAATCTAAAGGCATACAAATACATAGGAGATCATGGAAAATGATCGCCTTTAGGACACATTAGCTCCATAAAACATGGCAATCAGCTGTGGTGTGGAAGAAGGCAACCTGCCCCCTCAGTGTAGTACTGCATGCATGTTTTTTGCAACTTTTTCAGCAGCTCAAAACAGAAAGAGCCTTTTATATCTAAAAGTTCAAGAAGGATTTAGGTAGAAAAATAAGAGAGTTAGCTGGGTTTGGGGCAGGAAAATGGAATAAAACTCACTACTAATCAAAACTTGTTACAGAACCTCTGGCTAAGGTAACAGATTAGAATCAAGTTTTAGAAAATTTCTGATCTAAACAGACATTACAGTACTATTTTTGTAATGCTCAAACACTTAAAGGCAGTGACAGATTAGTGATTAGTAACTGCAAGGTTAGAGATCCAGGTTTGCAGGAATATGCTTGTTTTATATTCTGCAGCTGCCAAACTGGGTCCACAGTGAGCACAAAGAGATCCTATTGACAAATAATTTCAGTGTCACCTTTGGGCTAGGTGGTCTTTTCAATCTTGATAAGTAGACTATTTGTGCATTCACCTGTAACCATTATTCTCAGCTGTAACCTGTATTTATATATTTATTGCTGTATGGAGAGGTATATTTTTGGCAAGCAGAACATATCCAGTGTTGTGTTCTGTGTGCCCTGCAGCTATTTTCTCTGTCAGACATGTTCAGCTCAGTTTTGGACCACCTCTGTGGTACCCCACATCTCAGCCATTGTTTTATTTATTCATTTATTATTTTAAACACCTAGTATCAACTTTGCATTACACTCACTTATATATCCATGTGCATCCTGATGACCTACATTAAACCTAATGACCCTTCTTGTAGCCAGAGAAAATCAAATCAATGTGAGGACATGAAAGAAGCACAGATCCCATTTTCGACTTGAATATAATAAATAAGAACAGCTATGTCACGGAGGTTACTGAGTCAAAGCTAAATCTAGTGAGCAAGAACCTGGGAGCTCCAAAGTGAGTCTTATAACAATTTGATTCCTAAGGAAGTGGAAAGAAATCAATAGAAAGCTAGTCATCCATTTTCACAGAGGCCATGCTTTGTTTCAGTCCCTAGCTTCCTGGCCAAGTTTCTGTCACTGTTAGGTGGATTGGACTGGTGTTTTTCTCTAAATATAAATGCGTTTTCTGCTTGCCCCTTGTATTGTTGAAAGCTTTGTCTTATGTTGTATGTGATCTTCGCTCTGGTGTTCAGATAAATGGTCCAACTTTCTACTTTAACAGATGCTTTGGCAGAATTGTTTTTGGTATGCTATAGTTAACAGGTATTTGATTTCATTGTTCTTTTTCATGTATGCTCCCTTGGTGTACTGCAGTAAGTGATGATATGCTGTGATGTCAAGATCTGAGAGGTTTTATCACTGCGTTTCTTTTGACTGGCAAACATATGCCATAAAGCTTTGTGTGTGGTAACAAGGCAGAAATAAAATAATTAGGGAAAAAAAATACCTCTCTGAAGAGTACAGGAGCCCTTTTGGCAGCAAAAAGAATGAAACTGTGATGTGCAGATCAACTAAGCTGTGGTGACGAGGGCGTTAGTGGAACTTGCTGTGGTGTGAAGTCAAGTTATATATAGCTCTTCAAGTGCTGATGGTGCTATATCAAAAGAAAGGTAAAGAATGACTTGATGTGGTCTTTCCCTTGTAGCTCGTATCCACAGTGCTTAGTAGTTGCAATTTGCAGTCTATTAATTTATTTGAATTTTGTTTCTGCTTTTTCCTTCTATGGAATATTTAGCATGAGGTTGAAGGGGTTTCTTCCATTTTAGCCAGGGGACTATATCTGTCTCTGGAACATTAAAGAATTGAACAAGAAAGTTGCAGTACTACTAAGGGAATGACAATAGGAAGTGTCAGAGGGACTTAGGATGACAGAAACTTCTCTGGTCTTGTATCCAAAAAATAAATAAATTCCAGGTTTCAAAAGCCTAAAGAAATGAAAAAGACACAAAGTATAACATTTACAGCATGTATTTAGCATCTCCTTAGAAACCAAGAGCTACCAAAAATCTGGAAATTACATTCCAGATGGGGTGCAACAAAACCACAGGTTTCTGTCTCCTTGGTTTCATTTGCTTCACATCATATTGAACATGGCCAATGTGTCTTTTAAAATAACTTGCAGGGTAGATTTACCCTACCTTTGACCTCTCATTTGTCCATTCCCAATTGATTTGATATTATCTGCTTTTCAGCTGATGCCCTTGGTGCAGACAATGAGATTCCTTTTCCACAGGCTCTGACCCTGCACTCCCCACTTCAGATCTATGGCTTGTTTCTGTTGTGTGAGGATATGAAATTCTTTACATAAAAAGATGTGCAGCAGCAAAGACAGAGGGTTTGCAGCTAGCAAGTCTTTGTTATTTGTAATTTTTATTTTTTTTTTTTTTTTTTTTTTTTTCCTGGAGGTAATGAGGCTCTTTTGAAAGTCACTGTGTTCTGCTTTCTTCTCTAGAGCTGGTAATCCCGTGAGTCCTCCTGAGCTGGAGCCTTGTGCAGCTTCAGCAGCTCTGTATGTTAGGCTGAATATTTCAGTTAGCACTCTCTTCTCTGTCAATGTTATTAGAAAAAATATTTTAAAATGTGAAAATGTGCTTTTCAGTTTCCCTGCTCTTAACCTAAAATTTAACTTCTTGTCATGATGCTTGTAATGCCAATGTAGAAACATTCATGTATGTAATGAAGGAGCTTGAGTCCAAGCACTGTAAACTAGCAACACAAATAGAAGCTCTAGCCAAAGCAATGGATGAGTTTCACATCTGCACTTTCCAGACTTTTCTAGCTGAGCTGAGTTTCCATTGCAAACTCAGTTTTCAAGCCCTATGAAAAATAACATAGTCCATTCCAGTAGAAGGAAAGGACTGATGGTAGATGTAGGGATTGAGTAGTTTTTTTTGGCCTTTTTTTTTTTTTTTTTTTTTTTTTTTTTAAATAAACACTGTTTTTACTTTTTGGTTTAATGAAAAAGTGGGGAGGATTTTTTGTTGTTGTTTGTTTTGTAGAATGTGCATCTTGTATGTAAATGGCCTTCTGAAGTTCATGTCAAACTGTGGTATTTAAAGAAAATAGTTTTTATCTCCTTTTGAAAAAGTCTTGCTTTTCATAAATTTGAAATAGTGCAGGCTAATGTTGTCAAGCCTATTTATTTTATTTGCTGACAATGTGCTCTTGTTGCTGTTGATGGAGTGTTTAGTTGCGATCTTGCTTTGTGAAAAGGACTACAATTTCTGTAATGAGAGAGATTTGGAGTTTAAAACAAGTAAGTGTTTAAGATAAAACTGCAAATATTTGATATTTGAAAAGTTAAATGGTAACAACAGAATTGAAAACTGAGGATTTGAGACCACAGTGCACTGTGACTGCACTGACCAGGAACTTTCCTTGTGTTGCACCTTACAGTATATTGTATAGCTCTTGACAATGCTTTCGTCTGTACATCACAAAAAGTTAATACAAAAACAGATATTTCCCAGAGCTCTTCAACTATTTTTTTTATTTAATAGACAACATTAGTCCTTCAAGCCTTCTGATGGTCTGTATTTTATGCTTCTTGGCACTGGCACATCATCACTTGAATAGTTTCTGTTGAAAAGTACCTGTCAGCAATAAAGAAAGCCTCCTCTGATTTTAAAAAAGTAAAGTAAGAAACAAAGCCAATAAAATCACCAGCTGAAAACAAAACTCTGTGTGGCTGGAGGAGACTTTTATTCTATTTGCTTCAGTGGGGCTTAAATGCGTACTCTCTCTTAAACATTATCTTATATATATTTTCTTGGGCTTATCTTTATTAAATTGTTGTGGCAATATAACAACATTTCTTTGTGTTTGAGATGTTACAATGAATTTTTGCCATTACCTTTCTTTTAGGTAGCATAAAAAGCTGCAGCTCCATTTGAACATCAAGCAATGTGGGCTTGACTTGAGGAGCTTTGCTTCAATACTTTCAGTAAAATGTAAGAATACAGCCTTCGGTATTCCACATGCAGAAGAAAATTGTTGATAAATTATAATTCTTTGAAATAGATTCCTATGAAGATATAGGATAAAAATAGGCATCTATGGTAATTTTCTGGAGGAAAAAATAGATAGATAAAGAAGCATAAAAGCTTCACTAATAGAATTCCAGTCCCTGAATTTTAAGCTGTTCTTTATGCTCATGGTATGTCATTTTGAGCTAATTTCACTTGGAAAAGCACTGATTTTTGTGCGGCAGACAAGTAAAAAAACTTTCAGCTCTAGAGAGGAATATGAAGAGCTTGATATAGCACAGCATGATATCTTCTAATAACTTATTCAGACTAGGACTTAGAGATCTTCAAATGTATGGAGTATTTCAGTCTGGTCAAATTAAAAACTAAATTAATTAAAATTAAAGCATTCAGGAAATTATCAAGATTGTGGTTTTCTGTGTGTTTCTGTAGAAATGAAATCCTGAAAAGCAACTTTGTGAATTTTTGTTCCTCCCCAAAAAGGAAAATCTGTCATTTTTTGTTGTTTTCTTATTGCTTTGAAGGTCTAAATGAGGTCAACCCATAAGAAAATTGTTTGACATGGAAGAAAAATAATGGCAGAAAAAATCTCCTGTTTTTCTAAGTTTGCCAACAAACATCCTAGAATGGATTTAGTTTCCTCAAAGGTTTCCTAATCTATATTATGAGGAATACATAATTGGAGAGAAGGCAACCAACTGCTAAACTTAATGCATGTAGTTGAATTCAGAGCTGATATTTCTTGAACTTGGGCAATTTCTGGAAGTCTTGGCAGCTGGCAGGGAAAAGAGAAGTGACAGAAGGGCTGGACAATGAAAGTCGTTCAGAGCTGCAAGGTGTGGGAATAGGGGGAGTTTGTTCTGAAGGTGTCAGGTTATGTTTCTGGATAATAAACTGGGCTTGTACCTGCTGTTTGTAGGTCTAAAGTATAGGTCTTCGGAATTGACTTTTAAATAATTTCATTGACTTTTAAATAATTTCACTGTAGTCATGCTGAAATCTGTGGGTGACTCTGGAGAATCCATCTGTATTTGAGGGGATGATGGGATCTTTCACAACAACAACAAAAATTCACTGATTTTGAAATCAGGAACTTCTAAGATTCTGATCTGAAAATTCAGCCTTTGGATGAAATTTTTCTTCACTCATACTTGACAACATTTCAAATTCTTTGTTTCCATTTGACCTCAAGCAATCTGTTTTGTGCTTTTTTGTTTGTTTGGTTGGTTTTGGCTTTGCTTTTTGGTGGCTATATCTTTTAGGTTGTTACCAGTATAGGAGTAAGTAGGATCTAAGCTCTAAGTCTTTTTTCTCCTTAAAATTAGACAGATACTAAAGTATGACTCACTCTTGTTGTTAATGTTGTTGTTTTTTGTTTATTTGTTTGTTTTGTTTTGTTTTGTTTTTCCTACCACTCCTCTTTTCTCTAGTTGTTTTCTCTTTTTTTTTTTTTATTTAAAAAAAATCAGACACATAAGCAGACTGACTTACTGGCAGAATATCTTCCTATAACTGTATCTTTAAAAGCCTATTCCTCAGCAAAAGCATGTTTTATATTTCAGTGGTTCTTTCTTGACTCCATTGCACAATGTAATGTAGTGTAGCTGATGGACTTCATTTAAAAATTTGGAGTGAACTCACTGTAATTTTGGTACTCTTCAAGTCTGGCTTTCCACTTCTAGATAGGAGACTTACAATGTAACTGAAAAAGATGGTTATGAATATTTTTTAAGCAACACTTGTAAGAAGTTAATGCCACCTTAATAGACTATTAAACAGATGCCTATTATTAGCAGTATTGATGCACAATTAAATTTCTGAAAAGAAATCATATAAATGACATACATGAGTACTATTAAATTGCCATTCTGTTTCCTTTCCTACCATGCTTAGAACCAAGCTATGAGCCTACTATTCCTTGCAAATGTGTCTTACCCCACCTGCCCACACCAAGTACTTCAGAGTCTGGCGGGTTTTTCTTTGTCCTTATCAGCCTGAATTTTGATATATTAATGCTCAAACTCAGTGTTTCTGATGATCTTAGGGAATCTTACTGGTACAGCTACAAAGGTGAAGGTGGCTTTGCATCCCAGCGTTCCTTTCTGTGACCCTATGGTTCACAATAGTTGCATTTCATCAATGTTCTCCACCCTTTGGTCACACAAGTAGCTTGCTTTAGCCTGAACTCCCCTACTTAGATCTAAGTTTGCTGTCTTTTAAGAATGTCAAACCTGGCTTTAATTTATTTAACGAATTAATACAAGTGCTAATAAAAATTACTCTGTGTATGTCATCATCCTCATTTATGTGCATTTTAGAGTGGAGTGAAAATGTGTATATATCCTTGTCATATAGTGCCGGCTAAAAATCAAGTTGAAAATTAATACAGTTAAACAAGACTGGGAATATTAGGATCTCTGGGTTACTTCTCTGATCTCTATGGATCTGAATGTATAATTGTCATTAATACTGATAGAAGTTATGGGCTTTAGCTCAAGGACCTAAGACCCAATAGAAAATTATTTGTAAAAAGAACTTCATAATTAGCATTCCAGACAGCGTGTTATTAAAAACTTATGACTGTTTAATCCCTCCTATGGATGTAACAGAAATCCTTTCATTATGTTTGGTCTGGATTCATTGGGAGAAATGGGAATAGAGGGAGTTCTTAAAAAGAGCAGTTTATCTTCAGTCATTAGGTCTCATAATGATTAGCTGTTTCCCCCATCCATCCATCAGGTTCCCAAGACACATATGAAGTAGGATTTGTGCAAAGATTTCTTCTCTGTTAATCCTTTTGCTTGTGTTTTTGTTGTTGTTGTTCTTGCTGTTTTTACTACAGAAGAAGCTCTGTTGTGTGAGATTTCAGTAAAATGGTTACCTATTCTGGAGACAAGTATGGAGGTATTAGATTGACTATAAGAGATATGCAGGGTAGATCAAATCCACGGCCTTCTCACATTATAGCCTGAGGTTTATTTTAGTAAGCTGTAACTCAATAAAGGCATGTTTTGCAGTTTTTAATGTATTTTTTATTATTCTAAGTAAATTTGTAGTACCTGGAGATTGTACAAATTATTTTCAGTCAGCTCATCTTTGTGAAGTATTATCTAATCCTTGATCTTTTCCATTTTGATCAGTATCAAAATGTCACCTTTGATCTTCATCTTTCACACTTCCTGGTCTTTTCAGACAGATCTAAGGTTGCTTGGGAGAGTGCCTGTACTCTAGCTCATAACAATCCATCATTTTCTAGTCTTGACCTCTGCTTCTTCCTTTTTCCCTCTCCCAAATCAATATTTGCTCTGTGACAGGTGAAAAAAAATAGGAATCTATCTTCCAGACTGGAGCTAGCAAAGAAAGAATAAGCATGAGAAGAAAATAAGCATCCTTTTAAATAGGACTGCTTTATTCTCCCTGGGTCAGAACCCGCTGAAAAGCACGCTGCCTTTAGACAGCACTTTCTCAGGGTAGGTGTTCTCCCAAACCCTGTGAAGTGGACAGGTGAGATTTTCACCTATTATCTGGCACAGCTAACTTACCTGGATGCTGGAAACTGCAGTGGCAGATGACCTCTGGAAAGATCCCTTATGGTAGTCTCTTTCAGTTTTCTACTTTTTAATTAAAATAATGTTTATTATCATAACATGTAGAGTTAAAAATGTGTTTTGGCGTGGCAGGTATTGCAGTCAAGGCACTGCACTGCACATAGAGCCCAAAGAATTTATTTGCTGGTCTTTTTAAAATAAATCCATGCATGGCTCATATTTGAGATCAGTTTGGGAAGCATAGGTGAGTTTGAGAGTATTGTATTGACAGTCCCAACTGATTTTTCTTGCATGAGGTGGTGAAACAACATCATCTAATCTCCTCAGGCTCCTACTTGTTCATTTTGGTCTAACTGACATTAATGATAAGCATGGCATTTGTATGTATTTAAACTTTGCCAACCTGTAAATTATTCACCAGATAAAATGTCAGTTTTACATGAATATCCCTAAAGATAATTACACCATCACAGAAAAGGAGGGTAATGGAAAAGTTCATTACAGTACAAACCACCCAAGTCCCAGAACAAATTGAGTTCTTGTTTGTGTAGGCAGGAACTTGGATACATCTGCAGGTTTTTTCTTTCACTGTTGTTCGGTCAAGTGAACTTTAATAAAAAAAAAAAAAAAAGGGGGGGGGTGGAGAGGGGAACTTGGCAACTTGTACAATTAGAAGTATGCAAATGATTTTGTAGGCCTAAATCCCATGGATGGATTGAGAGATCACTTTTTCTTTGATCTGACTCTGCATCTACTTTTCAGTCCTCTCTAGGAGCAGTTTAATCCAGAAGGAAACAGTTTAGTCTGAAGTTGAGTGCTGGGCTCTTGTGAAAACACATCATAGAAATCTGTATTATAAATTATAAGATTTGTGTGAATGAAATACGAATATAAGGGTGTGGAAGCATCAGAAGAAGAAATTACAGAAGGATAGATGAAGTGAGGTTTGATGGCACTTAAAGGATCAACAAGATCACAGCACAGTTGCATAAAGGTTTCCAAGACCCAAGAATAGGAAAACAAGCGGTGGTGAAATAATGCACAGACAAAAGCTGTTAGGATTGGGGATGGAGGGGAAAGAAAAGACCAGGACTGCAACAATCAGATGAATAAAGAGAGAAAAGACAGTGAGTAAATCAGTGATATTTTCTTATTCCCTTAGGAGTGGCACAGAATGGAGGGTATAAAGGTCAGAATCACTGTCAACTCCCCAGAGATGTGAAAAGCACAACCGTATTTCACCTCCTTCACAAGAACAGCCCTGGAGATGTGAAATCTTAGTAGGTGGTATCTCTTCTGTTCCGTGACAATGTAAGTGGTAACAGGCAGATTACTTCAGTGTGTGTGCGTTGGTGCTCACAAGTGTGTGGGTATGAGAAAATGCATGATCATTATTATTATTAAATATGATCATCTAACTCTCTTATATGGCTTCATATTCAACTTTTCTACATTATTTTAGCTTTGTTGCTACAGTGTTGCTGGGATATCCCAAAGTAAATATTGCTATAGCCTCAAAAGTTGCCCTGGTTCTGTCGACTCAGTTCTCAGTGTTTGTGTTGGTATGTGAAACATCAGACTGGATTTACAAGGTAGGGCAAAAGAAAAAAATTTAGCTCCTTGTATGAGATAGGTAGAAATATTGTGGATGCAAGTCTGTAAAAATTTTCATCTAATCAAGTCTTTTCTGACAGCATAAATAGAATCCTTTTTTTTTAGACTCATTCTATATGTATTATAATAATTGCATACATAGAACAGTACTTAGGTAACACAAAGAGAAGTTTACCTATATGATTCAAAAGACTGCATCCATGCTTTGTCACAGATATCACTATTCCTTCTGACAGTCCTTTATTAAAAGAGCATGCTCTCTTTCTTAGGAGGAGTGCTGTTACAGCCTGTAAAGCCACATTTTCCTTTGGCCTGTGTGTGCTACACATATATTAGAAAAAATGACACAACATATAGTACACATAATGTCACACTGTTAGAGGCAAAAGTCAACACTGTAAAGTCTGAACTGTTATTTCTCACTCTAAAAAAAAAAAAAAATAAAAATCCCTCTTTATTACAAAACTTTTTTATCTCAGTGATGTGACGGTGCCTAATTTTAATATTGTCTTGTCTCATGTTTAATATGTGTTAAACATAGTTGAATCACTACCAGAAGTCTGGGTAAAATTTGTTTAAAGCTCTTGCTCTTTATCTAGATTTCTGTTGTGGGTGGGATCAATTATTATTTAAAGCTTAATTTTCTAATGACTTCTGAAATTTACAGATTTATTTTTTACTCTCCGTTGAATGAAGATTCCTAGCAGATTATCCGCACTGTTGAAGGAAGAAGAAAAATTCGTAAGTACTTATGATGCTTTTTGTACAATCCAGATTTCATTGCCAATAAATGAAGTGTTTTTTTCTAATAAATTAGAAAAATTGTTAGTGCAAGATCCAGAGACTTGGGTGAAGAAATTGGGCAGAAATGCAAACTGAAACAAACTAAAAATAAACAAACAACAACAACAACAAAAAACTACAATGAAACACCACCAAACCAACACCATAATATGCTTTTTGAAATAAGATTTAGGTGCAGTTGTCTGTTATAGGACTTTTGATATTGATGAACTCCTTTCTAACTGGCAGCAGCACTGAAGACACTAAGTCTCTGCTTTGTGTTTGTATAAATGGATATCAAATAGTTTGGTGCTTACTTGTTTCAGAACATTTTAAGAATTCCTTTTCCTATGTGCTCACAGTTCCACTGACACCAAAAGGGCTCTCTACCTGTGAATATTAACTTTCAGAATTAGGGTGATATATGGGTCATTAAGTTATAAATAATTGAAATTCCACTTTGCTGTTGTGGAATCATGAGAGTATAAAGAGTTCAAAGTGTCTTAAACAGATCTATAAAAGATGTTTCTGTAATGTCTGTAATGTATCTTACATACTTGCATCACAATTAGAGTTAAAAGGTGTGAAAATGTCAAAAGCTAGATATTTCAAGACTGGCAAAACACTTTTTTTCCCCCTTCTCTTTATTCGGTAGAGCTATTTGTTTAGCATCTCTAATTACAATGACTTTTAAAAGTGTACTCGTTGTATAGCTAATCTTCTGTCATGTAGAATTTTCTCCTATTTAGATGCACAACCACGGAGTTCTTGCTGTGAAACGTATCAAATATGAAATTGGGCTATGCTCCTTGATTATAGTTCTCCAGTTACATGATAATTACAGGTTGCGATTACAGGTATCAAAATTAATTACATTTCAGTTGCACTGTTTTATACAATGATGCTGTTATTTACATGAAATTGTAAAAATGCTTGGAAATACATAGATAGGAGAATATGACAATTTCCCTTCTCCCCGAGTCTTCATTTGCAATTCAGTCAACATTTAAAGTGAGGATGTTTGAGGAAATTTATGAGCATAGAAGACAAAATGTGTGTTTGTTCTATTTAATTAATGGAATGGTTTAGTCCAGCTCCTGATCAGAGCAAAGACATCCTTCTTTTTGTAGTATGCATGTATCAGTGGTTTGGGTAATGTATGAGAAGTTGATGGATGGAGAATTGAGCAAGATGAAAAACTATTGTTTCAGAACCTCCAGTTGTTTGGAGGCATCTGCTGGAGCAAAAATCCCTGAGCGGCTTGCTTTCTTTGGGTACCTGGAAATTTCAGTGGGCTTTGCCACTGTTTCCTTCCCTCAGCTACTTTAAGTATTAGCTCTCTTTTGATGGAACTGCAAATGCATTAGGTATAAATTTAACAGACGCATGTTGTTTATTTTTTTCTGACTTCGTTTACTCATTATCTGTTGTTTGATGCTCAAGCATGATGAGGACCATAGCATCAGTATTTTTAGCATTTTATTTATGTAGCATGATTTGATTGACTTTTTTTTCCTTTATGTAATATTGTCTTATTTGCATGTGTTTTTAAGCCAGCTGTCATTAAAATAAATGATGGTGCTTTTACATTCACTTGAATGGCAGTTGATGTCAAAACAAAATTTGTTACAATCTATTTTACCTTGTAATGAAACTTGCAATGCTATATTTGCTGCATAACCAAGAACGTTATGAAAATTAACCACTGCACCTGCTCAGTACTTAATATTCATTCTTGCATAAAAATATCTAGTTCACTTCGATTTTCCACAGTACACCTAAGGATTGGCTCTGTTTTGAGGATGCTTAGCAGACAAAATCTAGTCATTTTAATGTAGGGCCTCTCTTATTTAGGGAGCTGATACAGCGCAAAAGTCGTTTGCAGTCATGTTTTGTGCTCTTCCAGTATGCAAAACCATTTAATGTTTTTTCAATATTTTCCCCCAATACCACGTTTTGACAAATTTAAATCTACTGAGATCAGAGTCTATTCAGACAGTAACTCTTAAAATCTGCATCCATAAAGAAAGCACCAACTCAACCTAACATCTCGTACTGCTGCTACCAAATAAAACCCAAAACAATAGCATTTTGAGGCTAATGAATCCTTTCTCTAAATGAGATGTCACTAAGCAGTTATTAAGTATATCAGAGTCATGACAAGTTTTTATGTATTTTAATCCCAAACCATGGTTACTTGCAGAACACTGAAGATTACATAGCATTTCTAAATACATCTAATCCCCAGAGTCACTGAAGCTGGTGACACTTTATAAGCATTCTTATTAAATCTGCAGAACTTCTGTCTGATTTTACTTTGCCAGACTGTGCAAGCAGATAACAGTGCGGAAGGGCAATGGTATGTCCGTAAAGAAAAGTGAATATCAGAGAGGATTGAAATAATACACGATGAAACAGAAACATGCTTTAGAAGCATATCGGTATGTTGTCTCAGGGTCAGATTATGTATGTCCGTATGAGTAGTATAAAAAAAATAAATTGAATTATTGAGCCTGACTTCATATGTTTGAGATGAGCAGAGTACAAACAGATTTTGCACCTCAGCTCCATCAGCACTGATTTGGGGATTGAGATACGGTTTTCCCTAGACTGCCTTTTATATATATATATATATATATATATATATATATATATATATAAAGTATACATATATAATGACAGCACTCTTGTTTTAAAGTGAAATAGGCATCCTTCTAATTTCTTGCATTGCTGATGCCCACTCTTCAGTTAATAGATTGTGCATGTTGTGATATACACATGTTCACACAGACTAAAATGCTGCATAATGTGTTTTCATACTGCAGGTGTTATTCAGTAGGAAAGCTTATTTTTCTTTGTCTTCAAAAAAATCACCTTAAAACCTCTGGAAAATAAAAATATCTAGGGAACAGAGGGAAATATTACTAGACAAAGAAAGTTGGGAATAGAGGGAAGTATTACTGGACTAATTATCATACTGATAACTTTCAGAAGGCATAAGGTTTTCTGAGAAATTCTCTTTAGTTCTATTTAATCTTTTGCCATTTAGCACATCCAGTGAATTGTGTTTTAATGGTCCCAGTAAACGTTTTGCCTGTTTTTGTCAATAAAATGGAGCGTGGAGCAGGGCTAGGCATGGAAGAGGAGTGGAGTCTGTACCATCTGCCGAACCATAACTCGATTAGGAGCAGGAGTCCTCACAAATTGGAGGCTTGTTGTAAGATGTGTCCTTTGAATAGAATTAGGTTTTGCCCAAATTAAATTATGAACATGAAGAATGATTATAGGCAAGCCCCAAGACTAAAAAAGATTAATTACAGGCCTATTATTAGAAGCTTCTTTTGCATAATCCTATTAGTTTAATCATATGTTCATTTTTCCCCATATGTGTGGGAGCATATTTACTAATTTTATGTAATTGAATACACTCCTTTTTATTTTATTTTTGTTGGTTTATTTTAGCTTTATTTGCCAACATCATTTCAGTCTCTTCTCCCTCTCCAAAGACGGATTTACTTTAGATATTACACAGCACAGTTAATTACAAGTAACAAGTGGCTACACAGAGCGTTAGGCTTCCACTCTCTTTTCTGTAGTGACTCACTCTGTTGGTAAATTTGGGTTATTAAAAAGCAAACAAAGATGTGTAAAAGGTTGGGTTTGGTGTTTCTTTAGATTTATCATTTACAATATAACAATTAGACAAAGTATCAGTTAGCTGTCTGTCATAGAATCACTAAGTATCATCAGATCTGCTTTCTGCTTTCAGGTGGTTTATTTGAGTGACATGGTACATTTCTTAGAAATCATGCAGAGATGCTCTTTTAATAAGTTAAGTGTATTGAACATAGGATTTTAAGCATTTGGCTTTCTTAGGGTAAGATTGTCAATCTGATGGGTTTCTCCCTGTTCCTACTGTGGTTGGCATCCCTCCGGCTGTCAGACTCAAGGTAGATTTCATGCAAAACTCCTATTCAAGATGCTACAGCTTGTGGCATGCTAATGTACCAGAGACAGATACTTGTTCATAAAGAATACTAATGACAACATTGAGAAAAACAAAATAGGAAATTGTTTTATATATTTGGCACAGGATATGGGTGGGGACATAATGAAATGGACTGATCATTAGCTTCTTGGTAGATGGGAGTTTTCTACTGTGGGCACTTGCAGAGCCGAGGTTCCTGGGTGGGTGGGTGGGGGGGGGAGCTGCTTCATACTTTGTATGTTGAGCTTTCCAAACCCCCAGTCTGCATACTAATTCTTTCTACTGGAAACTGTCATTCCTGGATTTGGTACGAAGTTCTCCCCTTGAGAATAGTCCTGGTTCCTGATCTGTAAAAGGTGTAGAGGAAATCATTTATTCAGGTGCTACCTTTTTATTTTATTTGCTGAAAGAGACAATATGCTGTAGATAATAGCTTTTCTTCTTTTTTCTTTTTAAAGAAAAAAAAAAAAAAGCTTCATGAAATACCTTACATTTCTCCTCCTTTCTTTCTCCACACAAATAGTTGGTCTTCCTCTTTCCACTTACTAGAATGTGCCTACTTGGAGATGGAAATTGCAAAAGATAGAGCAGGATTAATCAAAATGTAATAAATCTGTTTCCAAATGATTGCATGCTTGCCAGATTTTTATGTGAGGCAGAATAAAAGCCATAGGTCTCTAGCTTTTGAGATTTCAATGATTTCTTAGCTAGTAAAGTAATAACTGAATGTTGTTAGCTCTGGGGCAGTTTGTTTCCAGAGTGTGCTCTACTATTAAAAAAAAAAGAGCAAACAACAAAAAAAACCCTTTGGTTATTCTAATCTTAGAAATGTTTACAAAACTCACCTGGCTATCCATCAAACCAAGAAGCTTTTCTGCAGTGTTTTCAGTGAAGAGAAGCTGTTGGTTCATGTAAATGAGAGAACAAAATCTATTCAGTATTCCCCAGTGGTAAAATCAAACAATTCCCAGAGTAACCTCTCTGTTGCCATTTTATCAGTCTTCTCACTGTCTGTCACTGCTGAAAGAATATTCAGCTTCTTGCTTTTTTTGCAGGGTATAAATACAGGCATATACTACATATTTCAGGCATATACAGTTGTGGGTGTATACTGTAGGTATATATCCTCATGGGTACGTACTGTTTTAAGACATAGAAAGCAATTGTAATTTGTTTTCCAGATGTGATTTATCTCCCTTCCCTCCTTCCTACTCTCCTCACCCCTCCCCTCCCCCCAAATCTACAAAGGGGGGATTAAGGATGTATGTATATTTTTTTACAAGTCCTTTTTCTTTTTGTATTTGGCCTGAGAATGCAAGCTCAGCTCAACAGTTTGCATCAGTGGCATAAGCAGTTGTGTACATAAGTATTTGATTCTATGTTGTTCATTAAATCAAAAATATTAGTGTTCGCCCAAATTGTGGCCACCAGATTGTTGGATTTCCTCTTTCAAACCAGTACATTTTAGCAAAAGAATAGAAAATAGAGCAAAGTGATGAAAGCATTATAGTGAGAGACTGTACCCCACCTGGTTTCATTAACACACAGCCAGCAAGGAAGAGCGGCTGTTAGATAACTACAAGGCAAGTCAAATTTAGGAGGAAGTTTGTGAAGTTCCTAGAGAGGGAATGTGTCCTCAGGTGGCTTGGTTCCTTACATTTCCAGAGGAGGAAAACTTCATCTGGTGTTTTGTTGGTTTGCTTTTGCTTTGGAGCTGTATGTTTGATAAGCAGGACTTGTTTCAGGCAGTCCTTTCACACAGGGTCTCTATTATTTGAATGAACCTTGAGTCAACATTTTGCTGAGGTAAAGTATAGCAGCATGTCTATAGGAGAAAGGGGCAGTTGCTTTCTTCATTTCCCTGTTTTCCCTACCCTTAAGGAGGAATTACCACTCATCCTGAAGTGTCTCTGACTGAAGCTTCTTGGCTGAGAGTCCAAAAGAGTTTCCCTGTTCTCGAAATCTTGCTATATTATTTCATTTTAGCAAATGCTTTGACTCCTTTTCTGTTTGGCTGGTAAAAACTCTGCAAGATTGATCTGTCTTCAATTTTCTGTTCTTTCTTATTAAAGCACAGAAATTGCTTTTGCGTGCTGGCTTTGCAATATATGCACGTACCTGGATGTATTCCCTTCTCTGTCAAGAAATGAAACTTTAATAAGTTTAGCCATACTGAATTAGCATTAACTTCAGCTAACTGGGTGAACATGTGGAGCAAAGGCGACCATTAGGAGTAAAGGATACATACTTGTCTACACTGTGGTTTTCTACACTATCCCTAAATGTATGCCTGTGGTTTCACTGCTACCCCAGCAAAGTCATTGACAGCAATTCTTAGAGAACATGAATAATCTTTATGTGGACTTGTAAAGCAAGACAAAAATTGTGGGGGAAGAGTAAATACAACAAAGTCAAAAGCTGTGCGTGTTGTCCTTGCCAGATCACAGCCTTCTTGGGTATGGGTCCATACAGACACAAGCCCTAGGTTCCTGCTTGGCAGAACAAGTGACACGACCTTAAAACTTCCTGAAGTAAATAAACGTATCTGTGCAAAATGTTCTGATGAAAAAAGTGTGGAATTATTGAACAATATGTAGCACTTTTTGCCTTTTTTTTTTTTCCCCTCAAATAAAGCATGTCCTCAAAATCGATATTGCTGGAGGTGCTGTGCTGCACCTTTAATAGGCAGGGTGGAACAGAGATATCTGCAAAACAGCCTAATCCTGGTGGGACTGGGGAGCTCCCAGGCATAGAGTGGGGATTTCTGACAGTCTGTTTTAATTTAATTTAATTATGACTGTCTTCTTAACTTCTGCAGCAGAATTATAATTCTTTGCAATATTGCACGGCACATGTGCCCAAGTCTAATGTACTCTTGAAGGCTGTGATGGTACTGTAAAGTGGTTTTCTTACAAGAAGAAGCCTTACCAATATATCAAATGACTGTTTTGCAACCTCTGTATTTTAAATGTCAAAGTTTGGTGCATTATACTTTACCTTTGCCTGTTCATTGTGATCAACAATATAACTCAAGCTGACCAGAAGACTGAGGGGTTTAGTTTGTTGTATTCAAAAGTTGAAATGAAGATAATTTGTAGAGTAATGACAATTGAGGTTTTCTGAGAGGAAAATTAACTGTGGCAGTATGGGGGCTAAGCTTATCACCCAAGAAGAGCCAAATCTTCAAACTGAAGCATCAAGAGTAAATCTGTACCTCTCTGCAGAGCATTTATACTACATGAGAGCCTCACCCCAACTATAAATATTGCTTTTAAAATGTTTTATACAGCAATATTAAGGATACATTAAACAGTGAAATTTGCAGGATATAAAATAATGTGACATTAAGAGAGAGACTCCATTTTCCAGCAGTTATCATCACTAAAAAACTCGTATTAAAATTGGTGCATGGTGGTTCTGTTTCTTCAAAACTTAATAAGAAAAAAAAAGAAGTTTAATTAGACACATCTTCAGCTGAATTACCTCATTAGTATTATTCTAATAAGTAGAGATAATTCTAGATTTACTATTAAAAATACCAGAGAGAACTTCTTTCTTAACATTACATTTTTGTGATTTTTTTTTTCTCCATACCTTGGGAAATTTATAGGTGCTCAATATCACGTTAACGCAGATTTCAGAAATAGTTTTGTGTTGTAATAAAGAGCTTCTACAAATCTTATTTTCTATCTAGTGTAAAACTTATTGTAAAAAAAGACAGGAAGTCTTTTTTACATCTGTGTCATGAGAGATTCCCTTAGTCAGTTTGCTCTGCTTTCATGGTCTCTTTAACAGTAATGGGAAAGAAAAATGAGAGGTTGTGGGAAAAAGAAAAAAAATAAATCATATGGAAGTCTAATTGTGAAACGTCACAGTTTAGCAGCGCAATTTGTAGACAGTTAAGTATTGCTTCTGTTTTAAGGAATTTTAAGTCAATTTTAAGGATTTTAAGTGGATGTATCTAAAGGCAGTAACATTTCTTCCTTCATGATGTCAAAGCAAGATATAATTGACATTATTATAGTAAAGGATAGGTGAGTAGATTCCTGTATCACAGATAACAAATTTATCTTGACATTGATTTTTTATTTTTTATTACTCTTTTTGTATAGAAAGCTTCATAACCTGAAAAACTATAAACTAGCAATATTTATAAAGACTCCCAGCCTGCTTTGAAAGTCCAACTGTACAAATGTAGCAGAGCAGAACGTCCTTGGAGATCTTCCAATCTAGCCATCAAATAAACCTTTTATTCCTCTTAAACCAGCTGTTAGGAAGCAGAGAGAAACAGGATGTTTTATGATGCTGATTAAAGCAGTAATCTAGCGTCTGCTTTATTCAACATATAAAGATACGCTGATGAAACAGGGATAAGCAGTCAAATTATTGCCTCAGGTTAACAAACCTGCAATCAGTTCTTTTTTTTTTTTTTAGACCCCTTGAACAACTATATTTTAGTCTAACCAGATGTTTGAGCATTTTAGTTTAATCATTGCTAGATATTCAGTGACGAGAGATTTCAGCATTTGAAGTCCTGACCTTAATTTCTGAAAATCAGATTTCAATACAAACTTTCTGTGTAAGGAATGACAACTCAGATGTTAATTATGATTGCTTTAGCATCTGTGAACCACAGTGAAGTTTTTAAAAGTGTGTTGATTGCATTTCACACAAGTACAGTAATCTGTCCAAATGTACAAAATTGCAGGCGCATGGCCACAGATGTCTTAATTTAGTATATTTTGAAAAGTTTTGAGGTCTTCCTTTAAGTAGGTTTCAGTGCTGTAGTAGTTTTTTTTTTTTTTTTTTTTTGGCAATATTTTGGTAAAAATCATCCTTGAAATAATATTCTTTAACAATATCTATGTTTTGATGTAGTTACTATCTTTAATCCTCATTAATGAGGGAAAACACACATCAATATGATGAATGTAATCTTCTGTTCTATTTTCTTCAAAAGTCATGCAGAAAAAAGAATTGAATTCCTTTTCTCATTGTAGTAGCTTTCCATCTGGTTGCTCGTTTGTTTATATATGGGGATTAAGTACTAATAATGGCAATTAGAAGATTTCTTTGTATCCTCAGACCAGCTGAAACACTTCTTGATCCTTTCCAAAAGGGAAGTGGTAAAGTAACTCTTTATGAATGGATGGCAGGACATCACTGAAAAGAAGTATACCTGAAACGGGCTGTTATTTCCAGCTAATGAAGGACTTTGAGTAGCCTGACTGCATTCAAAATCTTTCTTCCAATTCTTTTAATACAGTGATTTCCATTAGTTTCAAAAGATTGGCCTGTTTCTCTTCATAAATACCCCACAATCCAAATGTGTAAAAACAAGCTAGTCAGAAGAAAAATAGGTGCATCACCTGCAAATGCTTATTAAAATCTGGTTAAAAATCCTGTTTTTATTAAAATGAGAAGAAAAAACTCATTTCTAGGCACCTGAACAGCAGAATGCGTAGCAACTGTTGAGTCAGACACAGACTTCCACTCTAACCTCCCTATTTTAGGCTTAATGGGCCAAAACGTGTATTAGCATGGCCATCCTTAGTTTTCTTGCTTACCGAAGGCAGAGAGGATTAAAAGTGTCCCTTCAGTGCAGAGCAGCCATATTATTTCGCTCTGAAATGCCAGGAGTGATGAATGTTCTGGTACCAAGATAATGCAGCGTATGCTAACAGGATACGTAGAATTCCTGTGAAAATAGGTTTCAGAAGAAACTTAGTTGATCTGTTGCATGTTCTGCTAGACAGCTTCCGCTTTACTACAAAGCTTTTTCAGAAGATAACAGTGAATTTGTGTTTGTTTGTTTGTTTGTTTGTTTATATATTAGCTTTTACATTACCACCTCCTCCTGGGAATTATACTTATCTTCAACATTGCCAAACTCTTCTCAGGTGGAAGTCTGCTCCTGGGGGTGGCTTCCTTTGTTTGTATGCTAGGGTTGTTCCATAGTTCACTGTAGTGCCAAAAATATATGGAAAACGTTTTATCAGGGAAGCCATAGACAGTCATTTTATACCTGTTGCCCTATGCTAAAAAGAAACATGATGGGCAGAGTAGGCTTAGTAGAGGTACCCATTTGGACTGGCACATTTTAATTCTAGCTGCTCGTTAACTTCCAAGCAAAATGTTTAAATTATGGCAGAGGTAGATAGACGTATGCAGTTTCTTTTGGTGGGATTAAATTGGTCTCCAATATTTCTTTTTTGTGTCACCCACATTAGTGCTCTCAGGCATAACACGGTATTTATTATGTGATGTACAGTCGGGAGGTTGGATGTGTCTGTGTATGTAGGTGTGGTACACAGATGCTACTTCCAGCAGTGGTCATTTAAGATCCTATTACCTAAGCAGGCTTATAACAAGACACTTATGAGTATGATGGATTTCCAGATAGTAAGATCAATAATGCTATGCCATTTCTTTAATAACTTCCTGCTGATGCTTTACATAATGACTCATTTTTAATGGAAATAGACACACATTCTTTGGACCCTGAAAAGGCACAACACAGACAAACACTGTGGTGTTTGGTTCTATTTGTTGTCAGAGCACAAAAGGTTGAAAATACAGTAGAGAGGATGTTTAATGTACTTGAAACAAAGTGCAGATTTCCTAAGAACTGAAGAGTTGTTTGCACCAAAGTGAGCAATGCAGGTCTTGTTTTCAAGGATGCTGGCAGCAAAAGCAGTCCAGTGTAGGAAGTCAGACAAATTTTTTATCATCACTCAATCTAGGCTGTGCTGGAACTTCATATACAGATGGAACATGTTTTCCCTGCAGTGATATAATTTTATATGAAATGCTGTTTGTACTTGTAGCAAACAACTTAAAATGCAGTCCTTTTTAATGTAGACTGCCTGCAAAAGTTTACAAAGGAGAAAAAAAAATAGTTGGCTGAGGGTGACTGAAACTTTTATGGTATATGTGTTTGCGTTTATGCCTTTTCTTTAAAAGCATTATACTTCATTTGAAGATTAATATACCTTAATTATTTTTCCTCTGGGAATAAAATTAAAGTTTCCGTCATTATCTAATACTATTCAACTTTGTGTTGAGACTCAGAGGTCTTCAAACCTGGGTAAATAATTTCAAGTTGCAAAGCTAACAACTGCATGTAGCTATTTCAAATTAAATATATGGAAAATAATGTCAGTCCTTATTTAGCTTTCTAATTTCATTTAAAAAGGAAAAAATGCAAGCGTATGAGAGATCAGATACTATCTGCCTGAAATTGACACATCATGTAGGGGTGGGGTTATGTTCATGTTGCTGTAAGTGTGGCCTATTGTGTTTGGTTATAGATGAGTGTTTAGAAAATAAGAGGTATTAACATTTTGTGCATGTTGAATACCGTGGTTTAGCTGTTTTGTTGCTGATATCGATCCGGTAGTTAGAGTTCACCAATTCCAAGTAATTACATCAGTAATGAATCAATGCATCACTCTGATCTTGACCCAGCTTTAAACCTCAACCTGAGCAGTTTAAACCTCAAACTGAGCAGTTTCTCCCTGTGGCAGTAAGGAATCTTTCATTAAGTTCAGCAAATATGTACATCATAACGTTTCTGTATTGAAAAAGTGAAAAAAAATTACTAAGAAATGTTGATGCTTTAGCTTTTGTAGCTTGGCAACATGTTTGAAAAGAAACCAGCATGTTCTGAGCATTGCGCACATTAATGCTTGTAAGCTTTATGAGTCCAGGGACAATCTTCAGTCTTTCCACATGTGGTACACTGTGTGAGTGAGAAAAAATAGGAAAAGTCAGTCACTTGAACAGACCATTCAATATGGTCATTCGTTCAAAGGAGCCAGAGCCCATTGCTTCAGCTATATTCAAGTGTGCAGTAGGTGTTAAATTGCAGTGAGCAGTGATGGCCAAGCTAGGAATTAGTGGTAACCAAAATAAATAAATGTAAATTCCACATTTTATGGGTCACTAAAATCTTCCTGCATATCAGGAGAGTTACCTAGCAGTCATAAAATTTTAGATACATTAAGAAGAGCTGAGAATAAGCATATAGCAAAACACCAGAAAAATGAGCAGTCGCCTTTTTTTCCTTGCATCTTCCATAAAAAGGGAAGGAACAAAGTCCTAAATAAATAAACTTGCAGAAAAACTAAGCTGAAGAACTCCTTAATAAACAGCGTGTTAAAGAAACTTAGAGATTCTGTTCTGCATAGGAGCAGTCAGGTCTGATTTTGTACAACTAGGTAATCAAGGGAGGCCACAAGTGACCATAATAACTTCTCTGTGCACTTACCTGCATTATGCCTGTACCAACTTGAGCTTTCATGTCTATCAGGAAAAGCTATGCCAGGTGTGTGCCGCACCCATATTTGGATTAAAACAAAGTACATGTTTTGTTTTTTGTACAAATAAAATCTTATTATTATTCTAGTAGAATATAATATATGCCTTTTTACAGACACAGTGTGTGGAATGTTCATACAGAAATAGGAATGATCTTCATCGCATACCATTCAGGTTACAGTTTCCTTCTGAGATTTTTACTCCAGCAGAACTGCACATAGTTTAGTTTAGTGGGTTGAGTTGAATAAGAATTAAAGCTCCATGCCATTTTTTGGACAAAAATTTATTTGCAAGCAAAATACATATATGCTCTTACCTGCATCTCTATTAAAATTTAACTGAAATATTGAATCAAATTGCATGTTATCTGAAAAGTATTGTGAGAAGGGAATGTAATTTTTGAACATGTTTTTGTAAGAGTAGGGCACACTGTCGGGGGTGTAGTTGGAAGCTTCCTTGTAAAACTAATGGTAAGGATATGAAGTCATTGACTGTGAGAGAGTAGCTTCTCTCATACTGATTAATAACTCATGCCAGAGGGTTAGTGCCCTTCCATTTAAAACACAGAAGCAGAATATGCCCATGTGATGCAGACACGTTATTCTCAGTATTGACCTCTTCCCCATCCCCCCAGTTTGCTGCAGTCCCTTGCAGTAGGGCAGTACCAGCAACCAAGTACGGGTAGGTATTACCTGGAGGTTAGATCTTAGGACGTGGCAGGGTGAAGATGGGTCAGTGAACAAACCGAATGGAAGTGTGCGAAAAAGTCTCTTGTAAAAAGTGCAGCCACACAACACTTTGTGACCACAGAACACACAAATTCAACGTATTTAGCAGCTGTGTTACCAGTGGCTAGGCCTGGAGTCCCAGAACTGCTCCAGCCTAGAGGTGTTGGGAGAAATGAGTTTACTCTCATCCCCTGAAATAATTTATACTTTGGTTCCAAAAGCTCACATTTTGGGTTATATTGCAAATCGCACCAAGCGTGAGAGGTGCATATTCCACCTGAATATGGAAAGCAGGGTTCAAGAGTAGCCAATTTTAATTATCTTTACACTTAACTGTTAGTATTTTATAAAGCAAGGGATAAGTGCTACTAGCATATTTGTGCTTTTGATATATTAGTGGTTTTTTTTTTTTAAGTTATCTTTTGTTTAAAAAAAGCAAATAAAAATTTGCTGTATTTCTCATTTAGTCTCAGGACCACTGGGATCTAGAAACCTCCTCCAGTAATTATGGATTACTGCCTATTGCCGGTTGTTCGTATAGAATATAATCTTTCCAGGTTTTATTTTTTTTATTATTATTTTTTTTTTTTTAGGTTTTGCTGTTGCAGTGCCTTAAAAATTCTCTAAATGCCTTTGCTCTTTCTGATAATCCAGTTGATGAGTCAAATGTATAAAAATCGCACTAATGTAGGCTGAGACATGTCCCATATTAGCTTGTTTCCCTAGTCAGAAAGCCGTAGAGCACTTAATAATCCTTCAGCCTTCTTGAGAGAATATATAACGATATTATGTTTGCTCAGATAGATTTTATTTAATCCTTTCAGAATATTGCATTAGATTAGGAGGCTCTGTGTACTCTTGTGTGTTTCTAGTAGGCAAAGGATAAAGTTGGAAAAAAAAAGAATTTAGGTTAAATTGACTTCTAATAGGAAACTATTTTACTGAAACTCAGAAGTGGATCTGTGTGTGATAAAGGACTGCATCAGTTAGACTTCCAGTCAAAGAGGTGACTAAATTCTTCTTAAAGATATAATTAAGGGTGTGTATTTTCACACCATTAGTGTAGCACTTTGTTTTTCTTCCGCTACCTGTGAATTGATAACTGCTTTTGCAATGTGAAGTGGAACTCACCCTGTGGCAGCCAGCTCTACAAAACTCAGTGTGAACAGCCAGCCAGCAAGAAGTCCAGAGCAATCTTGTCAGGTTAAGCGGTTTCGAAGATGCTCACCAAAACTATCGTACAACTTTCTAACTCTTGACACTGCAAAACTCTGCTGCATGTCCCAGCAAAGAAAAGCACGATTCAGAGTGAATTACTGCTTTTCTATTGGCTTTAATACTGCCTACATGATGGTATTTATCAAGCTGGAACGTGTATGAAAATAATGGCTCCCTGTTGAAATCATACGGGTAGAAAGGGACCCTCAGCAGGCAGTGGGAGGCTCCACAGGAGATCTCAAGTGACGTACATCGTGAGTATGGATGAGTTGGCTCGAGCATAGCATAATGTGGAAATCAGAGAAGTTGGGTTTTGCAGAGCTCTCAGGAAGTGCAAGCAGCCTGCCTCTGCCCCAAAGTGGCTAAATCAGTTCAGTAGTTTAACAGTAATTTTCTAGGAGACTCTAAGAGTTCATTCTGATTCTACACACACACGGGCACACACAACTTTTAGATATGGACATGTGATTGTGTTTCGTAGGCTGGTCATTTTATTTTACTTATTTATTTTTCTGTAGTGGGTACGTGGATAATAGCTTTTTATCCAGTGCCTTAGCTGAAAATGTCTGGTATATGGTGCATGACTGGGGAAGGCATTATAAGTATTTGTCTTGTTTTTACAGCTTGTTTTGATGACTATTTGTCAGAATTGTTAACTGTTATTTTGTCTTTGGTAATATACTTGGCCTGGATGTGCTTAGGAAAGTATCTGCATTATATTCTTGACTTCGTATTCTTAGTTCCAGTAATGAACAATAGACAGTGATATGCCAACAATATGCCTGTAGCTTGTCTGTGTATTCAGGCATTCCGTAACATCTGAATTCCTTACTCCTTTCTGCTTTGTGACCTAGAGTGAAAAACGCATGAATAAACAGCCAGAGAAAGAAATTAATTCTGGTCAGACTAAACTCAATGAAAATCTGCTAAGCAAAATTCAGCAAGTGAAAAACAAAACATCTCTTGTTAACATATTGTTATCATAAAATCTTGTCTTGAATAGTAATTAGTATTTAAGAAAATATGGAAGTAAATGTGAACAGCTATTTAACTGTCTTTATTTTTAAAGTGTCATAGACTCTTTTACTCCTATGTGGAAAAAAGTTTCTTATCAGAGCACCCTCAGTGCATCTGGTTACTTGGCTGCTCTGAACAGCACAGGGACCAACTTTTAGCACAGTGAACAACTGGTGCTACACACAGGGATAGCCACTGTCTGCTTCTTCAACAGATTTCTTGGAAATCCAAATTGCCAACATCTTATTTACCAACGGTCCTCATTTTTGTGTTTCTCCTGTACTGCACTTTCATATATATAATGCTCTCTTATTATAAAGGCAAATGCGCTTTGCTATAAATGGTGGAAAATGCACAGTGGAAACGTCTTCCTGTTTGTAGAGTTTCTAATCAAAAGGGAAACTCTTGGGGAAAAAAAATAAATTAAAAAAAATTATTGTAACGATTGGAAAAGTCTTTACATGCAGAGATAAATTTTTTTCCTTTCTGAGGAAAGTATATGCTCTCTAATGAAAATGTGAAACGAGGATCTTCACAATACATAATTACTATTATTACTGTTAAATGAGCCATCTTTTAGAATGTATTGAATCAGTAGGCCTCTGTTTTACTTCGCTTTTTAATCAGAACACTATATTAACTTAAAATCCTTTTGGAAAACCTATAGGGACAGTATTAGTCTGAATAAAAATTATAATGGAAATCGATGAGAGGAAAAATAGTACAATGTCGATGTGAGTAATAACATTTAAAACAAAGGAAATGTCAAACAAATGGTTTTTATTAATGTTTTCTTTAGGATTGCATCACATACAAAAGGAAATGACACATCATTGAAGTATATTGCATGTCTAACTCAAACCAACAGCACAATTTACCTTATGTCATTAAGTCTTATACAAATAGTATTTTCCCACAAGGGGAATATTTACCTCTGCTTAAAATATAAAGTAATAAGTCTAATTGAAGGAGGAAGGTGTAATTTATTGTAAAGGTGTTTTGTGTACCACTAGAATTTCCAACCAGCATAGCTTTTGCATTCAGCAGCAGATATAAATAGTTCACAACATTCATAGATATTACAAGATCTATGTTGGACAGAAGGGAAAAAAATATGGCTATGGGTCATATGGGTCATAATTAGCAGACTTGATGAATGATGATTTTTTGATGTTTTTTTTTTTTTTTTTTTTTAAGTATGTGAATAGTAAAATAGATGGTTAAGAACCCTTAAGTTTTATTGCAGTCTCAGCAATGTTTTTGCTTTTGATGTATACTTGGAGAATAAAGGACAGTATTTGTCCATGCTTTATGAGAAGGTTTGACTTCAAAATAAAGAAAATAGTTGTAGCTTATTTTTTTCCAGTCAACAACATGAGTTGGTGGTGTGATTTCCTTCCACTAGGAAGGAATATGAACCTAGAAATGAGAATTTTGCATTTAACAACAAAAATAAGGTTCTGTTCTTACTGCTCAGGGGTTGTTTTCATTTCATGTCCACATGAATGAAATTATTTGGTTCCACTAAAGTCAAATTCTTTATTATTGTCATGACCTTTCTTGGCACAAGCTTTTACTTTGAAGTAATTTTTTCCTGAAGTTAAATAACTAGAGTCCTATAGACAGTTCTGGACAAGATTTTAATCAGTAAATGAAAAGAAGTACATTTGAGATACAACTCATTGTCCAAAACCTTTCCACCTCTTTTAAAAATTTTGTTTAGATTAAAAAAAATCCTCCTTGTTTGAAAATGTATTGCAGTCTTAAATGCTTTTGTATATCCAGTAGTATCAATCCTTCCAGGTTTATGAGCCCAGAAGGGTCACATAATACCTCACTGCACGTTTTTTTCCAGTTTGGTTGCAGCAGCTTTCTTCTCCAGTCTCCTAGTGCTATATACCATTGTTCTTGTATTTCACTTTAGTAAAAGTAAATCAAAAAAAAAAAAAAAAAGAGTAAGAGAAAAGATATCCATTTAATTTAAGCTTTGTTTATTTGTAATCTCCATTTTTAGCTGTGTACAATATTCTTCTTTCCTCTACTTTTATTGCTCATGACATTAAAGCATTTTCCTAGTTTCATGAATTTCTTTCACATGGTTTAACCTCTGGTAATTTTGATTGTTTTCATCAGTAGACTGGGGAAAGTGTGTCAGTTCTATTCTGCTAATAAGAATATTAATCACATCTTTGTGACAGATTTTATTTCTACACAACACTGCGATAATCCTAAAAATGTCTTTTAACACAGAGTTGGAAGTTATTTCTATCTTTTGAAAATTATGTTGATTTATTAGAATATGTGGCAGAAATCACATTAGATTTTCATTAGTATAGTGAGAACAATCAAATTTCCCCTCTTTAAGCAGTTAATTAAGTTGACTGATGACTATAGTAAATAATGGTTTAATGTAGTAAAGGTTGTCAATGTAAGGAATAAAATTAGATTCAGGAAAGCCTACCATGTCTGTTGTTATTTACATAAGCAAAGTTTCTACCACTAGAGAATGTTTCTTTTTTCCCTAAGTTCGTAAATTATTTGTTCCTGAAAGCTCTGGGACAAATGTATGTTTTATTTGTATGTACCAAATCATGAACTTAGTTATTGATTTTAATACCATGTGTTGATTTTCATGTGGAATCCCCTACCTTTATACCTCCAGTAACAGAAAAGGTAGTTTGTTGCATCTGTAATGTCATCCCCCGTGAACACCTCATGTACCTGCGAGCCTGGTAAAGAGAGTAGGGAATGGAGACCTGAAAGGCAGCCTGTGTAAGTGAGGAGATGAAATGTACTGACAGGTGAGTATTCTACATCTCCCAGTCTTGCAGGATTGCTGCTATAGGGAACTTTCACACAGATGTGTGGATGGTCACACGAACGGGCCACAAATAGGGACCTTGTGATGTTTATCTGAAAACCTGTCAGAAACGGTTTTGTTGAAAGGAGAACCTTGATGACCTTCTTGTATGAAGAAGCAACATGTAGGAAAAGTACTGAGGGGTTTGCAGAATCGTATAATTAGCTGGAGCTTTCTCTGAAGGTCTAGGTAAGAAACAATGTGATATGTGAAAAGTTTTAAGATCAGAGGAATCTGAGACTGTTATGAGCATTTGAAATCTACTGAGATATGCTTTTTAACCCTAGAATGCTGATCATATTTTTCATAACATATATTCACATTTCCTTTACTCTGCATCAATCTCTTCATCACACGCTGCTAGTTCTCTCTCCCAACTATTATAGTCCTCTCTTTCATGGGTATTTTTATGCATTTATTTGAGGAAAAGATTAAGACTGGGATTTGAAGTGTGCATGCAGCGATGCTACTTCTCTAAAAAAAGTAATTTAAGTCCTTCACTGGAAGTAACATCTAGAGGAGAAGATGGTGGATTTGGCAGAAACTCTGGAAGAGCCGTAACAGAGAAGTTTCAATTTTAATTTACTGTGACTTCACCGGCAATCTCTACTTCTTTAACCTTATTAACTGGAAGAGACAGAACCGCCATGCGAGAGATAACGGAGAGAAATTGATGGCACTTGAACTCCCTGCTAATATCTTTCTGAATGAAAGAGCTCCTTTGAAGACAGTGCAGCAATCGGATGACAGATTCTGTGATAGCTGGGCACTTTTTAATGGCTCAGCTCCGGAGGGGTCACAGATCCACAGCTGGAAGTAAGGTAGCATTTCTGGAGGGACTTGAGTTCTCCTGCCTTAAAAGTCATCTTCTATTCCTGGATGACTGCTCGGTAATTGAGTTAAAAGAGCAGCTGTGTTGGTTCAATAGAGACCTTTTTATATAGAAGTAGTACCATTTATTCCTTAGAGGAACAAATATTCTGCTGGCAGAATGATGTTACATGGTTCTATCTTCCCAAGCTAAGGAGAGGGAACCAATTATAGAAGCAAAAGATGAGAAGTGTAAGGAAATGGCTAACAGCTCAGTGAGCTGCAGTCTCAGTGTAGCACAGTTATGAAAATATTGACTTTGCCAGGTCTAGATAAAAACAGGTCTGGAGTTAACAGCCTGTGGCTATGCTCTTGTGGTGCCTCTCTCCATCTATCAGAGGTGTTCATGAGCCACTTACTTGAAGTGAAATTTTCTTTTCACTTTAGATTATGCCTTTGCAGACTGTAATTTCATGCCAAGCACTTCTGTGGATGTTTGGGGCTTATCTTTTAATCCTGCTTTGTTTGCTTTGCTATTCTCTCTGCTCACAAGCTTTGTTGTTAATAATATGGAGAACAGGAACAGCAGAGATTTCACCACAGGCAAATTCACTAGAAAGTTCTCCTGGATAACTAAGGAACAAAGTCAGCGAGATTTATACATGTTTTTTCAGCCATAACTGATTCAAAGAAGTTAATGGCTGACTGGAGCAGGCTCCTAAGATTGCCAGCAGCCAGTGAGTTGCCTAAAACTCTATTAATTTATGCATGGTTTATTAATTTCTGTTTTTCTTAGTTTAATTTTTTGGGGCTTCTGTTCAGTGTTTGTATGCTAGTTTCTATGCTAGACTGTTTTCACTGTTTTCCCAACAGTGGGAAAAGGTTATTTTAGTCACGTTTGACCTCTGCAGGCAACCTAAGAAGATCCCTGCTGAAGGCTGCAAACATTTGAGGATTATCTGGCTGTCCCAGACATCCAAGGAGACGACTTTCACTGCAGTGTACAAAGTTCTGGTCATACTGGTGACCACCACGCTACCCCCTTATGAACAGGTTTGATTTTTGTATAGTGCTTAAACTCTTGGATGTCCTAGCAGAATAAAGCAAATGAGGCTACAGCTGTTCATCTGCAGCCCCCGCAAAGGAGAGTTACATAAGTTGCAGGGAAAACAGTCCAGCATTTTTGTCAAAAGTTGATCATGATGCTGGATTTTCCAACTGTATTGAGAAATTAAAAGTGCAGGTAATTAATAGATTGGAATCTGTCAGCTGTACCCAAATAAAACCCCTATTTAAGTCAATGGGAGGTTTTACTATAGAAAAGTAAAGTAATAGCAGGTAAAAGTGGTCTTACATGCTTTTGAAAACACCATCCCTCTTTTCAGAGGCGAATGTAATATACTCCAGAGGGTACAGTTTCCCTTTATGAAACATGCATGACTTGTATTAGCCACTGTTTGTTGCGTCTGTGCTTAGTACTCAAGTGGTAGCTGAATAATTTAAAATTGCAGACATGAGTCATTAACTCTCCTATCTTCTATTGCTTTATCAGAAACTGACCTCTACTGAGTCTGTTTGCAAAATGGACTGACTAAACAGCAGTTAAAGTGAAGTTCGTTTCCGGCTATTCTGTAACAGACCTCACTTCTTTGGCTGTTATAAGTGGCTTGTGAGAATAAAATCCAGTTCTTATAGGATTCCCAGAACCTTTTAACAAAAGCTTGGTCACAGCAGAACATTGTTTTCTGTCAGTAGGTAGTGGTACTTACTAGAGCAATAGGGAACACAAGAAATTTGGCATGTCTGTATTGGAACTACATTACCATTTAGAGAAATGGTCTCCACAGGCTGGTGATTTGAGAAAATTAAAATTGTAGGGCTACAAATTTTGTTTTCCCTTCCTGTAATGATTAGAAACCTGTTTTTTTTTCATTGAAAAACACTGTATCTTGGTTTGGGAAGGAGTAAGCAAAGAGTGAGAGTGCCAAACTAAAAGCTTCCCAAGCAATAAACGCAGACAGCCAGATGTGGTTCGGTATTTCACCAAAGCAAGGACAGCTTTGGCCTTGTTAACAAGCACTGGTCTGTTATCAATGTGACAGACATCAATTATAGGTGAAAGCACGCGTATTTGGGATCTGATATTCTCCCACAGCTTGAGAAAAATAACCTTGCTTTTGATGCCATTGTAATAGTGATGCTTAGCACCGGAGCTGAATTGCAACGCTGCTGACATGACTGCTGTGGTGGGTGCTGAGCCCAGGCTGTGCACGTGGCCGTCTGCTCTCAGACTGGGGCTGCCCCGGCCTCCTGGCTGATGCTCTCAGGGTCTGGAGAGCCTCAGAGCTGTGAATTATTTCCTCGTGGTACACACCGTGGAAAAAGTACTGTGGGGTGAGAACCAACTCTGAATTTTGTGCTAATTCACGGGCATGCTGCTTGTTGTGAAAGTCTGGCGGCATGGGTGTGAAAGTCAAATATAAACATAATATACAAATTTCCTAAGATCTCTGTTCCACAGTCTTGTGGAGACTGCTTAACACTGTTATTCAGCATTATGACAGCAATTTTACAGAACTGGAAGGCAAAGGACAGGTTACATTTTTCTGTGTGACTTTAGAAAAAACAAAATGAAACAAAACAAACCTGACTCCTGAATACATTTAAACTCAACAGCTCAGTGTTTTATTCCTGCCCCCAGTCAGAGCAATGACTGCATGTGAAATAACACAACTGGCTGTTAAAAATAATGCTTGGGGTTTTATCGTCTGAGGAGGGATTACTGGGCAAAAAGGCTTGCCATTCTGTCATTTTTCTTTTTAAAACCAGGTGTAAAGCGGAAATTATCTTAAAAAGCTGTGGAATATAAGATGAGGGTCCTCTGTGGGTTATATACCTATATTTAATTTCGCTTATAAATGTATTTATTTATGTCTAATATACATGTAAAACACCACTTTTATATCATAATCTGTATTTAAGGAGCAGATTTTATGATGTTCTTTAGCCATCCTGCTAAAAGGCTGTCATCTGTTAACCTCTGCAGGACCTTTTTCAAAAAGGTGTCCAATCACAGAGCAGAAATAGGATTGTGTTAACATTTACATTCACATTTACATTGCTAGTTTCCTTGGTCTTGTGACTGGCCTTTGGTGGTGTTTTCTGATCTGGGTACAGATCCCAGCCTCACTAACCTCCCTTGCCCATCCAATCTGAGCCTAAACACAAGGATGTGCTTTCTGTGTCAGGTACAGTTCACATGAAGAACCTGTGTGCATGCTGGAGGACAAGTCCTATGTTGTCAGCTGCATATTCATGATTTTCTGAATATGAATAATTATGTAGTGAAAGACACACTAGGAGGAAAAGCGAGCAAGCTGTTTCCAGGTTTCTTATCTTCCTCTCTCAGAAAGCAAATAGTTAAGTTACTGTTTTTCATAGCATGGTTACAAAACAAGAAGGAAGAAAAGAGTTACTACAGATGGAAATAGACTTTTTTACAGATGTTTTATAAATTGTATGGTTTTCTAATTACCACCATGACACTCTTGAGCAGTAGTTTCAGTAAATGATTTGTCTGAAGTTCCACAATGAATTTTTGTTTGTATGTTTAGATGGACATAAGCTCCCTAGGAAGCCAAAACTACTAAGCGGGAAAGATTAAATACGAGCTCCCCTGTGAGCCCTTTCTGCACTTACCTTCCAGATGTACAAATCTGCATTTTTCAGGTCAAGTTTCTTTAAGAAATTTGGCTGTGAAAGCAGTAGCACCTAAAGTTTGGCAACTCTTATTGATTCTCACCACTTCTTTTTATAAGGCTACAAAATCTTTGTTTACAGAACCGCCCTTATCATCTTTCTTCTGTTTCCTTTTGGAAAAGGAGCAGCTTACAGGGCAAGAAAAATCTGACCTAATAGCATCCAAAATATTCAGGGAAGAACTGTTGAAGTAGAGAAATTGCACGGGTTCAGTGGTTTTATAGCTTTCCCACTAAAGCAAAGTTTTTACAGGAAAACACAGGGTACATAAAACAATCAACAGAGGTAAGCTAACACCTCCCATTGCCTGAGTGCAACTCCAGCCATTGTCTTTACTGTTTTTCTCTCTGTAGCACTGGATCTCCTGTTACCTCCCTTTTCTTGAAGGCTAACTACTTTGCTGAAGGTGTTACCAGAGCAAATACTTGGTGACATCAACACACCACCTTGTGGTTGCAATACAAATGATTCCTGGACATAGAATCATAGAATCATAGAATATCCTGAGTTGGAAGGGACCCTTAAGGATCATCAAGTCCAACTCTTGACACCGCACAGGTCTACCCAAAAGTTCAGACCATGTGACTAAGTGCACAGTCCAATCTCTTCTTAAATTCAGTCAGGCTCGGTGCCGTGACCACTTCCCTGGGGAGCCTGTTCCAGTGTGCAACCACTCTCTCTGTGAAGAACCCCCTCCTGATGTCAAGCCTAAACTTCCCCTGCCTCAGCTTAACCCCGTTCCCGCAGGTCCTGTCGCTGGTGTTAATGGACATGAAGGACGTTTTCCAGAATGACACACTTTAATTTAACGTAAGTAGCACATTCATAAGGATGTTTTCCAAAATGTCCTTCATAGTCTAAAAATCACAGAAAAAAAAAAAAAAAAAACAACAACAATGGAATCTAGATTTTTACACCAAAAGTTGCCAAGAGGCTTAGGTGGGACTTAGTTGCCTCACTGCAATTTTCTGTGTCTAAGGTAAGAGGAGGACTTTTATCATTATAGTTGGAGAAGGGTCTGGACTGTATGTCTATTTCTTACCACAACTACTACCTTAACCTCAAAAATACTAAAAATATTTAGCATTTTCCAAAGATGAAGACCAAATATTTAATAAGCATTTTGTTTTTTAGAATGTAACATTGCTTTTAGAAACAACAGGGGAGGATTTTCTTTATCCTACAATAAAGTCCAACATACAGCATTTTAGCGAGGTGTTTGCACTGCAGTATGTCACTGCGCATAAAATGGGGAATGCATTTGCAGAGAGTGCGAAGCTGCCTCGTCTTTATGACAGCAATGCAGGGGGTACCACCAAGGTCACCTTAAATAGCATGCCCATGAGCCCATGAGCATGCCCATTGAATATCCAGTTAGCTATAGAATCCAACTGCAATGGAAAAGATTTTGCTCTGTTACTCAGATGGTTCCTTAGAAATAATAGTGACTTTCTACACAACGTAATGCGTACTGGATTTTGATTTTATCTCAGTTTTAGTGTAAGAAAAACATTACTATGAGTTAACAGATTTTAGAGAATACAACAATATCTCTTTTTAAAGAAAAATCACATACCTTAATATGTGATATACCTTAATATGTGATGTGTCACATACCTTTTTAAAGAAAAATCACATACCTTAATAAATTATAAGTATTGGGGAAAATAAATAACTAAATAAATAACAGCTTACCCAGAAATACTTTGGTGGATGCAATTTCTATAAGTTACATGGTAATAGTTGATTTCACAGATCAGCTTAAAATTAGTAGATCTAAATTGGTTGGTTTTATGATTAGTTGCATTTTTCCAAAAGCATTAATACACTATATTAATCCAATAAAAAGAAATTTACACTTTTATGTGAAACATAAATTGTCTGAGTGAAAATAAGCATGTCAGAAAAAAACTTTTGTTTTGTTTTCGAGCTTCTGTCTTTCAAGGTTTCCAATCTGTTTTGTCCAGTCGTTTTGGTACAGAGTGGAGGTCAATCAGCAATTTTAGTTGTTGGTAAAAGCTTTAAATGGATTGCTACTTTAAATTAACATCTGCCATAGATAAAGTATCTCTGACTTAAAAGAAGCACATGCTCTAATGGGACAAAGTGATGATCATCTTCATGGTTTAGTTAATAACACAGATAAAAAGGCTTGTAAAAGTTATTTATATTGTAGTGTGTTCAGGTGAAACCACTAAGAAGAATGTAATTTCCTCTGCTTGTGACTCCTTGGGCCAATAATATCAACTTTCTTTGAAAGTTTAGCAGGTTTGTTGTCTTGAAAAAAGCCTTGATTTTCTCTTCTAAGTGTGCAAAATGGAGTCTAACATGTTAGTGGGATATAAGCCACTTTTTTTTTTTTTTTTAAACAGAATGAACTCCATGTCAAATCGTTAAGTGTGTTGGTATACTGTGGTGGTTTTAGTGATGTGAGATGTGGAGAGGTTTTCTCTCCACTGACTTTGAAAACATACTCGCGTAATATATATCCCATAACTTCTTACTTTATTAATCAACTGAGAAACCCTAGTGTTATGCAGAGACTGACAACACGTTAGTTGACTTGCAGCCATCACCATGTATACTTTTGGGCATTGTCTTTAATCTTTACGATAATCTCTTCTTTGTTGCAGTCTGTAGAACTGTCTTTTCCTGAAATCAGACTGAAATCATAATGATGTTTGGGTGTTAAATCTACCTTACAACATCAGATCAGAAAATTATTCCATAGTTGCTTTTGAAATTTAAAGATTAAATTCTGAGACAAGTAAAAAATAACAAGTACTAACAGTACTGAGGGCGAGGGGTGAAAACAATAAGGGAGGATATAAAATTTAAATTGCAAATATATTATTTGCTGTTACTTTAAAGCAGATTCACGCATGTAGGAAAGGTCAGATAACTAGTTTTGAAACTTTTGTCAGTAAATTTGTAACCTGTGAATTTGGTCAAAATAGCAGGCAAACCCAAAACAAAATTGGACCTTATGAGAAAAAGTGCAGGATAAAATCATGTTTTCCAGAACTCATTCTGAGGAACCTTTCTTCTATGTGTTCATTAACTTACCACATGCTGACAAATGAATAAGAACAACAGCAATGCATAAAGAACTTTTTTTCATGCTGTGCCTACAATAAAGACATAACAATTTTACTTGGAAAGTTTTCTAGTTTCAGCTGTTATCTATGCTAGATGTCTGTTTTGGTGGCATTCACATTAAAGTAGGTATTTTCTATCAAGTAGATTTCACATGTTCCACTTAATCATCTCCATCCTCAGGTTCTCATTATGATTTTATGAGACCAATGGGACTATTTAAGCTAACCACAAGTTTTCTAAAAGTATTACACAAAATTCTAAATTATTTCTCTGATATCCCACTATATTTCTATGTATACTTACAAAATGTAAGAAAGAAAACAAACCAATCTGAGAGAAAATCTTATTACTCTGAGATAAGAGAGCAGGTATAAATCACATAGGGTTACAGTTTTTGCTACTTAAGAAAGCAGAACTATAAGATTAAAAGAAGTGCTTAAGATCTCATTATTCACTTAAATATATATATATATATATAGGAAACAATCACTTCATGATTTAAGAGACCAATTAATATGAAGTCAAGTTCTCACTAGGATTATTCAGTTACTTCTCTGTTCTCCAAAGATTAGAGATATAACATTTCCAAAAAGAAAGCTATATAAAGCAAGCAATTTGAAGATATTGGTGTTAATCTGTAACTGACAATCAGAAACACAGGCCTACTAAGTTTATTAATCAAGCCTGTTAGCTATCATCTAATACTTCATGGACAATGTGTTTGAGATTATAAATATAGACTGAGCGACGGAAGAGGTACAGGTACAGAAGTACTACCTCTTTGTGTTTAACTGATTATGCTGCTAAACGTAATCAGTGTTCTTAGGCTTTTTCTTTTCTTGTTTTTGTTTATTTCCAGTTATACTTCAGTGGCCTACTAAATAGGTCATTTTCAACAATATTTATCTTTCCTTGCTGTTTAGTTCTTCTAAATATTTATAGATGGCTATATTCTGCCTTAGTAGGCACTTGGCTAATCTATACAAATGTATCTGCTTTATAAACTATTAATTTTAGCCCCTTGCCAGATTGCATGTAATTAAATGCAAATTAAACATGTGTCAAACCTTATCAATCAGCAAGCCTGGAAAAACAACTCATCTTATTAAACTACGGTGGCTTAAGCTAAAAGAATGGCAACTTGAGGTTTTCTAAAGGAAAACCCATTTCTGTGCAGATCCAGCACTGTGTCACAGGCTACTGCTGCCAGCTTGGCTGTATTGGTTCTGTTTGAGACCTGACCACTGATGTGGACGTGGTTCATGCAGGTGAGTTGCCCTGTGGTGCCCAGGAGCATTGTAAGCAGAAGATGCCCCTGTGCCCACAGACCCAAAGGGCACAAAAGACTAGGTAGAAGCAAATACATAATGCAGAGAAGCATCGCATGCTCATTAGCTCTTTGAATATTAGTGAGTTTCTGGTACTCTTCATCCTGAGGGCAACCTGGAAGCTTGCTAATTATGGTGACCCTTCAGACTGAAACAAAACAAACCCCACTGCAACATGAACACAATTAAAGTATTTAAAATCCTGTCAGAGTATTGCATGTTCACTTTTAATTATTTTGATCCTTTATCTGCAGCAACATGTCACTGTGAAGGGTGTTTGAGGTTTATGAAGGTTTTGTTTGTTTGTTTTAACACATGGATTTTGGAAGCATGGAGGATTTGTCCATTCAGCAGGTTTCCTGGAGGGGTGCACGTCAATATCCACTGCAGAAGATACCTAACAATGCATGCTTAATTACTGAGTGACTATCAAGTTTACTTTTAGAGATAATCTCTGCTTAGATTATTTAAACTCGATTCAACTCAGTATCACATTTACTGTGCTACAAGTTTAAAAAAAAAAAAAAAAAAAAACAACAAAAAAACAACAAGTGTGTGTGGGGGAGATAATCTTCTTGATATTTAAGAGTGATGGAGTAATGTCAATGGTTTGGAAATAACATCTGTGGACAAAGTCCCTGAAATGAATGGGAATATTGCAAAAAGCTCTTGTGGTTTTGGATCAAGCCTGTCTCTATAAAGTTTGGGAGAAAATTTGCATGCACATCCATTTGTCCATGCAGATGTCTATTTCTGTATTCAAAATAAACAATTGCATGCATCAACAACTGTTTTCACTTGCAGATAGGGGTTACTGTGCATATAGATTTTATAGGTGCTTTACAAAAAAAAAAAAGTCCCTTTAATAAGATAGCCAAAAGCAGCTCACATTTCAGTGTTGTTATTCTGAAAGAATCATTCTTGACACTGCAGCCTAACAGTTGTGAAATATTATGTCTGCATGTAAATAGTTGTAGATTACCTAATTCAGATTTGGAATACGATAAGATAAACAAATAGTGACTCAGTGATGAAAATGAGGTACCAATTTAAAAGCTTAATTATTTTGTTAACTTTAATATCTTTCAGGTTTAGTTGTCTAAAGTGTAAGGATTCAGACCGTAACCTCCAAGCTAATCCAGCCATCTAGACTCTCTCAGGTCAGCTGGATGTGTTAATGTGCCACCACCATGACTTTATGGATGCTGCCCTCTGCAAGGTCAGTACGACATCTAGTGGGTCATAGCTTCCTTTTGGAGGTGTTTTTCTAAGTGTCTAGAGAACTCATGAATTCTGCCTATCTTCTTCAGGTGAGACTACTGATATTAATTTCCTTTAATATATGTATTATCATACAACGTTACTTTATCAGCATAAGTTTCTGTAGAAGCCTTATCTGACAGAATGAGGGAAGTAAAAAGGGAATAAAACAAGTAATAAATAGCACGGGAGGGTTTACTTAGTTTATTGGATGTGGTCTTTGGTTTACCCTCATTGCCACGGAGGAAGCTGAATTGTGCAAAAATGATAATCCTGATTTTTTTTGGCATTACTACTTTGATAAAAGGGTCAATTGGAAATAAATTTTGCCTTTTAGTTATAGCGATAGGGAAGTCATGCAGCACTCAAAGATCAGCAGAAACAATGAGCAATTTGCACATGCATCATCCCCATTTCCCCCCAATATTCCAGGGAATTTGCAGTTTTGCCGCTGGCCCACGGCAGCAAATGGTTCTGGTACCTTCATTCACCTTCTGCTGCTGACTCAGCTGTGGCAGGGAGGGGAATTGCTGGTACTGGGAGGCTCGAGCCTGCAGCACGTGTGTGCCCAGACCAAGTGGTCACCGTGCTTGCGTTAGTGGATGGAGGACACAAGACAACTAAGCTCCAATCATTCACAACTATGTTTAGCTTGGATTCAAATTCTGTAAAAATAAAATGAAACAGTATTTTTTTTTTTCCTAAATCAGCTCCCAGCTGCAGTGGTTGAATACCCCCGATCAGCGTGCAGACATTACATTTTTCTTTGTCTATGCAATGCCTTCTATCCATGAATCAGAACAAAGAGAGGCTTTATATATCATTTTCTCTCTCTATTTGCTGGAAGCACAAAGACTGTGCTGCATTTATCATGAGGGCTGACAGAAAGCATATGGATATAGGTATTCCTTGTTGCAGGCAGACGTTGTTCTGCTGACAGAACGCGAGAAAAATCGCCAGGCTGCTCCAATTTTTCATACTAGCTGCACTGGGCGTTTAATGACACAATCGTAGCAATTTGGTTCTATTACACAGAATAGAGAAAGATGTTTAATTTCATAATGTTTGGAATGGCTGCTTATTTATTTTTTAACATCACAGGGACAGACTGGAAACCCTTTTCCTCATCGGGTCTAGCCTAAAACTCAGAAAAATAGCAGATGCTCTACAGTGTAAAAGCAGTCCAAACAATTGCTTGGTTCCTTGTATAATCTAGTGCTCTAAAATGCCAGGGCCTATCACAAATAGGCTAGGGAGACCAGATACAGAAATACATACAAACAGCAATGGTGAGCATCAGATCAATTGTTATTGAGAGTTTGGTGTGATGCTGGCTGAAAATGAGCAGGCATCTCTATGCTGGCTTTTTGGTTGGGTTTGGTAAAAGCTGTTTTTATCTTCCACTCTCTAGGTAATTTTTATTTTTCAGTTTTTTTTTCTTTTTTTTTTTTCCTTCTTTCTTTATTCCCCCAATACTGGTAATCATAAGCATTTGTGTCAGACAATTTCCATAAACTCTCAACATACCTGGAACTCGGATCAAATTTCCACAAAGCACATGCACTGTTGAAACAAATGAGGTTAGTTGATCTCAGATCATCCCCTTACCTTTCTGTGTTCTACCTCTGTAGTATTTTTCATTCTCAAATGTATCGATAATTAAGTCTGGAATACTTTAACTATATCCTTACTCTGAAAATACTTTACAAGGAGACTTGTGTTCTCATCTCTTTGCTACTGATGTCAATAGCGGAAGCACTAAAAGGTTAAATATCTAAGAAAGCAAAATATCTTAATAATTCAATTTTGTGTTAATTCAAAATTGGCATTAGCTCCATGGGTACAGGGGTATAAGGAACCTGGCTGTCCGAGATATGTCCCTGTATAAGACCAATATAAACTATTCTAGACTGATCTTAATTTCATCCTAAGCCTTTCTTCGTAGAAGTTTGAACAAGCATTTTCTTCCTCATAGAAAATACTGTCTAATCATCTCTGCAAACACTCTGTACCAAAGAGAAAGCCAATGAGTGAAGAGCAATTTTCCTGCAATCCCAGTACATTATCTGTTCCTCTGGTAGAACTGAAAACAGGAAACACATAACTATAGCGATGCAAAACTGCAAAAGAAACCTTGGCAATACTTACTTATGTTAGTGGTTCTTATTGGTGCAGGAAACCATTCAGGAATGTCAGAAATCTTAGTAGCAAAAAAATAACATTCTAGTTCTTTTACATCTTCTACTTTTCATTCCATCTTGTAATGTTTGGATGTGTTTTTTCTCCTTTTTTGTGCTTTTTCTTTGTGAAAATTTTATTCAGTCTGAAGAAAGAAAGAAAATAAATTATAGGAAACTGTTGAGATAATATGTCAAGTGCATTGTAAAGTGACAATGTCTAACACAAAATGAAAGTCTCTAATATGATATAAAAGCCTCAAGTATGTTATGCCATCTGCATCGTACTTGCAGACATTTATCTTATTGGTCCTTGACTTTCAAAAGCATCCTGGAATTGAGCTCAAAACATTCTTTCTCTGTCTTTCCTTGTTGTTTTCCATTGAACAGTGAATTTTTTGGTATTTTATATATTCGGGATAGCTGATATTCTGAAAGCTCTGGGAGTCTAGAGATAGGAACCCTTTCCTTGGACTCCTTCATGCTATACCTGGGATGGTTACTATACCATAGACAATGGTATACATTAACCTGTATAGGATTAAGGTACGATGACAGTAAGAATTTTGAAAGCACGAGCAATTTCACATTATGAAGCTCAAGCATCTCAGGTTGTTTAGGCTGTGGACTTTGTAGCAGCCAGTCTGTGAAATAATCCTTCAAACATGCTAGCAACATCTATAATTAAAGAAATGTTAAAAACATTATGTAGTCCGTGGTATGGTAATGTCGTGAGTGTAGTTGGGTCAACAACAGTAACTCAGCAAGAGTTACTATGAGAAATAAAAGTGATAGCAGCATCCAAGCCTGCCCATTTTTAATGACATGATGATGGCTTAGAATACAGTGAGGAGACCTCAAAGCTTAGTGCTATAGCTTGTGATGTTTTTTAACCCATTTTGTTTTCTTCTGCATATGTTTTAAAAACATAAACATTGTTTGAAAGCATAATCATGTTAGTAACTGCAGTGCTGTACACTTAGTGATTATTTCTAGATTTTGCCTGATTAAATTAGAGAACGTTGTTATTTTTTTAAATATGATCTGAACGCACTAATGCAAATCATGCATGGGATTGCCATACATGTTCTTTTTTTTTTTATAATTGTCTGCAGTAGATGATGATGATATCATAGGACCACCTGTTTAAAATACATGAAAATTTTAGGGCTCTTTCACTCTAGCTTTTACCAACTTTATAAAATACTATGGTACCTAATTTTAATGCTCTTATGTAATAAAAACTTTATACTGGGCAACAACAATATCTCAAACAATTGTTTTTCTCATATGTGTACTAGTTTTAAAAACTATGAGCTTTAGGAAAAACTATTTTACTAAAAGATGTGGTTGAAAAAACATCGAAAAATCTTTGCTTTTGGAGTTGACACTTTAATACCACCACAGTATAAATTCTGTCACTCAGTTTGTGTGCAAAACCCAGAATGAAGTAAAAATTATACAATATCCAAGAACCACTTACCTGGATTCACGGTGATTGTTGACAGGTCATGTTGGTATTTTAATTTTAGAGACTGTATTTCAATCTTCGGAAATATTAAAAACACAGAGCAGTTGACACTGATAATTCTATTTCTTTGGCTTAAACAGATCATTTTCTATGATGATCTATCATTCTATGATGATTTTCCTCCATCTCCCAAACTATTTCCAGCTCGGTAAATCTCATGTGAGTGATGGTGTCTAATATCATACAGTAATGTAGGAACATAAAGTTGCAACATTTTTTTTGTTGAGGTGTTTGTCTTGCAGTCTATATATTATTGTCTGATTGTTGCCCCAGGCAGCATTTTTCCCTTTTTACATTATTAATCTTTCCTTAAAAATATTATGAAATGTCAACTTTGAAGGTATAGAAGACAAATATTAAATTGGAAACTTAAATACTCATGAGTAAGATAAAGTGTTATGTGAGAACTTTTGATTAATTGCCAAATTCTGGAGAGGCATTTTTTTTCAGTGTGGGTGAATTGTTTTTAGTAGCACCAGTGAAGTAGATTTACACACTGATTTAAAGGATGATCACTACTAAAATGTCTGATGCAAATAGTTGTTAGTTATTAGTGGTAAGAGGCAAATTTACTTTTTATTTGTTTAAACACAATGATGATCTTTAGATATACAGTCAGGGTATTTGTTTTGATATAAAATAAAGAATTCTTACATTCCTAATGGATAATTTCTATAATGTGTGGTGTTTGTATCAAGTCAAAGATCATTGTCTTGTTGGGGCTAAAAAAAAAATACGTGCAGAAAAAGATGACTCTTGCCCCAAAGAGCTCACAGTTTAAAATATCTGAACTTTACGGAGTATGCTTAACATTGTATAAACAGAAGATAACATGAAGATAATGTATGGCTTAGAGTGCCATACAGTTTAAGAACTCTTCTCAATGTGATTGTAATGAAAAAGCTTTCCTTTAAAGGTAAGTCTCTGCAATGCAAACTTTGAAGTCCATTTACTCTTTCATGAAACCTTATCCCAGTATGTTACCATTTAAAAAATTGCCCCAAAGTGGAAAAGAATCCACCAAAAAGTCAGTAAATCGATGCCTGTGTAAATCACTGTGTATAATCTGAGTTTTATATTTGCATAATGACTTAGTGGTGCATATTTGCTATGTAAATGTGGAGTGTGTAGAGGTGGTGTTAGCTCCAGGGAGAAACATTTTTGCTGTACTTGTCAATCGGTGTTCCTCTGTCCAAATATTTTTTTAATAGAAATGTTACTTGTAAAATCTACCTGATGGGAAACAAAGGTAAATAACCTTAATACAGGAATCGAATCCTACAAACTTTGCATTCTGTCTTAGGCATAATTGTAAGGGGGATATTAAAGTACTGTAGGAGAAACTAAAAGGAGATTTGGAGTTTAATACCAATTAAAACATTAATTATCGATTGGGGAAAACCTTCGTGTGTGTTTATGAAAACAGATGCTACATGAATAGAAATGTAGGGAAAAAATAAGGCTATGTCTTTAAACTGACAGCCTTTCAATCGGTAAAACAAAAATAAGATTAAATTAATTACACAAGGAAATGAACTTTGTATTGCAATATCACAAGCTATACCACATAAATTCATGTCCTGAGGGACTGCTAATAAGAACTTCTGTAGCTCATCATTTGGAAGTTACAGAAGAGCAAAAGCAACAATAACAATGCCTGGGTGTATTTGTAGCTTTGCGCTGAGTGTGACCCATGTATGTGCCACTGCTGAGAGAAACACTGCAGTGGCCTTCTGCCTTATGATTACAGCAATGGAGGGAATACCAAGATTAGAGAAATAGTTTAAAATATTGTTGCAAGATTAAATGGATATAGATTGGCCATGAACAACTGCAAAGTTGATACCATGAGAAAGTTTCTGATTAACTCTAGAGTAAATTTATTTCAAAAAATAAGAGTCCTGCACATACCTGTGATATCAATTTGTTGTTGTTGTATACTGTAGCTTTGTTTGCAGTACTTTCTTCTTGTATTATGTCCCAGGCCTGGTCCAGTGGGCCAGGTACTGCTTTTGAGGATAGAGGATTTTACTACAGGTACTAGGAAGGCTGCACCTTGTTGCATCAACCCTGTACTTTGTTTTGTAGCTTCTTTGGGCATGAAACCTGTACATGCGTGTGTGTACATCTTGCACAAGGATGTCTGGGGGAAATTCACCGGCAGCAATGAGATGAGATAAGAAAGGCAAGGGTCACGTCACAGCTCAGGAGTGAGGGGATGGACAGACAGGCCAAAGGGAGGTATTCTGGTCCAGGAGGCCTGCACACCACTGAGAACATTTTATATCCGAGTGGAGATGAACTCTTTCAGGTGTTTGTTACTGAGGTTGTTCTTCAGTACTGGATGTGGGGGTTTCTGGGACCTCTTAATAACCATGTGACGTCCATGGTGACTGTTGCTGGTTGGTGTGGGGGAGTTGTCCAGCTGAACAACGCTGGTCACGTAGCTGTATGGATGGATTGACTCAAACCAAATTGATAGCAATGTTATTTGCATGCCTTAGTACTGAAACTGCTGTAGCTGCTGTATATCATGACAAATCTTTTTTGCTGGCCTGAATTTGCATTTTTCTTAAGTCTTTTTTTTTTTTTTTTCTCCAAACTTCTAGCAGAATTAATAGTCTAGAGGCATGTGGTCTTGCAGTAGACTTTAGTTGTCTTTGAAAAATATAGACCAAGTTCCATACAGGGGAAATGAAAGAGCTGAAGATTACCTTCAGCTGCCCATGATTAAGTTTTGCCCATAATGTGTTTTCTCTGTCTCTGCAGGCCTCTTATCAGCCCATGTTTGTACTGAGCAATGTACAAACACCCCTTTTGTACATAGCCAGCTATATTTCTCCCAAATTAACTGATTTATTTATTCAGCAGCATCTAGCTTTAGATGCTTTTTCCTTAGCATCTTTTGGTGTTGTCATGAGCTTTGATATGCATTCCCGGTAATTTGATTGTAATTACTTCTGTCGTGCATGCATTTATCAGGTGCCTTGCATTTTAGTGAAATAGGGAAATTTAAAGGAGCACTGAGAATCACCAGTTTATTTGAAATGCATCAGGTATATTGTTTTCATGAGAGTCCAACCAATCTGTTCATCGTGGAAGTATCTCCCTTGGAAAGCGATAGCACCGCTTGCCAAGCAAAATGCGGCAGCGGTGCAGCTCATGCCCCTGAACTACCTTCAAATGAGCTTGCTAGAAAGAGAAATCAGAGGCACCTGCCTGCCCTGTGAAAATACCTCTGGGATCTTATTTTTCTGCAGATGAAGGTGATTTATGTACTTTGTAGAATGAAAAATGTACTGGACATGCTATGTGTAATGTTATTCATCAGTGAATCTGCAGGTAAAGCATTGCTGCCCTGCTGTAGGGCCGACCTCCAAGCCCCATGGCTGCATCTGAGAGCAGAGCTGTCGTGAACGCTTTCAGGCAATTTCATTTTCATGGAACCGCTAGAAATTACACTCTCTGATTCATCATGGGGAATACAAATACTACAATTACACAATTATCTGGCAATTTAAAAATTAAGCTTTTTAAATTTCAAGGAATTATACCCATAAGACACATTTAATCAGGCATGGCAATAGGCACCCCTCTAGGCTTTTGCCTCATGTTAGCACTGCTCGCTGTAGCGTGTGCTTTGTTTTATGCTAGGGTCACATCTCTGCTGCCCTTCCAGTCAGCTCAAGATTACTATTGGCTGTGAATTGTTCTAATCAGTATCATTCTGAAAAAAATGATGTGCCTAAATGGTGTGTAGGCTGATCATCCACTGAGTATAGCTTTGTATATTGCTTCTGCAAACACGTTTGAACAACTGATCAGTGACTAGTGGTAGACCGTGCACAGACCTACCTCCTTCTCATTCTGCAAAGACTCCTGTCTCATTTTTGATGCCCAGAGACAGGTTTAAATTACATTTTGAACTTGAAAAATGCAGTGGGAGAAATACTGACTGGGATCCATGCTTCATGCAAATACCTCAGTTCTTATTTAATTGCAACCAATTCGCTCTTCCTTTTTTCCCCCATTGTTTTTATGCGTTCACATTACAGGTTTTTAGGAAGTGCTCCCATACCAGTTTCCTCCTATAAATCTAATGGTACCATAAAAAAATAACCTCTGCCTTTTTCAGACATTAAAGCCATTAGTTCTGTGTTGCTCTCCTATTAGAGAGATGATTGTTTTTGAAGTCAGATTGAGGAAAGGAAACTGCTCCTGCTACCTAGCTGCTGAAGCACCTTCTGAACCTGAAACTGAGAATTCAAAGGCACATTTTCCTTCAGGTATACTCCAGATTACACACAGGTTAGGTGTGCAGCAATATGAGGAGATATCATGTACCAAAATTAAATTCTTCTACACTTCTCATTTGGCCTAAACAATGCCAAAGTAACTAAGTACTGAACCAAATTACCAAGTATCTGTCATGTCAGATCCAAGATACAGCTTTGGCATAGAAGCCAAAGATTTTCCTTGAACTATGAGCACGTAAATGGCATGCAACTGTAAGGGGCATAGCGCTAGATGAAGAACAGGGCACAAACTGCAGTCTGCAGGGTGATTAAATGTGACTGGTCATAAGGTATCATCTCTGTGTGCCTCATTTTTTACCTTTTAAAAAGAATACGGAGGAAAATCAAACCTTTTAGATCACTCTAAGTGTTCAGATCAGTTCAGAATATCTTGCTGTAGCTCTGTCAGATGTTGTGCACTCAGTGAACCACTTTGCCAAATGCTGCACCCCGTCTCTTGTAAGTCTAATGAGATCATAAAACATTGCTACTGGTTTGATCCTTTGATGGGCTTAGATCTGAAATAAAGCATTCAAAATATTTTGCACTTTATGTAAAATGGATGTGTTTATCAGGAGATTACAGCGAGGAACATCCTGCTGGGTCATGACATGTGTTTTGCTAACTTAAAAAGATGACTTACTGGTACATACAATTTACTGCTAATTTCAGTCAGAGAGGTTTCAAGCTATAGGAATAGTTCCAACAGACAAAGCTATTTTCTTTGTAAAAAGCCAGTGCACTTGTATTAGATTTTATTAAGGCACCTAAATTCTGCTGTTAAACAGGAATATTTTTCTAAACTGGTCAATAGGTGGTACTGGAGCAAAGTGTAAGATGCTACATGTAATGATAGTAACTTGTGTTGCAAGATCATCTGAACATGGGAAAATATGTTTTGACTCCTCTGGCAGATCCTGCTGCAAACTGTTAAAGGACAGTGGCACAGAAAATGTATAAATTTCCTAGGGTGGATTTAGATGATGATAAAACTAAACAAAACTGCAGGCTATTCAGAGCAAACTGTCTCCTAATCTTTTTCCCATTAGGTCTTTGTGGGCTGCTTTTGTGCAATGCTGCTGAAGTTTTAATTGACCGGAGGGGAAAAAAGCTTACTTGGTGGTGAGAGCATCCCCTTGTGGGACCACTGCAGCTGGACCCCAGCCTCCTTTCCAGCTGTTGTCATGGAGAAAGTCTCACATCACTTTTTTATCCTAGTGCTTCTCCCTTCATAGGAAAGGAGATGCAGCTCGAGGGCATTTAGGGTGGAGCATCGTCTCCTTGGTCCAGGCTTGCTCTTCTAGTGCACGTTTTGTTGTTGTTATTATTATTATTTAATTCACTGTTTTTTTAAAGGGATTTGCATTATGTGCAGAGAGGCCTGAAATATTATAGTCAAAGAAGGCTGTCCTAGTGATCTCAGGTGCTTGTGATTATTTAGAAAAAACAAGTTATATCTGGTGCTGACATCAGCGTGCAGAGTTGAGACATTTCACACATTAACTAGTAGGAGGAAGGTGCCTGAATTCTCTGACCTCTTGTTCGCCTACTTACATCCAAACTGCCCATCCTGAGTTTGGACACAAACCAGATTAAACACTCTGTGATTGCCTTGGAATTAGAGGAATCTGCATTTTGGCTGGCTTTGCTTATTAAACAGGAGTCACTGCAGATGTAGCATTCAATTCCTAGATTGCTGAGCCAGAAGCTTGCCCCTGCATGCGTCTTGAGCTGTGCCACTGGAAGAGGACAGTGAAACTCTCGGTGATCCCACCCTCTCTCCGGCCACCCCCACCTGGGGAGCTTCAACAGAGAAATCCTCGTATCAGGGATGGCTCATGGCCTGTATGTCAACTGAACTTTTTCCTGGGAACAGGTTCACCGAAACGAGGGTCACGCTGATCTTCAACTTGAGAGCATTTTCTAATGTAAGTAATGACTGCATTAATGCAAATTTTTTGACTAAAAGAAAGGCTCAGTGCTGTTGTGTAAGTGAGCCTAGCATCTCTTCCTCACTTTGCATCCCAGCTCACATTTAATAATGTCATAAATCACAAGAAGTTAGTGTTTTTCTACAAATATTTTGCCTTTATGATAAATCATGTTTGTTGGGCCATGGTAAATGTATTCTACTAGAGAAAGCAAGTGTGCATGCTATTTAAAATTCTGGAATATTAGAGTCACCATTAAGCAAAATACGATGAAACTGATAACTGATTTCCAACTTGCTATGAAGTAGTGAGAATAAGGAGTTAATTGATAAATCCAAACTGATGTAATCACTTGTTTCTTGCACAAAATGGTTATATGCAAGCTGACTTGCAAGTTATCAGTCTACCTAACACCAGGTTCTGAATTTCTATAATGTTTTCTTTTTTGCACCTTTGGATCATGTAGGAGCTATCAGAGACGCAACCCAGAGTCCATGGGTGAGCTTGGTTCCAAGCCTTGTTTTGCTTAGGCTCAGGCACTTCTGCACAAAACAGCATTACCTGTTATCACAAGCCAATGGCAGGGGCTGCAGCCTCTCTGTTGTAAGTTTTGCCACATTAATGCAAGAAAATGCAGGTTTCAGCAGCTGTTTGAAAAACCCTGCTTAAATTTAATAACAGGTCTTTGTGATCTATGCACTGGACTATCTCATTAGCAAATGTAGCTTCTTTCCTTGCTCTTCAATCATCTACGGACCATTATCTGTTTTTGCAAATTGCACTGTTTTTTGGAACTGTTTGTTAAATCATTATCCCACAAAAATTGCGGCCTATGGGTGCATCTCCAAGAGGAGATCTATCAGAAATCACTAGCTCCAATGCAAGACACAGCAATCTTTCCCTTGCCTTCATTGACTACCTTTAGCTTTTTAAATAAGAGTCTAGTGAATGATGATAAGTAAGTTCTCTTGTACATGCCTTAATATACTTTTTGTCATGTAAATAGAGGGATTTGTAAAAGCCGAAGCACCTCAAACATTTACAGGAACATGTGAAAACACTGAAGAACAGACACCAGGCTATAAATACCGATGAAGCACTCAGCAAATGTGTTTGTGAAGACATCACCTCATTGTTCATGCAGTATTGAATTTCCCCATCGCTTGGTAAGTGCTACTAGCATCAAATAGTAAAGTACCATGACAAAAGCAAGATGCAGATGGCTGGCTGTTTAAGTCATTGCTTGATCTGAATGCCAATGGAATTGGATTTGATAATGCTCAGGGAGTGAAAGCCGTTGTATCCAACCCCCCCACCCCCTCGCCTGCCTTGTTCATCCAGTAGTACTTTACAGCACAGGTCAGTCTGTCGTCCCAGGTCACGTAATGACTGAAGCATTACATGTAATAGTAAGTGGTAAAATCTAAAGGCTGGACTGTGTCTTTTGCTGTCATATTGATGTAGCTCAATTGGTTTCAATGGGACTACTTAGGAGAGCAGCATCCTCTTAATTCGAGGAATCAATTCTGCACGTTACAACATGGGGAATGATTAGAAGAGCTCTATGGATATTTTGATATAATGGCAGATATTCTCCTGTTAGAAATCAAAGGCATTTCACAGAGATTAAAAGAACACTTGAAACTGTAGTTTAGTTGGACGTGTCATTCTTTCCCCATATTTCTGCTCTTGGATAATATGCTCTTCTCTTTTGATGCATTGGCTAGTATCTTCCTCCATGGGTGTTCTAAATTCACAGGCCTATTAGCTCACACAAATCAGTCTGACCCTCATCTGCCCAGTGGGATCTCTGCTTTCACCCAGCTCTGTTTAACCCTTTCACACAACTAGCCTCTCAGGTGGCTTTTTCCTCACATGTCACATGCACTCATGCACAGTTTTCCTTGTTAACACAACAACATTAGAAAGGAACTAGAAGAGAAATAATGTGGTGACAGCATCGTCAATGCCATGTGGTGGAGTGATGCTTGGATTTTAAGCAGATTAATGATGTCAGTCTGCATTTCTCCATCTAATGTTTAGTTCTGAGCAAAATAATGATCAAATTCCTTTGAAAAGTGTATCTCTGAGTAATGTTATGAAAAAAAATCATTTAGTATATTTTGGTGTTGGTTTTTCTGTTTGTTTTGCTATTTTATCACTTTGCTAAAGAAGCATATTAATTGTATTACCCAGATTCCTTTCATATTTATGAGCTCTAGGGGTGACTGGATCTCTGCCAACCTTGTGAAACTGATCTATGGAAAAAAACCTGATGCGGATATTGTCCAATGTGTGTTTCTTCCTTAAACCACCAAAATCTGTAGTTGCCTGTAAACTTTCTTGGCTCTTGAAACTTATCGTTTCCACAGCTGCCAGGACACATATGATGAAACAGATGCACAAAATGAGGAAGGACTTGGCATAAACAAGCGAAGCGTACTGCTCCGTCACGGACAAATAAACACCGGATTTTCTAGAACTGTGCGACTGTGAGTAAAAACAGCACTAGACTCAATTCCTGACTGTATGTGGGAGAACAGTTGATGCTGTGATAGTGTGCACTGTCCAGATAGTCGTTTAGGTCATGACAGTGAAAGGAAATGTTATACTTTTCTGGCAGAATTGTATTCTTTTAGACTTGTTGACAATTTCTTGCTTTATTTAAGTAGAATAAGATGAACCATAAAGCTACTCCAGACACCTTGATCTTGCTTGACAGTTCACGTTAAATCAATTGTAGTAGAGTTAAAAATAAAAATTATTAAACGGAATATTTTTGCTCCTAGGAAGATTAAAGCTAGTTAAAAAATATATGTATGCTGATGCTGCATTTACATACAAGTGCCTGAGATTAACCTCTAATGTAAAATAAATTCCCCTTTACCTGCTTTTATAGTGACCAGAGGATAGTACATTGACACTGCTGGGGGATTTGCTGCTCTGTTGCTCCTGTGATTTGTGTGTAGCTTTCAGGGAAAGTCGACATGCCTTATTTCATGTGAGCAGCATCTAAAAATCCAGATGCTGCAGAAATGTGACTGTGCATGGCCAGTGAGGATGCTCCCTAGGAGGAGCAAGAACCAGAGTCTGTGGGGCGCTCTCATACTGCCAGTGGCACCAAAAGCTGGCAACAGCCGCAAGCAGCAGAGCCCTCCCGCGCTGTTTGCGTGCGAAGCAGGCAAGCTGTTCCTCCCGCTCTGCACCCGGAGTGGAGAGGCCTCTGTTGGTAACTGAAGTGCATGGTTTTGAGTATGCATTAAGCCTGGTCAAAATTAAGGAATTCCCCGAGCCAATATTTGCAATCTGTGTAGATGGTGAGCCAAATTCTGCCTGGATGCTTAAAAGCTGTCGTGTAGTCCTGCATTTCTTGTGGGAATACAGACCGTTCCCCATGTCCTTTTCTGTCTCTCTGATCAGAGATTGAGATTTGGTCGTATAATTGAAACGGCGATGATTTGATTTAAGGCATACCGGCCATAAATGAGATTAGACAGTTTGTAATGCTTCCCATGTTCATTACGGCTTCTGTCATCATGATAATAGATACATGTTGTAGCATTTTCTCTTCCAATTACAAACTTTCATATAAAGATGAAGCATCAGTATTTTAATGCCTGCTTTTTATTCAGTCATACCACCATGGTATATTTGCTTGATCTTTTGAGTTTCTGATGCTTATTTTTCTTTTGGTTCATTAATCCTGTTTTTTCTGTACAGATTAATTTCTATACAGATTAATTATTAAGATGCTATTAACTATCAGACTATTCAGAAATAGAACATCAGAAAGATGAATACAGCACAGCTTTCTGTTAAATTTCTGTCTCCATCTCTGTCTTCTCTCATTTAGGTGGAAATAATTTTGCATCAAGTAGAACAGCCTGAACCTATGTTAGAAAGAGCAGTAAGGAGAGTCAGCATCCTAGGACTAAGGAATTGTCTTCTGGAGTCTGGAAGAATTGAGTTCAAGCAAACATCTCTAAAGGTTCCCATGTGCCAGACAGAGATGGGCAGTAACACAGACTGACTGTTTCAAATCACTAAATGGCACAGACTGCATCACGTGGCCAGGTGAGGATATACAGTGACAGACCTTTTTTCCTTTCAGATGTTGTTGTAGGCTCAAAGATGGTCAGCAGTAAAATAGAGGAAAAATCAGTGACTCACCAAGTCCCACAGCTGTAATGGGTAACCTTCTTAGAAAGAATAAAAATATATTCCAAAAGTGATGATTTTATTCAATTAAAAGCTTAGCTGAAAGCAAGCTGAATCTGCTAAACACATTGGATATAGATTACGTTGCAAAAACGTATGAGTGAAGAGCCATGAATTGCACTGCCACTTATGAAAGTATTCATCATTCTCAGGCTGGTGCCAGAACATGTGGAATAGAGCAAGTTATTTCTGGTTTGCTTCCGCTGTCAAATTGGTGACAAGACCATTATCTCTAAGATTCTGTTGGAATAAGGACTGGGTATAACTTGATTAACCAAGATGGATACTGATAGCTGGGATAAAGTTCTTAAGAAGAAACTGACCCTGAGAGTCACAAAAGACAATAGATAATATTTGATGCAAGCTTGTGCAGAACGGAGTAGCAAACAGAGTGGAATAGCATCATCTAGGAACAGAGTCAAAGAAGCCCAGGTATGTTGTTACATGACTTACAAGTATTCACAGCTGTAGGGACTAAAAAACCAAAACATATTCTTACCCTAGTAACTGTTTCCCTTCTCTGTGCCTTTTTACCTTTATGATTGTCCTGGTTTTGCTGGGATAGCATTAATTTTATTCCTAGCAGCTGGTACAGTACTGTGCTTTGGATTTTTGCATGAAAATAATGCTGATACACTGATGTTTTCATTGTTGCAGAGCAGTGCTTCCACAGAGCCAAGGACTTTGCTTCTTGTGCTGCCCTGCCAGCGAGGAGGCTGGGGGTGCACCAGGAGCTGGGTGGGGACACAGATGGGACAACTGGCCCCAGGATGTACCATACCACAGGGCATCATGCTGAACAATAAAACCGGGGGGAGTTGGTCATGGAGGCTGCTGTTTGCTCAGAGACTGGCTGGCAGCAGTTGTCTGGTAGCAAGCAGTTGCATTGTGCATCACTTGTTTTTTTAATTTTATTCCTCTTATTATTATTGTTGTTATTTACTCAGTAAACTGTCCTTATCTCAGCCCACAAGTCCTCACACTTTTACCTTTTTTTCTATTCTCTCCTCCATCCCACTGGGGAGCAAGCCAGAAGCTGCTGAAATAGGAAAAAACAAGCCAAAACACCCAAGTGTTGCACAACACAGTTGCTTACCACCAGCCAGTTGATGCCCAGCCAGTCCCTGAGCAATGGCAGCCCCCTTGGCAAACTCCCCCCGGTTTTATCACTGGGCATGACGCCATGTGGTGCAGGACCATCCCTTTGGTCAGCTGTCCCAACTGTGAAAAGTCTTAATGTGAGCACAGCTTTGTACCAACTAAAACAGCAGCAAAATATTTAAAAGCAAAAGCAAAATGGAGTAATTAGGCTAAATACAGTTTGGTATTAGAGTAGTACTAGTAGTACTACTCTAGTAGAGCTTGGTACTAGAGTAGGAGCCTCATGTCCATAACCATACCTGACTTGAGTCCTGCTCATATCTAGCCTTGGAGAGGACCTGAGGAGCTGACCTGAGTAAAATGGATGTGTCAGGAAAAAAAAATAAATAAATTTCAACTATTAATGACTAAACCAGAAAGAAGAAAATGTGGGCAGTCTTTGATTACTTGAAGTTTTGGAGTGCTTTTGTGTAGCCTGGTAGGACTTATGTTATAAATAACTGGCACACCAAGAAGAAAAATAAAGGGTGTGCGTGTGTGTGTGTGTTAAATGTTTTGACATTTCAAGGCCTGAAGACTCTGCTGTGGATAGATCTTCAAGAGAGATAATAAACTTAAATTTTCCTAATTAAATAAAACAAAATGTAATAAGGGATATGAGTATTGCAGCCCTTCCTGTGTGTAAGTTGGAGAATAAACCATTTTTGCTTTGGATGCCTAGCAAATGTATGCACTTCAATCATCTAGAAATAATAAATTCTTATTGCTGACCCTTCTACTGGAATTAAGTGCTGACAGGAACTGTTGGTGTGTGTGTCTGGGGGTGTTTTTAGACCATGCTAACTATAGAGAGTGTACACTGTATGCATAACACATTACCTATATACTAGCGGACTAAAGCATACAATACAGTCCAACTACAGCGTGCATAGCATGTAGTACATCACCTGTACACACGGTGCATGTAGAACAGTAACCATACAGAGTGTACATTCCATGAAGGCGGCAGCATTTGTAGAATATATAGAGAGGAAGGGAAGGAATGAGGGAGGGAAGAACAGACAGACCTTAATTGTCAAAGATAGAGGAATTGTGTTTGTGGCAGTAAACCACCATCCGCATTCCTCTGAAATCACCATAAATCCAATCCCATTAGGCAGATCACAAGATACCCAAGTAAAGTAGTGACAGCAATACTGGCTTTATGTGGAAATTTTTAGCTTACACACAAAAAACTATTTATACAGCCGTCTTTGTAATAAAGACATCTTTCCCTTGAAAATATGAAGAGAAATATTTATGTATGTGCTATCCCTGTGTATCTCCAGTAACTTGGTTTTGATATTGAGGACTTACCGTGTAGTCACCTTTTTTGACAATATTCTTCTCTCAACTGGGCAAAATAATGCAGCGTGCAATGGTGATAGGTCTGCTATGGACGAACAGCATAAAAACAACAGAAGACAAACCTTGTTATCCATACTTATAGGTGTACTTGCAAGTTGCTGAAGCTCCCAAATGATAGAAGTGCCTGAGTGTCTGGTTGCACCTCCTAGACAATGAGCACACAGAGGAAAAAAAAAAGTCATCTTGCCCTTTGTCTACGACTTTAGTTACTGCCACGACGTTCACACTTAGGTCTTAAGGTCACATTGCAAGCATCCCATGAGTTCTGGATCTCTATCTGAGGAAGGATCAGGGAAGAACTTTTGACTGCAGCCCTGAAGGATGAGTACGGACACTTACTTAAAATGGGTATGAACAAAGAACTCACCTGAACAGCCTCTGTACAAATGGATCACGCTGAATGAGACAAAGTCGCTCCACTATCCTGCTGCTTTCACCCCTTTCCCATCCGCTGGAGGACTGCAGAGAAAGGTAGCAGACTTACCCTTTGCAATGTTACCCCTTGCTTTAGCTTCCTGGCAAAACCAGATGGCAAGCTTTCCAAGGTCAAACAGTTTGCCTCCCTGGAAACTAGACATTTTTCTGCTCTGTGCAGCCACCTTTGATTAGCCCAAGAGGTCCTAGAAAAGCAAAGTGCAAAGGAGTTACAGCAGGCATGGGGATGGAGAGGGCATCACTGCGTTCTTAACTACACTTGCTCACCAAGTGGCTGGATACAGCCTGGCCTGTGGCAATTTATCATGTTGCATGTGGTTACTCAGCTGAAGATATAAATTCCTGTAAGCCTTAAGATGTGAAGTCATAAAAAATGATAAAGTAGCAGAGAAAATAAGATTTACAAGACACACCTAAGGTGTAAATATGAATAAAATAACCCAAACACATACATAGTGAAATGCTGCCTTGCTCCACTTGCTTTAAATTCCCATACAGTGAAAAGGCTGGTTTACCATTCATTCTCAAAGCTGTATGAAAACTCACAACAATGTGTTGTTTGAATGGAATCACTGAAATTCTAACATGTTAGAACTGTTCAGGGCTGCTAGGACTGTCGATCAATGTTTTTGTTTGTTTTAGAATTGTCTACCCTATGGACACAAGTTTTGCGCTGGGAAGTTTTGCATACGTATTTGCATATGTATAGCTAAAGCCTGAGGTTTTTGCATGAGGTCAAGATTTGTTGCAGCCAGTGCATGCCTAGTCTATAAAATAAAGATCAGGCTTTTGAATTTGGCTGACATAGGATGCCTCATGACTGGTCAGTTTTTCACCTTGTATCAAATTCAACAGCCTTGCTGAGTGAAAAATTCAAGACTTCACCACCCCAAAGCTGCTTCTAAATACCTTCAGGTGTGGTTGTCCTAATGTGCATAACACACCCAGAGCATCCTTACAGACAGTTGTTCCCTAGCCCTCACTTGCCCAAATGCTGTAGGTTTTAAAAAAAATAAAAAAAAAATCCCTATTAAGTATTTTTAGAGCTCATCTATATCATTTTGACAGAACTAGGTTAGAGAGCAGTAATAAGTGTGGCTACATCAGCGGCTGTTGGCAGGATGGTGGAGAGAGAGAGAGAGAGAGAGACAGAGCATTCAGGCATGGAGGACAGTTGGGTGTGGAAAGAGAGCGATAGCTTCCTACCCTGCATTGACCACTGCAGCATTGGCCACTACATGCACAGGCTTGGAGTTGTGACCATCCTGTGCTATTCTTACTGAGGCGTTCAGCTCACCACCATTAGGGTAATCCATTGCTACAAGGGCTGAGAATATTTCGCTTTAGTACAGATTTTATCCATATGCACAATTTGTATCTGACTCCTGAGCCATCACCAGCAATGTAACAGTGGAGCAGCAGCTGGTAAAATTAACACTGACAACAGGGAACAAAATCCAAGGAAAAGCTTATGTAGATATATTTACCTTATAGAGCTGCTCTGTGTTCCAGCTCTGGGATCTGTTGATATTGGGCGTTGTGACGCTGGCTCTAAATAACAATATTGCTGTGCTAACTCAACGTGCCTCGGAGTTGCTCTTGAAGCCTTGCTATTGTAGGCTCGTTCGCAATACTGAGGTGCATGCAGTATCTGCTTTCAACAGTTCTGCTGATTAATTCCTTGAAGTCCACAAACACACAAAAAAAACTGTAAATAAGTCAATTAATTCCCACCACATCACTCTTCTATTCCTTTTCACATTTTTCCTGTTGCAAAGTCCTCATCAAGGAGCACGACAAGTTATTTCACGTATGCAGTAACATGTTCTGAATGCGTACCAAAATAAAGTTACTGTTCCGTATATCGATGCTTCATAAATATTCATGCATCTCAGTAATATATTGGGACTGCAAATTAATTAGGAAAGGTAGCATGCAGTTACATTCAAGTGATAATCATAACAACTACTTGAAAAGTATTCATTATGTCTCACGCTAAAGAGGAGGTTGCCTTTACATATTTAAACCAAATGTTAACTTTAAAAGTTAAATATTTCAACTTTGCCACAGACTGCCTAGTCATTTGTAGAATGCACCCTTTTAAGTGGTATGAAACGACACATCTAGCATCTGTGGGCTTCTTCCCTCTCAGTAAACCAGGACAGTACAGAGTAGATTACATCACCATGAGACAAGAACGTGTCCAAGAGGAGAGGAAAAAAAAAAAAAAAAAAAAGTATATTGATGCTTTGCTATCGATCGTTCTCAATGCTTAGAGGATGCTAGTTTGTTTAATGTGCCATTAGACAATATAATTCTGTTCATATTGATAGATCCAAGCAAACAGCAGAGCAGAAGAGTTTGTCCAGCAGCTCAATGACTGCTAGGTTGTAATACATCTGACTGGGTCACTTCCCCCAGGAAAATTACAAGTTTTTGGGGCAGTGTTTCTGCAGTCAAAAATACCAAGCCAAGATCATTAACAATGCAAAGGCCAGATGATGTTAGAATGTCTGCTTTCATTCACTTGCTTAGCGATTTATTCATAGAGACACACACAGAGGCTTAATTAGGGTTACCTAGAGGAGCTTGCCAAATTCACAAATGACTACTTGATACAAATTCCTTTATTAGCTCAGTTGTTGCATCTCCTGTGATTTTATTTCAAATATTTTCATTAAGTCTATCGATAGTAGCTTAATTCTTTCAGTTGACATTGCTGTGAAAATTACAACACTAACAGATGTCCTCAAAACTGATCGCATGCACATAGAAGAAACATAATAATGTGAATCCTGATTCTGGGTGCTTGGAAGAGTGTATTCTTTCAGGAGAAACAGAATTAAGGTCTTCCTTATTCAGCCATGCTCCACTGAATAACTGATTGTTTTAAGCCTGCACCCCGAGCCCCCCCACCCCCTCTTTTCTAGGCTTTCTGATGGTGATGTGCTGATCTGCTCATTATTTCCAGCTGCTTAGGGCTACTTAACATTTTGTAGACAGTGCCAAAGATGTCTCTACCTTGAGACTTGGACTAGGCTGGCACTGAGTAGAAAAATACCGGTTGCAAAGGCTGCTTACACATTTTCACTTTTCAAAGCAATGGTCTCTAAATGTTAAAGTAAATATATGTTAGCAACTCAGCTCCCCATACCAAATACCTTGGGGCCTGCAGGTGTCAGTAAGTCTAGTCTGCACATGCCCCAGCTCCTGGATAGTGGCAGGTGTGTGCTCAGAGAGTATCATTCAAGTTTAGACTGAAAGAAAATGGCAGGTGTTTTCGAAAACATGCAGCAAAACCATGCCAAACCAGGAACATTGGCAGGCCACTTCAAAAGCCTTTTCCTGATATCAGCCAGTACGCTGCCATCTATATTATTCCATATATTATATAACTACATTCTACAGTTATTCTATGACACATACAAAGAAAAATAGCTGGACAAAATGCAAGCTGCAAGAGTTTCTGAACTTTTCCTAAGAGGTGTTATGCAGGCTCAGCTATGAAACTAGATCACGCACGCAGACTCACCGGTGTGTTCAAAATACCAGGTCAAGGAAGAGATGACTGCTGAAGGCTGGCAGTTGTTAGAAGAAGAGACGTCTTGCTTTCACTGCTGCTGGGAAGCAAAGCTTTTGTTAGAGGCTTGGCATGGATCAATATGGAATCTATAGGACTAAAACACAATGCAAAGCACAGCATTTGAATGACTAGTCACTGCAGCGAGTGGAGAATCATCTGGACCATTTGGTCTGTCTATTTATTCCACTCTCACCCTGAGAAGTGTGGATAAATACATGGTCTTCAGCATATAAATCACCTCTATGGCCTTCATTAGTCCGAAATGGATTTAACTAGTTCTGTCTTTATCTTTTCTGGAAATGTATCATTTTATCTTTTCACATTCTTTCACTGAAGATATTTTTTAGGAACCTCTTATTTGGGGATTATCCAATCCTGAGGCACAACAGCAGTAAATGAAAGATGCTCCCTCCCAAAGCAACTAAATTCCACAGATTACCATATTGGTAATTTTTATTAGCATTTAAGTATTAAATTAACCACTAGAGTATGAGCCTAATAGACAAATCACATTAATGAGCACATACGCTGGCAAGATGTCAATGAAAGTTCAACTAAATTACTTTGCTTATTCATAGCTCCAGAAATTAGGGGCATAATTAATCCTCTGTCACAGTTCCTAGACTGCAAATATCAATAATGATTACACCAATATTTTACAGTAGGCTACAAATATATTTTTATAAAATTTTATAAAATGTTTAAAATCTTTTTTTTTTTCCCCCCTGGAAAACAACAGAACCGGCTTCTGATAAAGTCTTGTATTATGGTAGATTTTCCTATAATCTGTTCCTAGTACTACATAGATATTTAGAAATATAAAAAGTAAGCTTTCAAGAACTACCACCATCACTTTATCTGTGAATTTTTAAAATTACTCTGTTCTTTCCTTTTACCATTGCATGTTTCCAATTGATTAGTGACCAACGCAGATTAAAAATGCACGGTCACTATTCTTAGAATTAGTAGCATTTTATTCTAAAACACTATGCAAAACAGCTGGTCGTGTGGAGGGGAACGTTTCCCATGTCAGCAGGCACCTTGGAAGCTATGTGTTATCCAGTTACGGCTGTTAGCTTGTATTAGAGCTGCTTGTTCTATACACTACTACCATATATGAGATGAGCTTCAGATCCAGATCTCTGACAAATCTCTTGGTAAACCGGCTCGAGGCTAGGAAGTTCTATGCATTTTGGAAGAACAACTTTTTGCTTAGTGGTCTGTGAGGTCACCCACCATCAGGATGTCTCCTGAGAGAAAAGTTGAGGGCATTCGCTTGTTAAGACTTTTTATATTGGTAGAGGAAAATGGGAATAAATTATATTAGATAAAATGAAATCAGAGATATCACTGCAGTATAACCACAATACCCCAGATAGCAGTAAGTAGCTTCTTTGCCAATTAATTACTTCAAGACAACATTAACTTTAGCGAACACTAAAAATGCCTGTCGCCATAGCATGCAAATGTGAAACTTGCAGACAGCTCAGAAAGGAACACTAAAATAGCCAGACTGTTACGTTCCCCTCATAATAAAGCAATGTCTTTTTATCCCTCTTATTTTTTCAAGTCTCATTTCTTTCCCTCATGCCAAATGACAGCTCCATAAAATAAATAAATAGAAATAATAATACTTGAACTGTTGTGCTGAAGTGTGGCTTCCAGTTTGATCGTCTTCATTTTTATTAAAGATAGAATAAAAAAGTTGACTATTTCTGGGTACATTCATTTTCTTTAATGAAAGAAGAGACAAAAATATGAATGGTTTGCAGATTAGAAATTCAAATCCAAACATATAAAAGTAATCCATCAACATTACTGTGTTGTGTTCATCCAGTTTAAAATGAGTATGGAGGAAATTATAAAAACCCAGGAATTTTAATAAAGGATTTAAGGACTAGGCATATAAGAGCAGAGGCAGGCAAAATGCAGATTTAAATAGAAAATGTAAGTGCAGTTGAAAAAATATGGGGACTACCTTGGGCCAACTTCTTTAGAAAAACACTGAAAAAATCAAACACAAAAGAACTGTATCATATAAAAAACTAACATGCTGAAATTTTAGAGAGGCAAAGACGAAAAATAGTTGCTCATGATAAAACAGCTCACAAAGGAAATTAAAAATAAATAAAACTATCCTGGAAGTCTGAAGTGCCAGTTTCATACAGTAATCACTATAGTAATCAAAAGGGGGAGGACAAATGGGAGAATACAGATTTAAAAAAAAAAAATAAAATATCTTAAATATTTAACTTTGAATAGATGTTCACAATACCTGGACTTATGCACCACCAGACGTTTCCAAAGATTTTCAGATGTTCCATACACAAAAGAACTAAATGGTATTTTTGCTTTATCATATATTAATTCTAACTTGATCCAAGGGACTTAAGGAGCCACTGATCTGTCTGAATCTTAAGCAATGTAAGATAGTGATTATTCTACTTTATATCAGCGGCTTATACAGATTTGGCAGGGGAGTCTAAAAGACATGTTCAAACGTCTCCTTTTTTACATAGTAACTCTTCACAAAGCAAGTACTTTTTTCTTGAAGAAGCTAAAGCTACAAGCAAGAGCTGAGTACATTCCTGGTAAATGTATCATCTTTACAGATGTAAATCATCTTTACAGATGTACTTTACACCTCAAGCTGTACTCAAAATATACCTTTGGGTTTTAGTAAAGGGTTGGTATGCGAACTGTGATATCGCAAAGCTCTGAAAATCGTGCAAAAGATTGGCTTCAGTTACATCTCCTACGTTTTGACAAATGCCTAGCAAAAGTTCAGAATTAGTGCCTACTTACAAGTGAAAGATCTACTATCTTGCTCTCCTGTTCCAGTCTTAACTGTATTTTAACCTGCTGAAGCTGGAGCTCAGCTGGATCGTTCCTTAACCGTGGAGATGATGACTAAGCTTTCATCAGCACGGGAATGGGCCCACTCATTGCATTTCCTCTGCACCATGTTCTCAGTACATTGAACGCGCTGACTGAATGCTCTAAAATAAAAGAAAAAATTATTGATTGCATTAGCTGTCACACTTATTGGGATGTCCTTGCAATAGCAATAGCTTCACTTCTCCTGACCTGTCCTGTCCTGCTTTACGTTTCTCCTTACAAAAATAACTAATCAGTCACACCCAACAACCACTTCTGTTGACTAAGCATGATTTTAAGTCTCTAGTACAGGTACTCAGGTACTTTTACCCTTGTGTTCACAGCTTTCACTGTTTTCATAAGAGGGTGTCCTAGCCCTCGTGATGGCTGGAAAGAATCATGCAAATATCATCTGAGCACCTAACTTGCAGAGTGGCTAAAAAAAAAAAAAAAAAAAAAAAAAAAGGAAACAAACAAACTGATGGTAAGTTAACAAGTGATATATCCATCTGTATTTTTTCATTTAGATTATTTGAAGATAACAGTTCTGCCACCCAGGAAGCAGGTGGGACCTCTTCAGAGGGTCATGGGGGCAGGAACGATAGGCTTCACATTACACCTGTTCTTTATTCACAAACATCTGTAGCCAAAGCAGAGGGCAGCAAAACCTTGAAATTATAAGTGCGTTAATGAGGATATAATTACTATTAGCTTGCCTTGAATCCAAATATGAGCATACCAGCAACAGCACATACATGTTTTGCAGTACCGTGACAACACACCCAAACACAACCCACAAGCATTTTTCCTGTGTGAGCAGCGCGACTGCCAAAGGTGCAGAAAGATGTACAGCTGCATAGAGGAGGCATGGGAAAAAAACAAAAACAACAAAAAAACAACAACAACAACAACAACAACAACAAACAGCCATATGTGCCGAGCAACAGTATTTGCAAGGTAAGGATAATCACAAGGGCCTACAGTTAGGCAAGACAGGCTGTGAATATGCAATGAATGTCTGTCTTGTAAAGTTTCCTTCTAAAGTGTAAAACGGGCTCAATTTATTGGTCTCCTAAATACCACACAGCCACTTCATGTTCTCATGTGCATATACAAACTCAGTGGCAATGCTTCTAACATGCAATCACTGTCGGACCCACAATGTAATTCACCACCAATGTGCAGGACCTCTAAGAAAGTGTATTCTGGATTCCTTTCCCTAGGCTCATCCTTATCTGCCTTTCATGGTGTTCAGGCTATTTTGGTAAGCTGCAACCAAGTGTGTGCTTCATGGGACTAGCACAGTGCTAAGAGCTACCCATCCAGATCTACCAAAAATAGTCACGAGAGGAGAACTACCACATCTGGAGCTGAGATCAGAGCAAGAAGTTTCACACCTAACCTGGAGACCAAGAACAAGCACTTGTGACAACCTTCTACCCAGAGACATATTTCCTGAAATTACTGTGTTGGCTTTCCTGTTTGGTTATCTCATTTAACAAAGGAAGGAGAAGTCATTTTTTACACAGCTGAACTTTAACTGTAGGACTGAAAACAAGTCCTGTAGGACTTCTTTTTTTTCCCCTCTGCATATTTGGCATACTGAGAGACTTTAACCATTTCCCATCAGAAAAGAAGCCTGATAAGTATTGATTTAGGATTATTTTTGTATAGCTGTTAATTTTCTCTCGTTTAACTCTTTAGTTTTCTTTTGTGTATTTTGTATGTTTCTATTTATTTATATTGCTTTTCTCTATATTACAGAAAAAAGGCGGAGTTATATTGCACACTTCTAAATTATTTTTCTTGTGTATTGCCACAGGTCTAGGCAGGCTGAAAGCAGCAAATAACTGATAAAATACAGCGTCAGGGCAAATAATAAACTTTGACTCCTGGGAATAAAGTTTGTACTTGAACATAGCAATATTTCCTCCATACTGCTGCAATTATGATTTTGGTGATTCATTTCAGGACTAATAGCGTTTACCTGACTCAGTGTGCCACTTTTCACTTTATACTTAAAAGTTAAATTCATTATTATGTGCTGTTGAGATGGCCAAACAGCTCTCATGATTTTAGTTAGTACAGAAATAAGCCACACAAATCTACGAAGTACCTTATCTGAAGACAAGTTTGTTGTTGGCTGATGGCAGAACAAGTTGTGGTAAAGAGTGGCAATCACTGTAGCTTTTCTGAATATACAACATGTATGTTTTGGATCTCAAAGCTATCAAGAAGTCAAATTTTAGGTTCCTTTCTTTGCTGTGAAGATGATTAAGGGAAATGGTTATTCCATCAGTAGGCTTGAGAATAAATTTCCTATAAAATATTCAGCTTGGCTGAAATTGAATTTCTTTCTTCTTTGTAATGTTGCATAAAATTTGAAAATGCCTGGTTATTTGGAGGTGATGTTGCTACGCAACCACTTCTCCTCCCTTTCTAGCTTGTGAAGATGAGCAGGTAGTAATTCCTCTCTAAATGTCTTAACCAAACTTGCAAACAACTGAAAAAAAAAATGTAGAAAACTTTTGCTGATACTTTTACAGGTATGAAATTATTTCAGCTAATATTAAGAGTTAAAAATAAAAATCTGCATGAAATACTTTCAAATTTTTTTCCAAAGAAGTGGCTTTTTCTTGAGCAGACTCATGAAAAAAATAATATGAAATCCAGTACATTTGTTTAACAACAACGACAAAAAAAGGTAGAAACCAACCCAAAGAAAGTGAAAAGAGAGGACCTCTTCACATCAAATGTATACTCACATGTATACATGCACTTCATATTACTAGAGAGAGATTCAAAGATCTCATTTTAGCAAAGGATCTATGTATGTGCTTATCAAGCTTTTTAATCAACCATAGCAAATGAAAGGTACCTTATAAATGAAATAAATGGAACACCATACAAAAACATCTCACAATAGTTTGGTACCAAGGCTTCATCTTGCTACTATAGCACAGGTAAAGAATATTAACCAAAGCCTGTATCCATTTTGTCTTGCAGCTTCAAGGACTGAAGAACAATGCCAGTGTCTTGCTAGACTTCAGACAGCCTTTGTTCTTCCCATATATTCCCAGTATCTGTACGGCATCTTTTTAGAATTTGAAAACTTCCCTTTTCAAGACTATATTGCGTACACACATCACGTGCTTCATTGCTGTGTTTTCTTTTAACTAGCAGTAACACAATCCACAGCTGTAACTGCTTATTGGAACTCAGCCAGTTCACAACACCATGCCTTTCTAGCTCTCTGGCTCTACCTCTGCCCACACTAATCTCTGCATTGGGTTTCCTAACCTCAGCCCCCAGGTCTTTCACCCAAAATGCTGCAGTGCCCTCTCCATCACCTCTCATGCTGTCATCTTTGGAAGGATTGGAATAAGAGAAAAAAATAATATAATTAAATGAGGAAATAAGAGACATTATTTTTTATGAAAGGTAGCCCAAATTATTTTAATGCAATGCACATGGTACATCTCCTATTCAAATCAATAAAAGTGACCTTAAGTCAGCTAGAATACAAATGAACAAGGATATAAAATAACTCGGTTCCTTCTTTGTTATGGAAATACTCTGAACATGAAAAAAGTTTATCATAAACTGGCCTCTGCCCCTTGTGGGCATTGTTCTCTGGCTGCGCTCCGAGATGTCACCAGCTAAAATCAACTTTGCTGTGCTTGCTACTTATAACTCTATCTGCGGTCACAGGCAACTGTATGTGCATCTTTAAATATTACTACTTAGAACTCTAAATTGTCCCAAAAAGCATTTCATACAGTAATCTGAAATTATTAGCTACTACAGACCTTACTCTGTTATCTCAGTTCCTCATCTAGATATAATTCTGCGTCAATGAAATAGTATTGCATAAATAAAGGACAAGCAAATAAAGTGAGTGTTGTTGTGGAACCCTACTGTAGACCACCCAGCCAGGACAACAAGACCAATGAACTATTCTTTAAAGAACTAAGAGATATCTCTAGATCAGACACCTTACGGTTTACTTCAGCTTGCCAGATGTGAACTGGGAATACCCCACAGCTGATACAGACAGGTCCAGGAGATTCCTAAAAGGTCTTGATGATAATTTCTTGGTACAGGTACTGAGGGAGCTGAGTAGGAAAGGTGCCCTCCTAGACTTGCTGCTTGTAAACAACAAGAGTCTCATGAGTAAAACAGCAACTTGTGCCTATCTTGGCCACAGTAACCATGAAGCAGCTGAGTTGAAAATCTTTGGTGACAGGAAGAAAACTGCCAGCAGAACTTCAACCCTGGATACACAGAGAGCAGACTTCAAGGATGCTGAGGGAAGTAGTTAGGAAGGCCCCCTGGGAAAATGCTTTTGAAGATATTGGGATCCCTCAGTGCTGGACAGTTTTTAAGGACACAGAAACAGGCAATTCCCAAACGTCAGAAGTCAAGCAGGTGGGACAGAAGGTTGGTTTGGCTGAACACGGTTCTTCCTCTAGAGCTGAGGCAGAAAGTGTATGGCCACTAGAAGTACAGCTCAGTAGGGAGACCTTATTACTCTCTACAACTACCTGAAAGGAACTCGTGGGGAGCAGGGGGTCAGCTTCTTCTCACAGATAACTAGCAACAGGACAAGAGGGAACGACCTCAAGCACTTGGACTAGGCTCTTTCATATGGTCTGAATTCTGATTTTTTGGTAGACCTGGGTAAAGCCAGGTGTTGAACCTGATGATCCTTTGGGATCCCTTCCAACCCAGTAGATCCCGTTCTATGATTCTATGTGCAGGCTTTGCTGCTCCAGATGGCTGTATATAAGTCTACGTGGCCCCTTGTGATCCATCCCAGGGTATTCAGAGTTGGCTGATATCATTGTGAGACCTCTTTCAATTATTTTTCAACAGTCTTGGGAACCTGGAGAGATCCCTAATGACTGGAAGATGGCAAGCATTGTTCTAGTTTTCAAGAAGAGCAGGAAAGACAACCCTGGTAATTACAGGCTTGTCAGTCTCACTTTAGCATCTGGTAAAATTACAGAGAATATTATGACTGACAATGCAGTCACTGGTCACAGCCCACACAGGTTCAGGATGGGCCAATCCTATTTAACAATCTTAACTTCCTTTTATTACAAGGTCACCTACCTAGTTGACTAACAGAAGCCACTTGATGTAATCTTTTTGGATTTCAGCAAAGCTTTCAATATGGTTTCTCACACAACCCTCCTGGACAAAATGTCCAGCATACAGCTAGACAAATACATAATGTGATGGGTGAACAACCGGCTGATGGGTTGGGTTCAGACGGTTATAGGAAATGGGGTTACATCAGGCTGGTGGCCAGTCATGAGTGGGGTTTCCCAGGGCTTCAGTTCCCTTTAACATCTCCATAAATGACTTGGATGCAGGCCTTGAAGGTATACTAAGGAAGGTTGCAGACGACACTAAAGTAGTAGGAAGTTTTGATCCCTCAGCAGTAGAGAGTCCTTGCAAAGAAATCTTGACAAGTTAGAAGGCTAGGCAATCACCAGCTGCATGGGGTTCAACAAGAGCAAGTGATGGATTCTGCACCTGGGATTCAGATTCCCCACCTGGGATGGGGTTACCCTGGGCATACATACAGACTGATGATGAGAGGCTAGAGAGCAGCCCCGTGGCAAGGGATCCAGGTCAACAGCAAGCTGAATGTGCATCAGTAGTGTGCCTGGCAGCCAGAATGGCTGACTGCACCCAGAGGTGCCTCAGGGCCAGCACTGCCAGCTGCCTGAGGGAAGGGAGGGTCGAGCTCTGCACTGCTGCGGCCTCACCTCAAGCGCTGCGTGCAGTTTCAGGCACCACAGCATAAAAAGGACAAACTACTAGATAGGTTCCAAAGGAGGGCTACAAAGATGACAAAGGGTCTACAGGACAAAATACGTGAGGAGTGGCTAAGGGGCTTGGTTTGTTCAGCCCAGAGCAGAGCAGGCTGAGGGGAGGCCTCATGGCGGCCTGCAGCTCCCTCACGAGGGGAGCGGAGGGGCAGGCGCTGAGCTCTGCTCCCTGGGGACAGCAACAGGACCCGAGGGAACGGCATGGAGCTGGGACAGGGGAGGGTCAGGATGGGGGTTAGGGAAAGGTTCTGTACCCAGAGGGTGGTCAAGCACTGGGACAGGCTCCTCAGAGATGTGGTCATAGCACTGAGTCTGCGGGAGTTCAAGAAGCGTTTGGACAACACTTCCAGACAAAGGGCTTGGATTCAGGTCATCTGGTGTGGAACTAGGAGTTGGATTCAATGATCCTTATGGGTCCATTCCCACTTGGGATATTCCAAGATTCTATAAATTCATGAACTGATGCTTGAGAACTAGTTGGATATTGTAGTCATGAGTGGACAAAATTTGAGAATATAGCTCCATATTTAGAGAGATTTAAAACTAAGTGTGAAATCCCTCATATACATATGTATCACAAAGGAACTAAATTACAGAGCACCATAATTTTTGTCTTTTCCATCCTGAAAACTTAAGTTATTTAAGTAATACCACTTGGTTATATTAAACTTTATTTTCCTTTATGTATACACCAACATGTCTAACTTATATGCCAATACTCTTCTTTTACCCAAAGTTTGAGATTGTGCCACTCTAGTTTGTAGAATATACGTATTTTTTCTAATTCAACACATTATATTCTGCTTTACTCACTGTACACTTGTTGGCTTCGTAAATTCCTGAAGGCTTGCTACAAATGAACAGTAAAAATAATAACAAATAACAATGCTGAGACTGGAGAAGCTTTTCTGTCTAGCTTAATAATACAGGTTAAGCTTCATTTCTTTGTGGCCAAACAGATTATTTGTTGAAGTAGTTTAAAAAGGCTTTAATCTAATTTCTGCATGCCTGTTTAGCAGAGCATGGATCATCAGCTCAGTGCCTGGCTAAAAAGATTTCAGGAAAACACAGAATTCTGGTCTCTGGTATCTACTCAAACAAAAGGGTCAGGACTCATTACTATAAGTGATTATTATTCACAAAAATCTTAGTTTATGGGATACCTGCAGAAAGAAGGTGATGTTATTGCAGCTGGTTATTCCAACCCCATCTCACTGTAATGTTCTGTCAGACACTAATAAACTTAGATAAATATGTTTCCTGGAGTGCACACACCATAAACTAGGCTTTGTCATTGAGGATCTTCTTTCAAGTTTGTTTGCTGGAATAAAACTTGTGATAGGAGACTGGTATCAGGAACACTATGAACACTATTTGTGGTACTTTGAAGTTGTTACAGTCATTAATTGCTGTCTGTTAATGGTAATTTAATCCTATGTTGTGCAATGCAGCAACAACTATTTTGTAAAGGTTAATGAAGCCTTTAGGTGATTATGATCTTTACAAAATTCCCTAACCTTTGTAATATAGCTTGTTCCTCTAAAAAATTGCTATTGACAGTAAGTGTTTCACTAGGCAGGGAAAATCCCTACCTTTTAACTGCTGGGAACAGGGATTGAGGCAGTGAAAGAGAGAGCAGAGCAAAACACAGTGTTAGGCCTTTCGCAGTGTGCAAGCAGGAGAAGCATTCACAGAAAAACTTCATGAAAATGGATCAAAAGTTCTCTCAGATCATTGTTACACTAAGATCTGCAGGTAGCATTTGAAAAAGAAATATGAAGTGGTGGTACATCTTGTGGATACAATTCAACAGTGTTATTGCAGGTCTCCCATGCATACACGCTTTCTGCATACATGTTGCCATAATAAACATACACATAAAGGGAAGGCTGGAGAAGCAAACTGGGAAGCATGCTCAAAAGCATTGTTAAACCTCCTATGGCCATTCCTCTCAGCTGTATGTTTTCTAAATGTAGAGATTTCCAAATTAGTAACCATGGAGAACATCACCAGTCTGGCTTGTTTTTTTCTAACCTTGCCCATATATTTTACTCCTTTTGATTCTTAAATAATGATATTTTCTTAAGTAGATTCTTACGCTGCTTATAGATTTGGACATAAGTTTGACTTAATGTGTTTCTCAGTGCATAGGATTAGTGCATACAGATTCAGACTAGATAAATACAGAGCATACTGCAATCCCTGTTGCACAGCACGGGTAGCATCTAACAAATACATAAGGACCAAGTGAGCAACATTCATAAGGAGCACAGATAGCATTAAGTGGAGACTTTAAACCATTACTCTATATTTAAGAGTTTGTGGACCTTGGCACGGATCAGATACAACACATTTAATTTACTGACAACTTGTTTGTTATATATATACTGCCTAGGCACAGAGGCAGTATGCTGCCAAAGCTGCGCGTCTCTATGGCTACTAGTTTCAGATGCAGGATTTGCTGAGTTTTCAGGACCCAGAACAAGGGAGATGCTTGCAGAAACAGCAGTACACACCCTAGAGAAAACACATCCAACAGCCTTTTTTTTTTTTTTTTTTTAAAGCATTAGTATAAAATAGCAAGCAGGCTGCACAAGTGGGAAAGATGGTAGTATGCTATAACCTTTGTAACTGAGGAAGCAGATGGAAAATGTTAATAGCCTACACTATGCAGATTTTCTTGTGTCAACTTATTTTTCTCTAAATGCTAATGAACCAGAGCGAGCACCAGGAGGGAGCAGTCTTGAGTCCTATACCCTGGGACACACTGGTGGCTCAGCAGCTCTAGGGCTGGATGCTCAGTGCATACCTGAGCATTGGCCCATTCCCTTCATCATCAGCGGATGCAGACTCTGTAACCACCTTGCTTGTCATATATATTCTTTCACTTAGGCAGTCAGTATTATGCAGAAAAGGAAGTGCCAAATCTCTAAGACCAGCTATTATTTCTTTTTCCAATTGTTCTTTGTTCATGAAAATTACATTTCTTAATAATAATGCAGCAAGATTTTACATCTTACATGATTTACACAAGTATCTATGACATAATCATAAGATTTATTTATGAACCAAACTGCCTGAAATGCAGATTCTGACTGTTGTTCTGGGTGTATGAAACTCCCATAAAATTTCTTTCACAAAACAGAATCCTGGCTAAAGGAGGGAGTAGTGAGTATGCTTTGGCTGCTTAACAGACACTATGTAAAGCAACTCTTGGCAATGCTCTCATTAATGTTGCCACCTTTGATACGTGCCAGACTGAATCCTCCTCAGCTAAGGAATTGCCTTTTTGTTGTCCCATATAAATCATCTCCTACCTTGCCTGTGTTAGAGAAGCTGCATAATTGAAGACCACTTTGTTAGAAGCAGCACTTAGAGCAGCTGTATTTAGAGGAGGAGGAAGGTGGCTGAGCCAGGAAAAAACTTGGTAAGACAGGAGCTCCACCTATTCCAAATTCTTTAATTTACAGCTGAGAAGCAGAAAGGTAGTGAAAGTTTTTTGAACACTTACCTCTGCTCACAAGGCAGAGAAACTCTGAGCTGCACAGGCAGCCCCTCAACCAATCACACACTGTGAAAAGGGTTGCAGATCCTACAGCCTTGGGCTCTCAGCAGGTTGCAGATGTTTTTCTGGGTAGATGATGGGTGAGCTGCAATAAACAAGATGTTCTCACTCTATGTGCTTTATACATCCACCAAACATTTTCAAATAGCATCAATTTTTATGGTCAAGACCATTTGCAAACATGGGGCATGTTTTAACAAAATCTATTGCATGCACATATTGTGACAGCTTATGCTGGTGGCCAAACCTTTCTAAGCTACATGATAAATGTTCACAGCTGAAAGCCTTAAAGCCTGCCACTTTTAAGTCTATTATTTTTGCCTAGCGTACTAATCTGCATCTAGAGATCTTAAGCAAAGCTTGGCTGGATCACATATATAACCCTTGATTTCCATCCTGCAATTGTTACATGACTGGCATCTTCTCTTTAGTGGGAGAGCAGAAATCATGGAGAACAACCGGTTTCTGAGGTCTGAAATATGCCAAGCCCTTGCAGTACAGACAAGTTGTTTGGCCAGCATCACCCACTGCTCCATCTTCTTTTCCTGACCCAGCATGAAGCGGTTCCACTCATGCATGTTTAAGATCAATCTTGAAAATTTCTTACTCTCATTTATGCTTTCCATTTGCCCACTGAGAACCTGCTGATGCTTACTGAGCTCCTCTGGCCTCAGTGACCAGAGCCTTTGAAAGATGAGACTGCTCAGCTGAGGACCTTTTACCATTTAGTTTACTATTTATTTGGCATTCAGCAGAACAAGATTTGAACTCTCTTTAATATTGAGTAAGTTTGCTACTTATAAGTATTCCTTAAAACTCAATTCTACTAAGAAAACCAAAATCCGTTCTCAGAATGGTGAGAAACTAGGTGCTTTTACAGCTTGCTACTCCCCAGATTTTTCTTCCAGTTGCCTTCTGCCTTCTCTTACAATGATTTGTTTTCATCATTAAATATAACTAGTATTTTCTTTAGAGGGAGGAATATTTTTCTTCTCTATGAGACAAGTTTGCAAAGAGAGTTAATATCTTTTGTTAAAGAAACTGATAGTTAGGACTAAAAAAAAAAAAAAGAAAAAGAAAGAAGAGCAGGGATACAAGCTGGCAATAGCAACACTTTTGTTGCATGTACTTTTATAAAGGAAGCCAAAAACTTAAGTAGAGCCCTTGGAAATTACCACAAAGATGGATAAAAATATAAACAATATTTGATTCAAATAACATTTCCTATATGTGGACTGGCAATCAAGAAGGTTCTTAGACTATGGCTGTAAGTTCCCTTTTAAGGTAAAATAACCTGCTCAGCACTGATTGCCACTTCATGAAAACTAGAAATGTATTACGACACAAAATCCTATAATGGTATTTAGTACAAAAATAACATTTTCCATTTAGAAACAGAGTAGAAAATTTCAGAGACTTCACAATTTTCTATTATATATATAAAATGAAGTTGATACGTGAAACCAGTGAGATATGCAGCTGTACTACAGTAAGCTAACCAATCATACCAGGTAGTTAATTGATTTTAAAATAAGATGAATGAGTACCACGTCTAAGAAGCAAAGAACTTATTTCTTATTGCTGCATAAGATCTTTAATATCACCAGATCGAGACACTGTATGTGAAAGGCCAAGTTATCTCCTCTAGCAAGATCCAAATCCCTCTCAAAAAAAATAATAAATAAATAAATAAATAAATAAATAAATATATATATATATATATATATGTAAAAGTAACACAAAATCCCAATCAACATGGTGTACCAGAATAGCAGCTAAACCCATGGTTGTGTTCAGCTTACAACTGTCCCAAAAATTATTTCTGTGAGAACAGAGACTATAAGCAGAAGGTGGGCATAAACGAAGTGGGGGCTCAAATGCCATATTGCATGATCATAAACCACACAAAAAGATTCACATTGTCTATTTCAGCAGCACGATGCTGAAAATATCATTGCTACTTCTTCCTTTACCTTTATACCAGAAAATGTCAACATCAAAACCAGACCAATCAATCGACGGACAAACGTATGTCCTTTCTACATGACTGTAATCTTGATCTTTTGCTGCTGCTCTTGTTTCAAAGCCCCATGGGTTTTGGTTTGTTTGATCCACTCACGTATCAAGCAAAATGAAGTATCAAAGATCTTACCTCATCTGAGAAAGCAAGAGAATGAAAGAAGAATGTCCAATACATAACAGCCAATTAAAAAAAAAAAAAAAAAAGAGGAATTGTGATAAAGCTGTATATGATGTGAAGATTTTGAGACTGTGTTGGCATGCCTGAATTTAGACATCATTTGCCGACACTATCATATCAATGATCCACTGCTAGGAACTATCAATTCATCATTGTTGGGCAAATAAATATTAATTTCTATCAATGGCCATGGATTTGTACCCACCTTTAATTTTGCAAAGAAACACTGGCCCTTCATTGCCATGGACAAAAGACAAAAACAAACAGAGCTATTGAAAAAATGGTTTGAATACAGGTGAGTGAACATACAGCAAGAGAAAGCTGAAGAAAAAAAAAATATATATATATATATATATATATTTAAGATAGAAGCATTGTAGATAAACTGCAGGAGCAAGAGAAATATGTGGTTTATAAAGCTGCACTTTAAATTTCTCTTATGCTATATTGCTGTCAGTCTCAGCCACCTTCCTTTCCAAGCCAGCCCTTTTACTTAGCAGGAATTGTATTGTGTGCTAAATTCAGCATCTTCTGGCTGAAAATAATTTCAGACTGAACACTATAGTAGAAGATTTTTCCCTCCTCCTCCACCCTATAGCTATTACAGTTCCAGCTTGTGTTAGCACTAAATGTGAGATCCAAAAATGGTTCAATAGGCACAGAGCAGACCTGTCACGGTTTAAGGCTATGTCTTACTCTCTGTTCAGGGGAGAAGATCTCTACTAGCTGTCTACTCTTTTCTATTTTTTATTATTTTAGGAATACCTTTTTTTGTTCACTGGTTAATCCTAGGTAATACCAGAGAAAGCTTTATTATTTGGGCTTTGTTTTCTCTCAGTTTACATAGGACATTGAGTTCGTTACATGAAAAGACACAGCTAAATGACAAATTACTGATGGCTTCTTTGCCCCTTTACCTTGAACTATGAACAATAAAAACAAGTGTTCTAGACCCAGAGAAATCTTGGAATAAACGTAATACTTCTACAAAGTCTTTTACATATTTTCTCAAGAGATTTTTTTTGTTGCTACTTTTTTTCAACAATTGGCTCAACTAAATACGCTTATTTTTATGGCAGAAAAATGGTCTTATTCATTTTTATTTTTTAACTTAAGTCAAATTTGCAATACAAAGAGCTCTAAATTGGTAGCAACACTCAGGAGTTATTCACCCCTTTCTTTCTATTTCACTGTCTTTATGGAGTTGGTTAGCATTTCTTTTTGGCTATGTAATATAAAATGCTAACATTAAGACCTTCAAAAGGTGATCCATACTGTTGCCATATACAATTACACAGCTCAGGAGTGATCCAGCTTTCCAAAGCACTGAGGGAAGCAGCTTTCTTCTTTGTCTGGAGCCACTGATGTTCATATTGCTCTTTCTCCTATCCTTGGTATCTTTCTATGACTCCACCATTGCCACCTCTGGGAGGAGGATTTTATACTTCTTGCATCACACCCCTAACTTTGTTTTCCATTGCACACATTCTAGCAAGCCTCTTTCCAGCATGCCAGTCCTATTGCTAATACAATACTTAAGCCTGCTTCCAGAAAATCAGTTCCACTGGGAATTTCAGTAAGGGATTGTTCTAATGCATACCAGTCCATTTCCCTCTCTGAATCCCTTATGCTTAAACTCCTGTCACAGTTTAAGAAGCATTTAGACTGTGCATTTAGTCACATGGTCTAAAATTTTGGGTAGACCTGTCTGGTGCCAGGAGTTGGACTCAATGATCCTTATGGGTCTGTTCCAACTCGGGATATTCTATGATTCTATAGTTCCTATTTTCTTTCGTGATTTATTCTCCAAAAATTGATCAGATTTTGGATCGATTCTCAGGGCATGACAAATGCTTTCTAAATGTGCACTAACTTGACCTTCAAAAGGTTGTTGTTTTTTTTTTTTTCCATCACCGGCAGCATTACTCGTGTGCCACCAGAGCTGCACTGTTTGATGCTTCCCAGATGTCTAAACGTCCATTGTGCATGGTCTACGTTACAGAAAAAGATGAGAAAAAACAATTAACAATGGCCACGCTTAGTGGATGAGAAAGCTAAGGTTCGTTGAAATTAGAAGAAAGTCATTTATTAATCTTGAATCTCACAGACTGATTAATGGATTAAGTAAGATCATCCTAGAAGTGTTTGCACAAGATGATCACTGAGATCAGGCTCCTAGAGTCCCGATCCATTATTTAGTGCAAGCCATCTCTCAAGGCTCACATAACGTTTGTTTGTACCACTTTGGCTTCCTGATTTGTTTAGATTAGGGAATGACTCCCTAGACAAAACAGGCACCTGCTCCTGAACAGTCCAACTCATAAAAAAATAGTAATACAGGACATGAAATTCAGCCAGCATAAGGTCTGAATACCTATTACTGTGGAATTGGGGAGCACAAGATTTTAGGGTTTTCCTTAAAGGAAATATTTTATCACTCCAAACCCATTATGCAGAACAAAGTTCAGTTCACTCAGATCTGCTTGCTCCTGATGAATAGTGTGTAAGCAATAACACAAAGCTTTGCTATGTTATAGTCTACCCTAGAATTGTCAGGGAAAGAAAAAATAAGAAGTTAGCTAACACTGAAATGAATCAATAATAGCAGAAAGATAAGTGGCATGCATGTTTTTGTCTTAGAAAGATGCTATGGATGAACACAAAACCTGTTTTAATTGACATAATGCCAAGAACAGGCGCAACACCCACAGAGATGGTGGTCTGCAGCAATTCCCCCCAGTTACAGGCCAGCTCTTCTGTTCGGCACACCTCCATAAAAGATCAAAACCACAGGGTGAAAGGTAGCAGCAAGAAATTGGACTTTACATCTCAAAAACACATCGCTAACCAGGCACACCAGCCTGCCTTTCTCAAATGTCTTTGAAATGTTTGCCTGGAAGCCAGTAAAAAAATAAATAAATAAATAAATAAATAAAAATCTAAGTTTCCCACAGCACATAAATTTTTACTTATTATTTTTTTTCCCAAAAATGTTGTGTTTCAAAGTGGTATGTATAAAAGCCTTAGATCTGGGAATTTGACATTTTAATTTATGTTTAGAAATGTAAGATATTCAGGAAAATAATGAGATAAGTTCAGACCTGGAACAAAATCAAGGTGCAACTGACATGTAGCACAGAAGTCCAAAAAGTGCAGATTTGCTGCAAGCTAGATCAAAAAGCAAATGGCAATCTTACACTGAGATCAGGACACAGGAGGCACAGTGAGTGATCATCAGGAGCACATCTCAATCCTGCTTTCATGGCCTCTCGTGACACTAGCAATATAAGCGACTTCAGAAAAAAGTAATGCATCATCCCTCTGGTACTGATTTCAGCCTAAACACCTGTATCACATTTCAAAGTAGCGCCAGTTTCTGAGGTGATGGGTGGAATCAGTGAATAACACTTGTCTGGTATGTGCTTGCACACTTCAAGAATCTCAACAGATTTTAATCGTTGCTGAAACGAAGGCATAGCTAGCCTTTAATTAACAGATTTTTAACTTACACTATTATTCTATAGAGGAAAAACAAGCAAACAAATAAAAACCTTTTTGACCACACAATCTGTCTTTGCTCCTATTTTCAAAGTCCTACTCAATTCCTCATGAGAAAATTTGTATGGGATTTTGGAGCTGCATAGAGATGTCCCCCAGCTCCCCCCTCAGGAATGGAGATAGCAGCAAGCTGTCAGCCACGCAGTCCTCTCCTGTCACGCGCTACCAGTGCTGACCAGCTCATACCGTATTTTTTGTCACAATGCACTTCCTTAACCACTCATTTCCATGCTCCATATGTCCATACATTTTGCTCATGTAGCCATAATACTCAGGTATAAAAACTGCATACATAAAACTATGATCTGATTTTTGCTAGACAGTATTTTGGCATTTCATCATTGCTGTACTAGCTCATGAAACCCACACCAATATTGTAAAAATAAATCACTTTGTCAGAAACAAACTCCTAGTGTGTACATATAAATACATAACCACTCCATAATTATTATCTGGGTTAACGATGTTTGTCAGCACTTGTACTGCAGCTACCATGCATAAAAAGGAATTTCTTGGACTGGAAAAGATGGGCAGAACATGCATCCCTGAGATGCAGGCTGTATTCTCTGCTATCCGAGAGTCCAAAAGGAAGCTGGGACAAACCATCTGAGTTTAACTCCTGTCCACACACCCCCCTCCCCCACTACGTGGACAGACAAATACTCCAACCAGCACAAATACATGCTAGATTTCAGTTTCAGTTTCCAAAGTGATAGACAATGCTGCATAAATTAGTATTCAAAACTGGTGGTAACAGGGATCGTTACCAGTACAACACCAAACACAAATTAAAGATGTTTCAAGAGAGAATCCACAGTTTCTAGCTCCCCTCCTGGTGAATCAACAAAGATAGAGCACAGCAAATAAGTTAGCTAAAAGCAAAGTACACTTCCAACTCACTGTCAAGACAATATTGCCTGGATGAATGTTCCTCGCCCTACTAGATTTTCACCACCAATCAGTACTTCATCATTTTGTCAACATTTGAAACATTGTCATTTTAAATTATACTATAGTCACAAAGAAAGTACCTGATGTGTCCAAATGATGAACCACCAACTCCTGCCAAAAACAATAAAGCAGGAACACTTATTTTCTGCTGGGTAAACCACTTCATTTCTGCATTACAGAAGAGCTCTTTCAGAGCTGAAAAATAGCATGCTACTGGCATAGAAACATTTGCAGTCCTGAAATTCTTTTCCCTCCCCTTGCTATGCTCTGCCTTGCTCAACTAGGTTTAAAAATGGGACAGGAGAGGAAACAGCTAGAACTTTTAAGTCTTCCCCCCCCCCCCCTTCCTAATCATTTGTGAGCATTGCACACGTACCTCAAAAGATTGTGTAGTGCCCTATCTGCAGAAATGTTACAGATTATACAGACTGCAGAAATAGGTCGGTGCTTGTCTCATCATTCTGCTGGACATTTGAGAGAGGCCTGGAACAGCAGCAGCCCATCAGCTCTTGGATGAAATACACAACACCTCAGAAATACACTCCACACCAAGGATGCTTTAAAGTGAGCAATGGGCAAAGGCTGCAGGGCACCTGCTTGAAGTGCAGGTAAAGAGCACGATTTTATCAAAGGGCATAAGATTTTAGAGGCATATTTTAGGGCTGGATTGGAAAAAAAAAAAAAAAAGAAACATTTAAATGTCCCTTTACATAAGAGCAAATTGAAATGAAATGCATGAAAACTTGCAAGTGCCAAAGGATTTTACAGGCATTGCTACCGGATTTTATTTCATCCAGGCGGCTTTCTTTATTGTCTGAACATGCAACATCACCCTGAATTATTTTAATTGCTTTTTAAAACACTGCGAAAGTGCTTCTTTTTATTTTTCATGCACTTTTAAGTCACCCTTCACCACACAGCTAGAGATTTCCCATGTGTTGCAAGCAGTTGTTAATTCCAAAGGCCTTTGCAGCCTGCATCAATGCTCATGAGCCTCATTCTACACCCAGATTCCTTGCTCAGTGCTGGATGCCTGAAAAAAATCAAGCTACCTTCGTAGCTTGCTATTTCTACAGCATGTTTTGATGCTTAATGCATAGGTCAAAAGTTTCTTTCCTTGAGCACTGCCACAAGCTCACATCTTTCTTGGTGACCACCAGTTCAGATATTTGGACAAGTGTATTTCAAATGGAGGAAAGAAAGTGAGAAGAACCCTAACCCTAATTCTAGGCAAAAGCCTAGAATTCAAGATTTTTAAAAAAGCTAATCACAAGAAGCATGTTTCCACACAAAACTGGCTATCTGGATTTTGAACAAAGTTGCCTTTTTTTTTTTTTTTTTTTTGTTATTTTATGCAATTACTACCCCCTGTGGCACTGTAACTTTAGCAGTGAATTTTGTACATGGTCTCTTCCAGCTAGGGTTGTTGAGCATATGATGATCTTTCTTCTCTGTATAAAAACCCAGTGCAAGTAACTTAGAAAATATCTCTGAAGCTGGTTGATAAAGGTCTCATTTTTACCATACACTTTTGAACATGCTGCATTCAGTCAGCATAGATACCACTAAGTACCATTGAGAAAATGTGAAAGCAAGCTATCTAGCAAGCCTGTGCTTGGATTTCAATGTGTTGTGATGTCTGTGAAGAGAGTCACGAAAAGCACTTTGTATTTCTGAATAGAAATTTAAGCCTCTTAAAAATAATAAGCAATAATAAAATGAGTATTGTTTTTGGACATGCCAACAAAAATAGAGTGTTTTTTTACATGCTTAGGCTCCCTTTTAAAAATTGTGGAGATTTTTTATGACATTTTGGGACAGCTGAAAGATGATGACCATTTTAGGATTTAATTAGAAACATATTCAAGTAGTGATTTTCCACTTGACAAATGCTTTTGTATATTACCTATTAAACCAATTCTTAAACTAACTCTAAGTAGGTTTTCCTGATAGGCATATTAGTCCCTTACTAAGAAAATAAGACAATCCAAACAAAGCCCTTGCAAAACACCAGGTGTAAATATTTTCAGATGAAACACTAAGCAATATCACTATGTCAATAGCCCTTCAGTTCCTAAAAGTTTTTTGTTTTTGTTTGTTTTTTTTTTTTTTTTTAATTTTATTTTATTTGTATAATCAGGAGGTAAGCTATACGAAAGAACCAGCTTACATAAAGCTGCTTGGGTGGAGCACTTCAGTAAAACCTTTGGCTCTTCAGTGGAAGGATTGTTGAACCTAATACAATTATTTGACCATAGCAATGTCAATTTCAGTCCCTGCACCCTTTGGCTAATACACGTCCCAATAATCATCTTTTCAACAGTATACTTAAGGTTCCTCTTAGGAAGGAATCCAGGCAGGCTGTTAATTTGGGTGAAATGTTAATGCTGTATTAGTGAGGACTGATACTCTAATGTATTTTTGGTAATTTTAAGTGAACTAGAAGTGTTTGCTTCTTTTTAGGAGGCTGAATCAATGTAAATTGGAGGAACAGTGACCTCATTTAGATGGATATTTATGCAGACAGCATTGTTAGTACTTCTTCTTAGGGAAACCTCATGCAAGATTTAAATAAATTTGACTACTACTTTGTAGGTTTTTCTCTGTTTCATGGGATGGGATGGGGGAGATGTACTTTTTTTCTTCCAGACCAAATTCCTCTTATTCAATATCTTGGAAGATGTTCTGATGGAAAAAAAAATCATCTTGCAAGAGCCTTTTGGTAAAGTCAAACTAGAGTCAAATGTCTATGAAAAAGCATTCCTGCTTTTCACTGGCCTCACTGGAAAATAAGACCAAAGTGGCTATAAATTTTCCAAAAGAGATAGTCAAAACTAATAGCCAAGAGTAACTGTTGATTTATGTTTTGTATTCGTTGTCTTTGGGAGCACGAATGATCACCTTCAGAGAAAAAAAGTAATATTGCCACTGCTCAGAATTCATTATTTTTCTCTGCAGCATAAATAGGTGCAATTTTTCTTAAATGAATTTTTAAGAACTGTTAAGCAGAATTTTAACTTTCTCCCTCAAGCTGAATGCATAAATAAGGGTTTCCTGTGAAAAGATTCCATATATGTAAACAGACAGCAACCTAATAATAAGCATATCTGTGACTTCCTAAAGTTTGAATGCATTACCAAACTTTCTCTCTTATTTTTCATTTTCTAAATGTAAAGGTTTTTTATATATAAAAAAGTAAAATATTAGGTTTTATGACTGATAAAAATTTCCATAGAGAACAACGTTTGATACAGAAGCCTAATTTGAGAAATTTCTGATGAGGTTTAAACAGTTCTCCGTTAACAGATTATTTTGCATTCAAATACAAATATGGTGTCACTTTCAACGCCACCAGAATTGATTGAAACTCAGCAGGAAGAAACAGAAATATCACAATACCTATTGGTTTGTTCAGGGAAAAAAAATAAATACTAAGTTCAGTATATATTTATAGTTAATAAACATACAGTCTTCTAGACCAGCACCTTAACTTTCCATGATCATTTACACTTTAAGGATAAAGACCTTCCAGTCAAACAATTGTATCAAGGGTAATACAAAGAAGCTAACCCTATATGGCACTTTGTAGTATCCATTCATCTTTTGCAAAAGTATAATTTCCAGACATTAGGTATGATAAGAAGAGATGGGACAGAAATTTGCACTTTGACTCCTCAAGCTGTTCTGGTGGTTTCATTATTTTTAAAAGATTAAATATTTCAGCCTAATATCTCATTAGAATTTGTCCATAAATCAAAATACATTGTGCGCCTCTCTGAAAAATTAGAGGCTCCTTCATCAACTCCCCTTTTTGTCAATGACAAACTATTCACATAATAGCAATCAAATTCGTTCTAGAGTTGTCATCTTGATAAATTAAATAAATTGAGTTGCTTCGGTCTATCAGTATAAAGACCTTTCTCTAGCTCTGAAATTATCAATGCAGGTCTTTTTTTCTTGGATCTTTTAACTCTCCCCCCCACACACACCCACACCCCCTAAATGTGGCTATCCAAGCAAGAATGAGCATTTCACTATCCAGCCAGTATCAGAGTATTAAGATATGCAATGATTTTAGATTTTGCTGTGCCTCTTACATAGCGGAGAGGATGAATACTGCAACAGGCCTGGAAGGAAAATTCCAGGGTTCATAAATATTAAGCAGTATTAAAGCAGTACAGGAGAGTGCACAGTATTTCAAATTTAAGCCCCACTAGAATTTGCTCCATTTTTAGTGTCTTTCCCTACCCTTTCTCACTTTCTATGTTCACCTTAGTTTGTGTATCAGGGATCTGCATTACAAAATGCTTTGTCTGGCTTGCCAGGCAACTTATGCAGACTACTTTTGAGGGGGAGGGGAAGAAAGAAAAAAAATGAGCACAGTGAAATTTAAGTTTCAAATTCTAATTCAAGTAGTGCCTGCCAGCTAGTCCATTAACATTTTCAAACTTGACAAGGTACTCCTGCTTTTACAGAGCACTAGGATTGATTTAACTCCGTAGACTGGACTGGTATTCACAATTCACTCAAATTCATTCTACAGGTACAACTGGCACGCTAGATTTAGTATCTTCAGATAAAAATGGAGAGCAAATGATTTTTATTGTTGCTATAACCATTATACCACTGCCATTTTTTTTATTACAGCTCCGTCTACTTAGCTGAGGAGCAGAGTTTATTGAGAAGAATAATGGGATTCTCGCTCATGACCGAGTGGACTTGCCTTTAAAGTGTTAATACATCTGTACAAAAGTAGTGTAAAATGGAAACATCTTTCATTTTTGTGTTCAGAAGGCCTTTAGAACCAAAAGACCATGGGTATTCACAAGCTATAAATATGAAAAGGTTTTAAAAGCCTCAGAAGTACCTACAGCCAGGTGGTTAGAGTAATTTGGGTTGGGCAGTCACCACTGGAGGGTCAGCAAAGCAGCACAATGCATTCATCCCATCCCCTTCTTAAACTGTAGGGCAAGTCCTTTCTTGCTATAAATTGTCACAAGGTGTTTACCAGCCATTAACTTAAAAGTGGCTCTAATTTCTCAGTGTGTAATTAGGGATGCTGACTAAACCTGATCAGGCATCATCCTGTCAGCTGTCTCATATTAGTGATGCTAGGCACCTCTCCCTCTCTCCCAGTCATGACAATTCATTAGTTCTGCTGTTGGAGAGCAGCTGTACCATTTGAGGTGTAATTTATTCAGATTCCCTCAAAATTGTTGCTGAAACGTGGGAAGATAAGTGATTTGATGAGGTTATGTATTTACTGTCAGATAACATTATGGGTTGGATGTGTGGCTAGAAATGATAGGAGATTATGTTTTGTCAGAAATATTGCCCTTTTTAAGGCAAAAGATTAAGTTAGATGAGGTAAAGGACAAAATGCTTTAACACGTCAGGCATGTCTCACACTGTTATCCATTAAACACTCCCAAAAAATATCCTGTCAGGATCATGAAAGTTCTACCTTCGTCCCGGTTTACTGACATATGTTGTAAAGCATCTGGTTTAGTAATAAACACAAGCAAAACCATATTTGTTCAAAATAAGAAAATATACAATGTTCTGCTTGATTAGCAAGTGGGGCATGTGTGTGTAATGTGTGAATTTCAAACTAACTTAAATGCCAAGCCAGAAATGATGAATCAATAATGTCAGTATTTAACTTGTGCTCTGAGAAATAGCATCAACTTACCTCCTCTGAGTAGACCTGAAACAACTTTAACTTGTGGGTGTTTTTATAACCCCAGCAGCAACACTCACATGGCAAGTTAAAGCCAGCTCAGTCAGAAAATTGGTTCTCCTAACCAGCTCATTTTCATGAATATTCAGTTTCCGAATTCAAATTAAAAATGTACCCAAGTAATAAACTTTGGGGGTCAGACCTTAAAGGTCCTTTGGCTGCTATTTTGTCTTTGACAGTAGCCAAGGGAGGGTGCCAGGAAGGAGGAGCACAAGAACAGGGTAAGCATACAGTCATACCTGCCAGGAAAAATCATCCAGCTTGCATCAGTCTGCAGCTAAGGAACTCCTAGAGCTTTAGGTGGTGTTTTTGCATTTAATGGCTCTCAGTCAATTCTTCTTCTGGGAAAATGACTGTTATTCACGTAATTTTGCTTCATGAAAAAAATATATTTCATTGAAAGTTGCTTCTTTGTGTTCACTTTGAACTCTGGAAATATTTACGGTGGCCAACTTTGTTCCTGTACAAAGAAACAACATGGAACATGTCACACATGACAGACATCAGTAGAAATTCAATGTCGTTTATCAATGCTCTTGAGAGATTTTCAAATATATATTTCCCATGAAAAGTCAGAAGAGGTCTACCTTCCTCAGTTGCTGTCTCAGTGACATTTTCTACCTCTAGTAAACTATACGTTTAAGTACCATTTCAGATATTTGCTCAGATCTGAAATAAGGAATTATTCCAGATTATTTCTTGCATTTCTTTCATAGTATATACATTCTGACTTGCTTCTGATGCCTGTGATTAACTAACTCCAGACACTCAGTTGCTTACAATGGCAATTTTTCATATGGATTTGACTTAGACATTTCCCCAGCTTTAGCAACCAAATATTGGATGCTATCAGTGTACACATTGAGTACAGCAATATATTTTCCCAACCACAAAATGTCATCAACACTGACAACCCCGTCATGGTCTTAAATCCAATATCCTGTGGCCTCACTGACTTCTGCATTTTAATTTGCTATCCCAGTGCACAGTAATTTCTGGTTATCTGTGTCATAGTCTTAAGCACATCTCAAGATGAAATGTTGGCAGGTTGTCATGTTTGTTAAGAACAGGTGCTCTGACTATGGCTGTTTTTTTGTTGTTGTTGTTCTTGTTGTTGGTGTTTGTTTTTTTTTTTTCCCCCCCTTTCTCTAGCTACACTTTGAAATTGGGTACTATGCATGTGAAAGTAACCTCTGGCCATCCGCAACGTGTAGATCCTTTTATCCTCAATTTATACATACATGCACAAACATTAATTTTAATCAGGAAAAGCTAAGACGAAATACCAGTGAAGGAAGACTTGTTAGGCATGACATTTCATTTATAGATACAGCTGAGAAGATTAACGTCTGAGCCAGCAGCCTGTCCTTTACTACCTTCAGCTACCCAGAAATGAAACGTCACGTATGACAACTCATTCCTCACTGCTCCTGAGAAATTCTCGCTGCCATTTCATTCTGTCTCCCTGGTCTATCTACCTACACAATAATATCAATTAAACAACAATTCCAGAGAGTTCTAAAGAAGAAAACGTGCACAGCTGCTTTCAGGGCATGCACATATGTGTATTTTTTTTTCTGATTGATGTTTTACATGTATTTAATATGTGACTTACATGAAATAAGGTTAGTTCCTTGAGACTCTGCTTCTGGAAAAACTTCATAACAAATGAACGTACCTATAAACAAATACACTTGGGCAGCAGGACAAGAGAAAGAGAAGAGAAGGAAAAATATAGGTGGAAGCCCAAGCAGATTTGTTTGCAGACACCAGTGCCAGAATGATTACTCTACAACTGAGTTAGGAACTAATCTGAGTCCCAGGTCCCTTTTATTCTCAAAGCTTTCTGTTCACACTGTTTAACTTCTTACTATTAACATGGAGTACAAAAAACAAACTTTCCAAAGGAAAAAAATGAATTATACATAACGTAGAACACATGGAAATGAAGAAAAAATCATTTTATTTTAATGTCTGTTTAAACAGGGTGATATCTTCTAATTTTTCAGGTGAATCTTTAACTGATCAAAACACATTGTGCCAATTCCCTAACACATAGCCATATCCTAACAGCTTGTATTCAAGCAACAGGTTAGAAGAAAAGCGAGCCTTAAGTAGATTTCCATGAGTCAAAATTAAAATAGACAAAGTAATGTAATAATGCACGTGACACAGAAAAGACAAAAATGTTTTCACCCATGAATGTAAATAGATGCATCACAATAGTTTTAGTACTGTATTATATTTACAATAACAACCTTTCTGTAAGTGCAGAATTCAAACAATTTTTACAAAAAAATAGTAAAAGGATATTTTGCATGTCCTAGATGATCCATGGGGATATCAGTAATTCTATACCAACACGGTGCTATCCCAGTAATCAGAGCATCTCCCTGGCTTCACAGGTGCATTGCACACACAGTAAGATTGGCAGGCAAAACAAATGTAATTACTCATATAGATGATTTGCATCACTTATGACACCTCTGAAATTCAGAGGTGCTGGTTATATTTGTTCAGGCCCTATTTGAAGGCACTTTCCAAAAGGCAGCAAGAAAATCTAGCATGTTCAAATATTACTCGTTAGCACAACACAGCAAAGAGTAAGGTGGCTACCCCTGCCTTCATCAAATGATATTTCATTTTATCTAAATATTTCACTAAACATTGTTCAGCTGCTTAGCACATGTTAGTAACATAAAACAACCTGACATCTCTTACATTTTTCATGAGGGTAGTTTCACATAACACTAGCTAGACTTAGGAAAGCATTATTATAGAAAAATCACTGGAGAATGAATTGTTTACAGCGACAATGGGTTTCTTGAGCTTTTCTGTCTGAGAAGATGCATTGGCTGTGATCACCAGGTATTTTAGCACAGAGCTTTTTCTTTCCCCACTCAAGTACATTCTTTCTGGAACTCCGAAATGTCAGGCAATTGGCAGATACACTTTACATTTGCCTCATTTCTTCCTACTGAAATTGTCTTTGCTAACAAAAGAGAAACTCAAAGCCAGTTTTTCCCACTAGGAGTATTTGTCATCTCTTCATGTTCATTGTGTTTGGAAAATTCAGGGTAAAGACTCTGACTGACACCCAGGTTGCTTTGCCATGAAAATCTCATAGCTTATTTGCGATGCCTATCATGCTGAGCAGAAAAACAGGTGCTTGTGCTGAACTAGAGGGTGTGTGTGTACAGGAGTCAATGTCTCTCTATAGGAATTAGAGAGGAGACAAATGGTGATTCTAAGGGAGCACTACTGATGCTGGGAAACCATAAGACAACATTTTAAAGAAAATTAATTACTAATATTGTCCACTATTAAGTCTTCTACCATACTATTAACATAGCAAAAGCATGTGATGAAGTAATGCTTTTGAATATCCTATTTCTGCAGCAATTTTAGTATATAGACAACATTTAATTAATTTTCAGGGGACCTGATCTAGATGGACCAGCACATCTTCAAAAGTCAGACTAACACCAACAAGGTCTGATATTAGATAGCAGAAAGTTTTTTTTTTTTTTTCCCCTCCCCTCTCCTTTTGAAGAAACACCTGGAAATTAAATGCAAAAAGCCAACTTTTTGGGTAGCTGTCTAAGTTGCGGGGGGATTTCCTGTCCACACATTTTTAGACATTGATAAATTTGTGGAGGGACTTATTTTCAGTTTTTAACTAAAATGAACTTCTGCTCTGCTGAAGAAAGACAAATACACACCAAATTTTATGCCTGTTAGATATTGAACTGTATTTACACACTCTAGGAAACACTTAAAATATTATTGGGAAAAAAAAAAATAAAGCCTTCTGCTCTGAAATTAGTGCCAGGCGATGTGCTGCTATTGCAGCTGACACCTTCCAAGCCTATCTTCATGTATTCCACTGCATAACCATGGGACCAATACCATGGTCTAAGGGTATGGGTCACAGTCACAATTCTATGCATCCAGTCTGAGTTATCACCATGCCTTAAGTAGCTAAGATCATGCCTTTCTATGACATTATAACCTCAGCAACATTTGAAATTTAGAGGCTGTGAAAGTCCTGAAGAATATTTACTGTTTTGGAAGAATAAATCAAGATTACACCAATTTTCTGCAAACACATACCCCACCCCTTAACAGGCCTGTAACTGCTTCCATGCACTAAAAATTAATCTCAGGGCTTCAAGAACAGTCACTATGCCAAACACATTGAAAGAAATAGAAAACTTATAGAATGGGAAATTTACTATGATTTGAAGACCTTGCATCAAGACACCCCCATCAAAAAAGGCAAATGCAATTATTTATAACTGACTTCCATACTCACTTCCCAGTTCCATGGGGATGTCATCTTTGCAACTCTGAGATTCCATTTTTGATCACACTGCAGACCATTTCCTTCCTCTCTCTCTCTCAAGCAAGCAATTAGTCACCATTTACTTCTACTATTTACTTCTAAAAGGGGAAAAGCTCACCTTCAACTTTTAAAAGTTACCCAGTTACAAACTGGCTTATTTTCACAGCTTCTTTCATGTAAGAATTGTAAAGAACTTCAATAAACAATTCTATTTAAAATGGCTAATCAAGACATCAAGTCTTGTAAGATGCAGATGTTCTTCTCATTCCTGCTGTAGACTTGCTGAGCAACTGCGGGGAAATTATTTCAGTTCATTGTGCTTTGGTTCCCTATTCATTAAACTGATAACAATAATTCCTTTCTCTGACCTTTTGTAACACTTGCTCTGAAGCCTATTGTAAATTTTACTGTGCACATACTGTCTCTTATTATGTATAAATTTTGTATTTATTAAAATAATAAATTGATTTCAGTTGTGACCTCAAACAACCACTATAGAAGAAATAACTAGTATAACGGCATTTCAGCTGGAAAAAATGATTATGCTATTTTTTCCTCCTAAAATACAATGCTTCAGCAGTGAAGTTAAGATGAACAATAACGCACATTTTCACTCCCTACTTTGTAATGCCACATCATCTTGCAGCTATCCAATATTAAATGGGGAAATCTCTCCCTGAATACAAGATATTACTTCTAGCAACCAAAGTAATATTGATTAACTCATGCATCCTTTCTAAGCCCTTAAAATTTTATACGCTATGCAAGTTATTTTTAATACAATCCTGAATAAAGGGACTTGTGATATATGAATATCACCAAGCCTCTAAAACAAAGCCTGTAGTGAGTGAATATTAAATGTGGTCTACTATTACATCAGAATTGATATGCTTAAGAAAAATAATTAAAAAATGCCACAGGCAGAAGGACTGTCTACTTAATCCGGAGACAAAAATCAAAGGGAATATTAGAAATGAAAGTAAAGTTTCCTATCTGTGCTTATAGATGCACAGCACAATTTCAGTGGATGACAATATTCAAGGATAGGCTGTTAGAGACAATTTTTGATGCCTTCCCTTTCTGATTATTTGGATGCTAATGGTAAGTACTAGTGTTTTCTAGGATCAGTCAAATTATTCTCAGAACAGATTTTCACCGTGGACGGTATTTGATATACATCAAGAAATGAAGAAGGCTGATGGTATGCCCTAGATTAATCTGTTGTCTTTGGGCAATTAATTTTACTGTATTACAGACTCAGCATTACACAGAAGGCCGTGGGAATTTGCCACCATGTCCGTAGCTTTCCAATGGATTATATATTTGGCTTTGCACTACTGGAGAACAAAAAGATCATCTCAACAGAAGTCACGTCCTAATTTCACAAGTAATCAGGATTGGAGAAGTCACTGTTTCTGGAAGTAGTCTTCTTCCTACCCTATACTTTTAGGGTAAATACGGAAATATTTTTTTTTTCCCTCCCCCTCTTTCACATAAGATAGGCTAATTTCCCTCATTTCCTACAATGCTCCTGTTTGCACAATTGACTGAATTTAGGCTTCCTTGATATGAAAGGGTTTTTGAGCACATCCACAGCCATCAGAACATGAAAACAGCTTCAGTAAATTAATTTTTTGAATTTACTGTCTTTTTACTGTATCTTTTAATTTACTATAAATTAAAAAAAATAATTTAGTTATTTTTTTAGTATTTTTTAATTAATAAATTTAATTAATTCACAGTAAATTAACATCTTTTTTTTTAATAAGTAGAAATCTTTTCTATGATCTTTTTTTGTTAACGATAAAATAATAGATACATATTTTAAAAAATAGACCAAAAGGACAGATAGGTTGCAGTGCTTGCTATGACAATGATGGCTTGTACCACACAATTTCTAAATGCAGGTTTCCAGTTTCATAGTGCTTTAAAACTTTGTTTTAAATTCTGCAAAACTGAAATTTCACTGAAAAGTTAACTATTTTTGTTGTAACCAGCCAGCTAGTTTTGAAAAGGGAGAAAATGGATTTGAATTTATGAGGAATTTCTAATTCTCTGTGAGATAACACTTTTGCATCTCTAATATTTAATTTTGAAAAATAAGGTGGTTTTTTTTTTGCTATATGAGTATTTCAAAGTTTGTCTACAATCACATTGTAGCTTAGAAACCTATTAGAAAGGCTTAGTCTTTTTGATATTTTAGTATAATAAAGTTCATTAATTAGTAGTGAGTCACCTAGCTTTGTGCGACTACTCAGTGTCTTCAGTACTGATCTCCAGCAGACTGCAGAGTAATAAAATTCATAAGCTGGAAAGATCTGCAAATTATCAAAACAAAAATATCAAGGACAGTTTTTCTATGGAGCTGAAAATATAAAACACAATATAAGGTTGTCTTGTGGAAAAAAATAATAAATACAAGCTAATTAATTTGAGATGAAAAATCATTATTCAAAGATGAGACGCTTGGGAACTAATATATCTGCTTACATCTATACATTTCTGTTATAAGTTACATAAATAATTGCAGTCCATATTACCGCTAGATCCCCTATGTCAGACAAAATGTAAAGATCATGCAAATTAGAAATTGCCCAGAGTAAAACAAATCTATATATTTAAAACCATGTTGCCACCTAGGGAAATGTCATGCAAGCATCTCTTTCTCCACAAATCCCACCTACCTTGACTACTCTTCTCTACCTGAAACGCTTTTTGTCTAATGAATTTCTAAGAGATAAAAACAACAACAACAACAACAAAAAGTCCACTGGATAAATTGTGAAGCATACATTTATATTCCAACTGATTAAGGGAAACATCCCTCTACCAACATTAAGGAGTAGCAAGTAAAAAGTTGAAGTAAACAGATCTTTCATTTAGGCTGGCTGCCATGGTAAATGCAAAGAGCTGGGAGACATGAGAATGGGCAGAAGAGGCCTCAGAATACATGAAAGAACTTCACCTTTCAAGTACAAACTCATGGAAGCCTTCAGGAAAAACACCACCACACACAGCCAAAGATGTAAATTAGTAGACAACTAAGCAAATTAGGGGGGAAAAAAACTAGTACATTGGGAACACAGTGGTCAGAGAGAAAAAGTCTCCTGAAAACAGTTTTTTGGCAGAAGGAAGATGTTATGAAAGCAAGCAAGAAAAGGTCTGATGTGGAGATTGACAGCTAATTAGACAAACTTGTAAATCGATGTGATGGCAAATAATGTTATTGTGATTTTACACCGTATTAATAAAGATTTCATTCTGTGGACAGAGCTAATTAAATGTCTTCCACTGAATGGTGTTGAGCCCAAATTTACCATATGTACAAGCTTGACACAGCCGAGAAAGACACAAACTGGAAGGAGTTCTGGGTAGGGGGAGTAGGGAGGAAAAAGAAAAAAAAAAAAGGCATTGTCAAGTACATGTGAAGAAACATTTTAACAACGAAATTAATGAGGGAGTTGGACAAGATGACTTCCCGATGTCCCTTCCCACCTCAACCATTCTTATTCCACAATTGTGCAATTGTTCAGATGGTTTAAGACACAAATAATGTAAATCACAGGTGAGACAGCCTATTTAACACACTAGAGAAACAGTATTTCACATAGGAGTAAAACAGACTGGGAAAAATGAAGATAATATTTGTATGAATTAATGCAATACAGATAAAGGACTGTGTGTCAGTAAGGTTGGTTCCATTCTACAACTTGAGAGATATTCAATTTGACTGCCTGAAAACCAGACTCAGTTCAGAAATCTGTTCTTGCTGGAACATTTCTGAGAAAATCTATGAAGGTTTTTTTTTTTTTTTTTTTTTGGGGGGGGGGGGGGGGGGGGGGAGGACTCTTATGAAGAAAACCCAGACAAAATTAGCAGAAAGCCAACATTGTTTTGCCAGGAAATACACATTTGACATGTAACCTCTGCTCATAACTGACTCCTATAACCACCGTGGTCTGATTATAATGCATACACTTTAAACCAGAAACATCTATCTCAGGAACTGACACGAGCACACAGTTGGGAATCACACTGAATTTTTCACAGCAAGTTTAATCGTTACTTTTACACCTTCTGTCTATACCCTGCCCCGTCTCTTTATATTGGGTGAGGAAAGGAATTAATCTGCTAAGGCAGCATTGTACACGCTGGAGGAAAACAAAAACATTCCCACACAGAAGCCGGTTTTGTTCCTAGTTTGCTTAGGGAAAGAATATCACAGCTTCTTGCATTTTGAGGAAAAGAGAGACAGAACAGAAGATAACTTCAGTATCTATTTGGATATTTGACATGCTTATTAAATATTTATCTTTTGGGGATCTTGCTGAGCAGGTTGTCTTGGCAATAGTCCCCTCATTTTCCTGTCTGCCCACTCTTCAGTTTCCAAAGATTTCTTTCTGAATTCTGCATTTTGTTTGTTTTAGCCATGGCTTCTTCCCTGTAAATAATCACGGTCACAAACATACTACGTATGCTGAAATACATACATGTTGATATACATAATTTTAAAAATATGCATATAGAATTTCAACTTGACAGTGCTCGGTATCATTTCTTTGGCTTAGAGATTTGGACCTGACCCCTGATGAATAAGGAAAGCCAATGATGATTTCAACTTAATGTGTAGTAATCTTTGCTCTGACAAGCTTAAGAAAACGCAGGTTTTCATAGTTCTTATGGAGTGCACTTAGCCAATTTAGCTGGCTAATGACCAAGTCATCTGTAAAGAGAGGGTCTTCAGGTAACACGGGTGGCATCAGTGCCTACATCTACATTCACTGAAGCTACCTTTGTTTAGCTAATACTAAACTGTTTCCAATAGAACTGCTTAGATTTTCCTGGACTGCACGCAAATTTCCATGATCCATCCTGAGACATAAGAAAAACGTACGTGAAGCTAAAATGATACCAGATGACAATCTTATTTATAATGATGGCTGCAGCATTGTGTGCCAATATTAAGAAATTAATTTTTCACTCTATTTCCCTCCTGCAATTTTTTGAGATTTAACTGATCATTCCTCAGCTGTAATTTTGAGCTCCACTGAACTGTTGTGGCTGTTCCATTTAAATAAATAAATATTTTTTAAGAGTGTCAACTGAAGTCTTTCTGCTGCAGCTGAATGGTGCAACTCATTGTGTTCTTACCAGCATTCCTCAAATGGTGACTTAGTATCTTTGTTGGGAAAAAGAAGGATATCAACACTAACCCTGTTTTTATTTTTTCCCTGATTAAAAAAAACAAAAACAAACAAACAAACAAAAAAACCACAGCAACAACGAAAAAACACACTAGTCATCATAGTGAAGAGAAAACCAGGATGTATGCACATGTATATGTCTGTACGTATTATCTACACATCTGCATGCATGCAAGACTTGTATCTTAGCTATTCATACTTCAAACAACATTCTTGTGTGAAAATAAATAATAACAAAATTTGGGAACAGAGAGAAGTGTCTAGTCTTTCTCTGCTATAACTGCTTTACACAGGTTGCCCGTTTTTCCTAAAAGGTGGACAAACACAATTTTAAGGTTTCTGAGATTCTGTAATGTAGATAGCTACAAAAAGACAAGCCATATCATAAATCACCATTGTTTAGTAGTTTTCATACCTCAATCTGTAATATTAGTTATTTGTGAAGAGGATATTACTAGAGCCGACTCATACCAAATTGCTCATTTTAAAAGTATCATTGCAAATGGATAATGCAATGATTAAAATGATGGTTGAAAAAAAAAATCATTTCAAGCAGTAATTAATGAGTTTTTGCAATAAGAACCAAATAAAAATTACAATACTACTACTACAAATAGTAAAAGTAAAGAATTAAAGAAAGCACTATTTGGAAATGGAAAATTCAGACCTCTGGTTTTCTTCAGTACAGTCTCATTTCTTTTTGGTTTAAATCCTGTCCTGCCCCCACAGTAGACTGTAGGTTCTACCACACTGAATATGTCACCAAGGGTCACTAAGCAAGGACACAAACTGGTATACCTCACATGTTGGCAGCAGCTTGGAGCTGTCACACAGCAAGGAACGGAATTCTGTACTCCCTTCCTCGTGATGTACTGTAGAGATTTAGGGATTGCAAAGCTGCACCAAGCTCCAGCCAAGTTCCCCCCACCCCCCCAACAGAAAAGCCCCAAAGTACTAACATATAGAATCCATCTACCACTGTTTAAAACAATAGTTTTAGATTAGGAAGAGCACCATAGGAAACAAAAGCATTATAATAGCATGGGATACAATGAAATGATAGTAACAGAATGTGAGAGGTTTACAGAAATGTGAGGAATATATACTAAGATAGATTAAAAAAAATAAAATATTAGAGCAGCAAATAAATTAATTCCTCTGCAGAGCTGTACTAATTTGCAATGTGTCATCCCCTCTTTCCCCCCCCTCTCCCCAAAAGTTATATTGTTCTGGGAGGCTGACAACATTTTAAACATACATGACATGTTCTAGCTGTTCTCAGCAGAAGAACTATTGCATCTTATATTCCTTCAACATTATAATTTAATTAGTGTGGAAGCTACGTACACAAGCTGCATTTATTAAAAAATATAAATCAAAGTGTCTGATGCAAGTTATTGATATTTTCATCTCAGTTTTTCTGTACTGGTCCTCATAAAAATAATTTTCGTTTTGACAGCCTGACTTCCAGGTTTTTATATCGTAGCTCTCAGTAGGACATGATCATGCATATACATGTTAACCTTTACATAAATTTTCTTTTAGCAAATGTATTTGATGCCAATTCATGCATGTGCATATTTTGAGGATTATATTTTAAAATTTCAATCATTTTGTCCATTTTCTTTAAAAGAAAGGGTTAGAGATTTTCCAGAAGAAAGATGAAGACATTCACTATTAAAGAATCTTAAATTACCAAACAAGTTATTCAAGTAAAACTATTAATACACCTCTCAGCATTAACCCACTTTGCTGCACACTTGCTTGAAAACCACATACATTTACATCTCACTAACCTCTAGCTATGATGCAAATTAGTTAAGTCACAGCATGATGCACAGCAGTTGATATACATACCACAGCATGGCAATATGTGGTGTGTATATACAAATGTACACAATAACACATGCACATAAGCTCAGAGATACTACACATATTCCTGATGGTTGCCTGAAGATAGAGGTGCCTATACAGTTTTGTGCTCCTGAAGATGCCAGACCTATTGTCCTGAACATTGAAGTCTTAGCTGGCCAACATAAACATTCCAGGGATTTAATATATACAATATTTTGAAGTAATTATAACATCTATCAAAGCAGTCCATATTCAGCTAGCTAACTATATTTGTCAAAGATATTTATGTATCACCAGCAGTACCTAGTCATTATAGTACCTAGTCATTATAGAGAAATGATTACAGGAAAGAATCTAAATCACCATTACAGCAATCTCGAAGTACAATATTGTAATTACAATTTGAATTTCAAATACAGAACACAGGCAGCAATGCATCTCTTTGGGACATAACTTTTGCTAGTCCTACTGCCTTCAGTTTTTATGTTTTCTATTAGAAAATGGTATTTTCCATTATTTTTTCTATTTCATTGACACTCTGCAAATGCATTTCTATAGACGTGATATACTACACTATGAATATATTTACATTTACTCTAAATATTTAAAGAGAAAAAGGCAGGATATAATAGCATAAAAGTTATTTCTAAGCTAATTCATGTTTGCATTTTATCTGCGCATTCCATGGCTGAAAAATTGGTGGAGAAATAAATCACCAATGCTCTTTGACCAAATCTACAGACTGTGTTGGTTTGCCTGAAATTTCTCAGATGATCCTTACCGATAAGAAGAAATAGGCCTAGTCTAACAGAAGACTACTACATATAAGACTACAAGTCTACTATGAGTTTCAAAAAAGTCTTAAAGTCCTGCCTCATTCAAGTCAATTTACAAAGAGAGAATCCAGGTTATATGAGAGATCCGTAGGAAACTATTTAGCAAGTAAACAGTAGCTCCCTGGACAGAACTATACTAATTGTCCTCTTCTGGAAACGTTTTATCTTCTTTCTGCATTGCATAACTTGCATGCCATTGGCTCAAATGACAGATTAACAACTGGCATTAATTGGAGCACAAATTGCAAGGGCTTGATGAGATACAGAGACATACGTTCTTTATACCCCAACTCTGCAGACTGCAGGTTTTAATGTGCTGAGAATAGCGTTGCTCCTTCTCCGCCTGGATATTTAAGAAGATTGGTGGGAGCATTCTCTAAACAAGCGCAGGCGGATGGGGGCATATGGGTGATTTACACTCAGCAACTGAGCAACTGAAATAGGTATTTTTAACTTCTGAAGAACAGAAGAAAGGGCCTGAGGGCTTCCCTGTTCTGCCATCAATTCTTGGTTTTGGTGGGCTAAACTTCACTTAAAATAGTAGGGGAAGTTTTGTACCTAAGCTCTTAACCAAGATAAATTTCAGACTCAGCTCTGAGGAAGGACCAGAGTCTTTTCTTCTTGAATTAAGATTTGTTTGAAATAAAGTGTGTTTATGTCCAGGAAAAATGAACGCTCAACTACAACAAAGAATGCTGCTTTAAAGAACAAAGCTGTTTTTCAGCACTGTTGATAATCTCATCTAGCCTCACCACTGCACAAAAGTAGCAAATACAATGATCAGATCAGTCCTCTGCAATCACAGCAGTAGCATTAAGTACCATCTTTAAAAGCTGGTTAGCAACTACTATCTTGCCTAGCTGGATTTCTTTTCCCACAAAACTTTATCAAAGGCATGCACTGGAATTTCAGTCTCCTGACAGGCAATCATGTAATGTCCAGATTTTTTTTTTTTCTTTCCTCCACAGCCTGTTTGTTCTCAGTAAGAGAATAAAGCTGCTAAATAAAGAATGCATCTCAAACAGTTCAGTACTTATTGTTTGAGAAGTGAAACTCAAGATTAAACCGAGGCTCCCCATGTTGGGGAGCAAAGGAGGGCCACCATCCTGCCATTGAAACATCTACTTTAAGTTACAAACAGTTTTTCCAGCATGATGTCAACAATTTCAGGTGTTGAGAACACAGGTTTAAGTTAGAATTTCCTAAAGCTTGTAAGTTTTAAAATGAGGACATAAAGCCCGAGAATTGGTTTTCAGACCAAATTTCAGAGCATTCAGGCTATTGCTGCAGCAGACAATCCATCAAATCACAAGAGACTCTTCTCACTTCTGAATAGGAATATTTATCTAGGAAAAATGACTGTCAGTCCTCATGACAGGTTTATTATTCCAATTTCATTTTTCTCATGGCAACATATCAGGCTTCCTAATTAACAGACAAGCAAGCAATTCAATTTCTCCAGTTTAAGGCACACATGTTACTGAGATCTGTTCAAGGCTTCTAGGCATTCTCTGTTCTGCCAGTTCTCCCAAGTTTTTTCCATGAATTTAAGAAACTTCATTTCTCTCTCTCTTTTTTTTTTTTTTTTTTTTTAATTTTTTCATGTTGAATGCACGCTACTGACTGTTCTCTGACTAGTTATGTTTACATTTTTCTCTCACCTCTTCAGAGGTAGTTTTTACTGTCCATAAACGGACAGATTCTTTTGCTGGTATTGTCTTATTTCTTGCTAGTTGAGCTCAGAGGATGCCTCATGATGGTATTCCCATATCTTCTAAAGTCTTTCCAGTCAGACTCAGTAGCTTTTAGTTAGAATTATGCAGTTACTGACAATACTGCTCACGCTTATTATTCCAACTATCCTTTTTTCAAAAGCTCCACATGCAAATATGGTGAAGGAAACAAAGCAATAATTTCCTCTTCATTAAAACCCAGGCAGCACATTCATTCCTGCACACTATTAGTAACCCAGTCAGGGCTTCAACAGGGAGGTAATAATTGCATAATGCATAGATGTCGAATCCTACATCTGTTTGATCTTCTACAAGTGTTTTGTAGTCAAACCATACCTGCAGCACATCTAAGAGCTGATACAAATCGCTCGTGCTTTGCATAACCACTGTACCTGTGTTCAGCTCACAGCATCAAGCACAGCGCAGCACACGTGTGCATGACCTCAGGTTTATTGGAGTTCAGCTATATGATGCACATCAGCATTTCTTTCTGGCATTCCCCAGTTACGTGAGCCTGAGCTTGCCATCATGGCCAGGTACTTCCCCTGCACTCTTTATATCACTAACTTGTGACATTAAGTTATACAAGTAACACTCTGCTGCTTGAAGAATAATTTTACTGCCTCACCCGCATTTTGTTTCCACACACCCCGATTCCCTTCAATTTTCCTGAATAACTTTCAATAAAATACTGGACACAGACAAACAACTGGGATGCATACATCAGAAACGGCACTTTTGATGTAATGACAGAAGTAATAAACTTCGTTATTTTTCATTGCCTTAAGTACAAAGGATTAATCAAAGATTAATTAAAATAAGCTTGCCAAACTACCAGTTGGACAAGATTAGATTTCCGATTTTATTATAAGGCTGTTTAATAAGTAACATATCCTTTACCACTGTGGAACTCAAAAACAACTTGGTTCAAAAACCTCAGGCCAGTACATCAGACCGTAAGAGGTTTTGATGCATGTTTTCCTGCCTGGAATAGGATTTCTCAACTCCAAATTCTATTCTATATGATACAATAGCACATTAGTTCCCCCAAAATACACAAGTGCCTATTCAATTTTAGACAAACTATGGAAATACCATATTTTACAGCAAAATAGTGAAGATAGAGAACCACAGAATATCCTGAGTTGGAAGGGACCCAGAAGAATCATTGAGGTCAACTGCTGGGCCTCCACAGAGGAACACCCAAACATCAGACCATGTATCTGTCTATCTATATATAATATATGCAAAGTCTAATGTAGCTTTGGATACTGTATCAAGGAAAAATGTGTATCTTCTAAAAGTTTTTTTTATTATTATTATTATTTATTTACAAAAAATCACTTTTCACTTAGTATGTCTATTATTTATGGCACTTCAAGTTAATACGCCTCCACCCCCCAAAACCAAAATTTATACTTTTCCCTAAAAGCCATTAGTATTGCTCCTGACACTTTTTCTGAAAAGAACTAGCTTAATGACATCAAAAAGCTATTAAAGTTATATAAACACACCGTCCAAGATACTTGGGCTTCAGCAAAAATGCATACGCCTATTCACCCCTCCCTATCGCCTCAATTCCTAGGAGGAGTACCAGAAGGAATATAGATTCATCAAGGAAACTTCAGTCACTTAAATAAAGAGCCATGAAATCTCAGAAGGAACTGTTTAAAAAAAAAAGTTCTTGAAAAATAGACTTGCCACATGGGTGCAACTGATCCTGGGATCTAGCTCTCATTTGTGGTTCACATATGTAATTCTTACATACAAAAATGATCATTCTTCTCTGCTGAATAGTCCCTACAGTTCTCAAATTTCCTGTTACATTCTCTTTAAATGTTATTAACATAGAACAATTTTCTTTAAATATTTCAGTTGAAACATTTGTTTCCCTCAGCAGAAAGATATTTCTTAATTTATCATTTAGTAGGCATTTCCTTTTGAGTATTTTTTCCTAATATTCCTGTTTAATGTCTTACAACCTTCACTATATTTTCATCTATTTACTACAGGATGTGCATCTCTACAATAATTCAGGAGGAAAAAAAAAGAAACAACCTCTCTTTAAAGCCCTTCTGGTGTAGTCTGTGAATTTTTCAGTTGTATGCAATCAACTTAACCAGTGATTTAGGAATTGCAATAAAGCAGGACACATTAAAAAACAAAATTGAAAGTGGTACTTAAAACTTAAAGGCAGTCACATTTATTGTTTCAGGCTTCAGAAAAGTTGTTTGTTCTTTCTGACTTCTACAACCCATTATCTTCTACCTACCACAGTGCCTTATTTAAGCTGTTTAACTCATCATTCCGACATCCAAATCTCTGACTTCACTCCCAGCCATTGGAGACTAGACCTGCATAACACCAAGTAAACCCTTGGTCAACCCTCTCTCCCATCAATACAAGCTCTCCATGAAATGCAAAGCCTCACCCGAAGAAGACTGACCACTACCCTGCCACCTCCTAATGTACCTAGTAGAGCTAACAACAGACACCCACCACAATTCTGATGCTCAGGGTTTCACAGTAAATGCAAGCTGTCCTCTAGAAATGTTGCCAGCAGTTTAGTTTTCATCTGAAAAGCCATGCATTATGAGATAGTACAGAGTGTGCATTTAAAAGCTCTCTTTCAAGAAAACTCTACCCTCCCTCAACAAGATTAACACATGCACCTCTCAGTCAGAAGTGGGGCAATTGCAGCCTCTTGACATTTTATATTCAAACAGCTCCCTGAAGAGAAAGATCATTGCATACTTTCCTGCTGAATTAGATGCATTTAAGCAGGTGGTGAATTGAACCTGCATATGCTACACTTAAAAAGGCTTCCGGAGGAAAAACTTGGTGTAAAGTGTCTGATATTCTGATTTTTTCCCATGCACACACAACTTCCTTTAATCTACCAAGCCATTACGCTCTTTTCATTGTAATATATTAAACTCACTTCATTTGAATTCACTACAAAGTTCCTGATAATTCACATTTCCTCCAAGACAGCTGTGTTACAGAACTACTGAATGGCCACCAACTGTTACCACCAAATCGTGCTCAATTCAAAGCAAAGAGTTAAAATCTCAGCACTTCGGTAGATGTGACACTTTCATCATAGTTAGCTTAGAAAAGCCACCATGTATTAGGTCACTCCATTACTCTCCTCTTAAACAGAGAAAAAATAAATAAATAAAACACACCTTCCTATTGCTGCCCTCAGGGTTGACCATCAGTTGGGTGTGATGTTGTCTAATTCTCTTTTGAACCTGCTGAACACATTTACTCTTAAGCACTTAGTTTTGGCCAGCACCAAGATCTGCAGTGAGCCAGACAGACTGTTGGTCTTGCTAGGTGTGCCAATTCTTACAGCAAGGGATTTTCTATTTGTAGTTGTGCATATTGTTTGCTTTTGCTTTTCAATTAAAGAATGAAATACACCAACGCATACTGGGCTTGTACTCCACCTGCCCCTATACAGAGATACATTGCCACTAAAACATGATCTTGGGCCCTTCTGACCCACTTGTGCAACTGCAGTTCTATTGTAACAATGCCGAAAGGAAAGGTTGACCCAAAACACCGGAATAAATGTCCTTCCATTCAGAATCCAGACTGAGATATGAATTTTACAGCTACAGCCTATGAAATAATTTGCATATCTGTGCAAATGGATGCCCCAAAACAGCTTGAAAACTCGTATTTTGAAGGTCAGTTACGAAGACACTGTAACATCTACTAAAAGGAAGTGTAATAAGATATTCAGCTGTAGAAACCAGCAGGGTAAAATGCAACAATATTGCATGTAATATTACAAATAACTTTATTATTTTGAGTGACATAAAAGACTGTATTTCTACCAAACATTTGTGAATTAATATTAAAGAAATGTTTTCGTATACACAGGTACATTCCCCTAGAGAAAACCAGAAACTGCTGTAAGAATTAAGCCATTATATTCAATTTTCCCCACCTCAAATGAATATAAACAGGAAAACAATTAATTTGTTCCTTTTCCTTAAAAATATAGAACGAAGAAGGAAAGTTTACCATCCAGCAACTTTATACCTTGTCAAGAGAAAATAAGCTTTTTACAAGGGTTCCTTACCAATGTTTATTTTAAAAGCCTCATTTTAAGCAGGCAGTATTTCAGAAGACAGAAAATGAGGCATTTTTACACAAAGACATATCATTTCCTTTTGTTGTTACGCACTAATATATTCTCCAGCCTGTCAGACATGTAAAGCATACGTTGAAATTCTTAAAACTCTACAAGCCTTACTTATCTTTAAAATTCTTACAGATCCTTTTTTCTTAAGAGATGAAGACTGTGGAAACAGACACCAGAGACTAAGGACCAGCCAGTTTTCCAAATGAAACACTCACAAACTGTAAAAGCAAAGGGATGAAACAGTACCAAACTTCACTATGACACTGTTAAAACTCCCACATTCTTTAAGTAAGGACACAACTGGAGACACTGTCTAGACCAAACACCTCAGCCTACCACATCTGAAGAATGGAAAATGCATCCAGCAAAACAAAAATAGCCAAATAATGAAGTGGTGTTACTGATATTTTAAATATGGCATTTTTCAGCATATGTTTAGTTCCAGAATTATTTTAGATACTCAGCTTCAGTAATATATCTGCAGAAGATGCACCAAACTACAGATCATATTCTCTACTTACTGGGGAAGCCAAACACATATAGGAAGGAGGTGCTATGCTATGCTCATCTAAGGACGAGTTTCCTTTGGCTACCTACATGACAGTCATTAAAATAAACAATCATTAGAACATATGATTCTTGCCAAGTATTGACATGAGTTAACTACAGAATCGGCTTTAATTCTCTTCAACTTATAACAAGGATGCAATCCAATCATTTTAGCCAATTACTTTTATCTCCAAAAAATACTACATTACCAAATGTATTACACATTTGTATGAGTTGATACTTCTTAGAATTGGCTCTATTTGCCACTAATACCTACTTTACGGTTTTTGTATATTGCATATACTGTAAGTACTGCAAACATTTCCAAAAGCTGCATATATGCTGTAGGATCGAGTTACAGCCATAACTATGTAAATAACAACATACAGCACAGATTAATTAAAATTAAGAAAGAATTGCCAAATCAAATGTTGGAATATGGGCATGCTTGCCTGTTTGCACTCTTTGCACAGTTATGTACAGAAACCTCACATCTGGAAATGTTGTGTGTCCTTTTTAGCCATAGCAAGGTTGGCTGCCAAACCAGTATGAAGCAGTTCCCTGCTTCAAATGGAACATTCACTTACATAAGATGTCTTTGCATTTTCCGAAGCAAAGCATTATAACAAAGTTTCATGTAACCAATCAAAGTTTCCAAGGCAATCTCAGAGGCAATAACACAACCCTCAAATTCTGTCTTCCTGCGAATTGTCTTTAAGATGTAGAGATAAAGCACTCAACTTGTGCTGGTTTCAAAGCAGCCATTGAGTTCAGGATGTCCCTCATCTGTTCATCAGTAAGACAAACTAGCAGATTTTATGAATGCTTCTACTCTATCTCTGTAGAAATGGAAAACAATACGTTTGATTCATTGCTAAAAGTTGAGGGAATACAGGCATAAATCATGACTTCAGAAGTGCAGATAATACTTTTAGGAAGCCACTCCAACAGCATTTTGGGCTACACTTGGTATGATGTGTTATCAGTAAAGCCATGCAAGAGAGGCTTTGTTTGCTTCATCAGTATGACATCCAATGTAACTGAAATGGCTTCTTTGATGCCTTGCTCCTTAATTTTCAGAGTGACTGAGGTCAGTATTGCCAATTTTTAGTACCTCATAGTAGAAAACATATATAGGGATTCTCACTATCATCTTAACCAAAAGCAGCTTCTGAAACTTTTCCTACAGATGTGGAAATTACAAAATTACAGATATATATATATTAAAAAAATGTTAAATTGCAGCACCTAAAAAAGTCAAAGGATTTGGGGGGGGAAGTAAAGGTAAGATCAAAATGTGAGTAAACTTGCACTTTGATAAGTCCGTGTCATGGTACTTTACTATTGACAGAATTAGGTGTGCATTCAAAGAGCCTGATGTAATATGTTGGGCATTACAGATTTCCAGGCTTTACCACACCCAATTCTAATATTAACACCCACTGGGGTCACCTCTGAGTACAGAACCTCATTATGGAGATTCTGAATCATCACTTAAATAGAAGCCAGAAAAACACCGCTATTGTAATGGACACAACCAACAAATGGGTGAGTGGGACGGAGGACACCCCTTATTGTTACAAGCAGCAGCATTTTTCTTCATAACTACCGAGATGTAGTTTAAAAAAGGTGTTTTCTGTTTTCTTTACTGACTGAAATTATCAGCAATTTTTGTGTAGCTATGGCAACTTTCACAAAGTGTGAAAAAGAAAAATGGAGAAAGCAGAAAAATTTACAGGGAGATTAGGAACCAAGAAAAAATGAAGTTATATTTATATATATTTTATTCAAAAATCAAGTACATTTCACCTTAACAATGATCCTCTCAAAAGGAAATTAACACTCTCATTGACATCCTATTTTTTAACCTACAGTTTTTATAACTGGAAACCTGTCCAGGAAAAATAACTCTATTTTCTACAGTAGGAGAGACAAAGAAGAGCTCCTACAAGAGATTTTTAACTGCTTACAAAACCAGGCTTTTCCTTCAGATTAATCCTATAATCAAACACAGTATGTATGCAGAAAATGTTGGAGTATTTACTTGCAGCTGAGTTGACTGAGAAAAGTGCTACTGTTAGGCACTCGCCTTATCTTGAGGAGCAAAAAATCTACTGGATGTGATGAAATCTGTTCCAACGTGTTGATAAAAACCCTGTGAAACTGCAAGATCAATAATGTGGCAGTGGTGTCACTTGTAAAAGTCATCAAGGGTAAAAGGTTCTTGGAAGCTGGACATGGGTGCACATGCTTTTTCCACCCTGGGAAGATAGTGAGTGTAGGAAGGGGTTAAAGTCACCTTGTCACCAGCAGAGAGACACAAGTGGCACTTAGTCACTATGGAGGACTTAGACAGGTTCTTCATGTGCATCACTAGGTGTTGCAGCTGAGTCAGAGTTATTTGGTGGTCCATCCTCCCCACTACCACCACTGCTCATATCACATAGGGAGTGCTATTCCCAGCAGCATTATATCCTTCATTTCCATGCTGTAGAGGCCTCTAGGTATAGGCAGATTGTTTGGAGTTTGTGCTAGGAAACTACTCTGTATTTTATAGCTCTCAAGTAATTTAGTCAAAACATAAATCAAAAATATGCCACATTTTTTTCTAGCTTTGTGAACCAGTGGTGACATTAAAGGGAACATTAATGGGATGTTCAGTGAGAACACTGACTGGTCACATTAAAAACTGGGGATCTAGCAAAAGAAGAAAATTATGAAAGCATATACAAGAAAGATGTGTTTAGAAGAAAAACATGAATAAGGTGCATGTAAGAAGTAATGAAGCTTATTGGGGGAAAAGGCCAAACAGCCGACATTTAACATGAAGAACAGCTATAGTACATTTGTTTTACAGTAAAAAAGGATTGAGCAGAAGGCATAGATAGAATAGAGATCTCATTTGCCTATTAAAAAGAATATAAAAAATAAAATTACTTTTTAACAAAGGGAAAAATTAGCATCCAATGTTAGACACTATGTCTCAGACCAGGGTCTGTCTTACCAAGGGAACACTATTGTGTCTCCTCAGAAATCTATGATGCCAGACGTTAACCTTAAGTGCCTAGTTTTTGTTTTAGTAGATGCTTCATATTTTCATTCCTCCTCTTGTGCTGGCAGATAACTGAGCCAGAAGAACTAAAACAATTTTTCCATCCTACTACCAGCTTGAGAGGTCACTGTCCACACGACTCCTTCCCACAAGGTCCAACAATGTGCAGCCCAGCTCTAGGGTTCCCAGCATGGGCAGTGCACTGGTGTTTGCTACATCCTCAGTTGGGTGGGTGTAGGAGATACACAGTTGCGAAGCAGACAAACTGTTTTCAAACTAATCCCACAGCCTGGCTGTAATCAAATTCAATGTCATCCATGGATGACCCAGCTATTTAATATTCTGTGATATGGAAAACAAATGGGCATGGTGCAGAGTTTATAACAAATAGGCCAGGTCTGAAGACTTGCCAACACCTTTCAAGGCACAGAGGCTGTACTCAAAATGGCTAACCTGGAGCATAAAATCTTCATACAAGACACAGGAAACACATGCTGCTGCTCTGAATCTGTGGGGATTTAAAACTACGTAATATCACACCTCAACTGACGTGAATGGTAACAGCAGCGACACCTGCAGTACCTGTAGTATTGCTTCATTTGGGTAGAATGCTAGTTCCCCTTCCCCACCCCCCCCCCCCCCCAAAAAAAAAAAGAAAAAAGCTTATACACAAAACTGAAGAAGTTCACTGAGATAAATATTAGTGTATTGAATATCTAATGAATTAATAACCACCATTCATTTTTTTCTGAAGTAATTTTGTTGTTAAATGTAGAACAAAAATATAAGTGAAATCCACAACATATTAAATATTTTACAGCTGCAGTGCCTTCTGGCTCTGCAGATCTTTCCATTTTTAAGGCACAATTAATATTCATATATATATTTTAAAGTACTGTGTCCATATTCAACAGTCATGCAATTAGCTCTTTTGATTGACTTCTGTCCTGGAATTGAATGAGCAATTTTATGTCTCAAGTCCCAGCTGATTCTCTGGGTGGTAAAAAAGCAAGGATTTTTTTTTCCTATTCATCTGAAAGCTTGGGAGATGACCTCATCTTAAGGGCATTTGGATTGTCCCACACTCTATAGTTTAAAGGTACCCGCTGCACTGCACCTTGGCAGGGTCCACCAGAAGGGGGTTTCACTCATCTCTTTTCCTTTACTTTGACACCCAAGTATCAACAAACATCCAGCAAACACAGAATATTTGCAATGCTATTGCAGTCACACCGAATGAGGGCTCCTGATAAAAAAGGAATTGGTTCATGTTGAGATATACAGCCTGCTCTTTTCAAGCTATAGCTGCTTGGCACCCATGGAGTCCTAGTGAACTACTCCAACCAACCTATGAGCAGGAATGTGCCATCCAAACAGATGGCTGCAACCGCAGGCAGCCAAGAGACCACGGGTTTTTTCATGACGTGTGGGTGTTGACAGCATTTCCAGACATAAATCCAAATGGCTGTCATTTCTGAGCTTCTTGTCTAAAGGGGATGTGTCAGTATTAGCCTACCTCTGAGACAGATCACCCGCCGCAATAGGAAATCTTCCCTTTATTTATAATTGGTTTACTCTGTGTAACAGTTGCAGATCTTTCTTTTCCTGAGTTCTTCTGTAGTTGGTTTTGTTTGCCTTTATCTACTGCTCACCTCTCAGGTAGACAGACCTCAAGAATTAAAGATTAGTTTGCACATGATTTTTGGAGGTTTTCTATTTAGCCCAATACATAGGGCTAATTACAAGCTGTCATAGAGGCAGGGGTATTAAAGAAGCTTTCTGGCTTTATACATGATTATACAAAAAAGAGACACATTTGTTCTACATCCACAAACAAATGATTTCACATTTGGTGTGTCACTGCTCCATAATGTCAACATTGCATAAGGTGCTTATGATCAGGGAGATTCCTCATTTCAAACCAGCTGACAATGCAACGTTGCTATGTTGCTCTTAAAAGGACGATGCTGGTTTGTACAATATGAGCATGTGACCTGTCAAGATTTAGAAGAGCTGTCAAAATCACCTAGGTAAGGTTTAAGGCATATCCAGTCTACACGGAATACACAGACGCTTCCCAGCAACCCTTAATTAAATAGACTGGAGAAACAAGTTTTAAAAAAGGCTTATTTCAGCTAAATCTACATACCAATAGCTGTTCTGGCATTGTCCAATACAAACAAAAGTATTAAGATAATTAAAGATTGAATGGAAGGAACAGTAGAAGGCTGTCATTAGACTGCCTCAGTAACTAATACAGTTATATAGCATTTGCAATAAATCAGTGACAGAATGCTTCCATCAGCTTTAATTTTCATTTTCTCTATTATTTCACATCAGCCTTAAAACAGCCTTTGTTTACACATTATGTGCTGTGGTCCAGTAAATTGCTACAGCATTCTGGATCCCAGACCTCAGACAAACCCTTGGTAGCTCCAGAGGAATGATATCAGTTCAATACCAATTAGTAGCAATGCCCATGGAAACTCTCAGACAATACAGATAGCTCCATCAAGTGAAATGAGCTTTCCTTGGATCCCAAGCCAATAGCAGCCTACAACGAAGCATCTTATAAAGCTAACTTATGATTGATTAAATAAAGATGAAGACAATAATCTACACATTGCATTCTGATTTTGTTTTCAACAAAGGAAAGATGATTTAAAAATAAATGATTTCTCTCTGCTGGCTTCCTTCCTTCACGTGGTAATGATAATATTTGATATCCAAATTAGGAGCCAGGAAGAGGCAGAGCCTTCTAAAGTCACTGAAATAAATAACCAGTAAAAGCCAAGAGGCTCCACAATGGTTTTCCTCTTTTACGCTCTGAATATCTTTCTAACACAATTGTCTAAAAGAAGCAGCAATGACTTTAATATCATATTAAAGTAGCTGGGCTGCTAGGAAGATATCATGTAGCTCTTTCACCCTTTGCTCAGTTTCACATCAGTGAAGTCTTTCACGCCACTTGAAGACACCCAATGGCTGAGGTGCTTTGTGACACATAAGAGCACCATTGAAGCAGGGAGACGGCACTTTGGTATTTTCCTCTACCCCCAGGAGAGTTCATGAACACCTAAATAATTCCCATAGGATCATTTTTGAGTGGATAAAGGTATCCTGCTTACTTGCCAAGTTATCACTTCCAGAGCTTGTAAGTGTACTGTTGAGACAATCAATAATAAGAGGCCTCCTGGGCTTTCCCTGGAGAACAAGTCACTCCACACCCAGCAGATGTTTCTGCCTACCAGAGGGACAAGGACTCCGTGGACTCATTCCCTCTCCTTGAGGAGCCCACCCAAGTGCCAGGCTTCCTCCTCACAGCAACAGACAACACACTAACCTGCCTGGAGGCACCACAGTTTGAAGTGCTGTATTGCTCTCATAAGCTTGCAGGGGACAATTACATTTTCTCCTGTGGATTCTGGAAGGAGTGTGTATGGGCTGTAAATTTAACTTGAAAAAAGGAGCCTCTCTCACATAGATCATCTGCAGCTGCGCACGAGGTATTCATTTGAAATTCTCCCATAATTGTAAAGGGCCCCTTGAGAAGAACAAATAAGCCCTGCCATGTTTCCTAATCTTGCTACACTAGTTATACAGAGAAATGTTCACCCCTAATGATGACACAAAAGCTGCTGTAAGCTTTTCTTCTGCAACACCGCTGCTTATATCAGCTATTATTCAGTTATTCCATCCTAACAGCGGAGAATCATTTTTGTGCTTTTCATTCTTCCTCCCAGAGGGCAACAGATGTAATAACTTATTCCCTGTCTGGCACATTAAGGCTTGAAAAATTAATGCGGTGCTGCTGAGATTTCCACTTCCAGCTTTACTCAGAGTGCAAAAGCTTTGAATTTCAGTGAAAAAATATTAAGTAATAAAAAGCTTATTTTAAGTTTGTTAATGCACTTGTCTATTTTAATGCATTTCCGAGTCTTCTGCAAAACAAGAATTCTGTTAACTAATCTTCCACAATTTCTTTTGCTTCTAAACTATTACTCTACCATTTAACTGGGACCTCTTCTATTTCACAATTATCATGTACCAACTAAAATTTAAACACTATTATCAACTATATATATATTTTTTTTTTAAAGGTAACTTAAGAACATTGAACATAGATAAAACTCACTGGCAATACATTTTATCAGGCAGCTCACAAAAACTCACATCACTCTGTAGCTTACTCAGTCACACATTACTCCACAGATGTTGGTTATGCTTTATACCCAGGCCTATCCATTCCTTCAAAAACATCTTCCAGTGACATGAATTTTGTAAAAGGGTATAGTAATTGAAACCAGATTTCACCCATTTTTTATTGGTTTTGCTCAAACTGCCCCTTGGGAAGCAGCATGAGAAACAAACAGTGCAGTTACTACTGTGAAGTTTGCCTGGGGTTTTGGTAACCGTGCCACAAGGCTTGCAGCATAAACTCAGAAACAGCCCAGTTTCAGATTTCATCACAGATGGTGCAGAAGACATTGCAGAGTTATGCATTGTTATACTTCAGAGAAGCACACAAGGTGGGTTTCTGTATAAAAATGTATTTCGCTTTTAATCAGCACTATGTAATCATTTATGTCATACACGTTCAACAGGCACATTTGCAAACTGGCTACCTTTACAAATAATATAATAATAAAAAGCAAACAAACAACAACAAAAAAACCAGTCCTCTATCAGGTGATTATAGTGAAAGAAACAGGTAGAGTGATAAACTGTGAGTTGAAGAAGGCTGGCAGGGCTGGGGAGAAGGGAACCAGAACTGGGAACTACTCTTCCAAACACAGTGCAGATTTTTTTTTCTACCCCCACTGAGATCTTTACAGCTAAAGAAGTGAAACAACCCCTTGATGCAGACTTCATCTGTACAGAAGTCAATTCTCAGTGTCAGAACTGTAACCCAAACGGACAGGGTAGAAAGCCTCAAATTAAATATACACATGTAGATTCAAAATGCATGCAGATTCAGCTTTGAGAAGAAAAAAGGAAAAAGAAGTCCCCAGCCATCTTCCCTAGCACTGAAGAATATTTGCTGCTTCATTTATTTCACACCTGTAAGCATGGGAATTGGCATTAACCAGACATCATGTCAGACTGCCCTCTTGCTCATAGATGAATGGATGTATGTTTCTTCTCCTCCTTCAATAGAAATCCTCAAGTAATTTCTCCTTTGTCTTCCAGGCAACTGGCTATGCCCCAGAGAGTGCTGACTATTAAAAAGCACAGACTTCATATTTCTAGTCTCCAGCAACACTTGTTCCCTTATTTCAGAAAAGAATCTCTTTTTTCCTCAAAAGCTGGCTCTGCTGATTCAGGTATCCTCATCTCAGATTTTGATCTACCAGCATCAAAGATATTCTTCTGTTCAGAGTGTGCCTCAGCAATCAGGCAGTAAGAAACAAAGATGTTTCAAACAAGGCTAGTGGTTCCCCAGGAGACTAAAGGCAATTAATAACATGTTTTTCTGCAAGGAACAAAGCTAATGAACCCTGATTTTCTATGTATCTGTGACATCCAGCTTCTTCTGTCTGCAAACAGTTAACCCAATGAGCTTCCTTGCCTCGTGCCTCCTGCCTTACCCAATTCCACCTGCACCTTACTGTGATGAACAACCAAGCATCTTGTTCCTAACAGGAACATCAGCAGGACCTCAGTTTTCTCTGGGCACCCTTATTTGGTCCATCACTTGCAGGATGGCTCACAGCATGGCTCGTCCAGAGCCACAGGGGTAGTCAAGAATCATCAAACTGCTGCCAGGCAGAATAAGTTATGTTTGCATCATCCACAAAAAGCCTATCAATGCACACACAAAATGAACAATTCCAATGAAAATCAGAGGCACTTCATAGCTATAGGACAGCAGTTCAACTGGAGTTTTCAGGTATGGCTGAAACATGCCAATAAATGTGGACATTATTACGAAGCACTAGACAAGAGAGCCACAAAAAGCAAGAACAAACAGGATAAGCACAAAAAAAAAAAAAAAAAAAAAAAAATCTTTGAAAACCAAGCAACCAAAAGAAGAATGAAATCTTTCAATGACTGAACTGTGACCCTGACTCAGTCGTATGTATTTGTTGGGATCTGATGGGAACTACTGCAGTTGCATCACTGACCATCATTATTTTTCCAATAGAGATGTGAAAACAGTAATCGTATTAATATCTGGATCATGATGGTTGAGTGCCACATTAACAATATTAAGGTTGAAGATGAACAGAAGTTGATTAGACTCACGCTAAACAGGCTAAGTCATTTGCTTCCTCTCAAGTCTGTGATTACACTGACATTAACATTCACCATCAAATGATCTGGGAGCACGCTTCAAGGAAGCCTCTGATCATAGTTATCCAGCTGCACAATGGACACATCCTGTGGGCTCTTTGGAAGTAATTTTTGAACACAGCATTTAGTCCTATTAGCAAAAAGTGAACGGGTAATTACTTCAACATTTTTAAGCCAACATCTGGCCCAACCTACAAACCAACACCTTCACTGCTGGCCAAGATTTAGAACAAGCCATACAGATTAAAGTGTCTCATATATAGAGAGCTGGTTAATGACTTCTACCTATGTCTATCTCTAGAAGATTAATTGGCCTGTACCTTGCCTTCATGTGCCATTGTCAACAGTTTCAAGGGGGAACTGAGTTAACTTTGCAAAATACTCTAAGAAAAACAAACAAACAAAAATAATTTAGCAGGCAGCAACTCAGGGAAACAGAATAGCCTTCTAGCAAATGGTGCCTACCTTCTGGTCAATGGCTTTTATAGATCATTGTGATTGCTGCCGCTTGTGAAGACGTCTGCATGAATTACTTGTTGTTTTCTCCTCCCTCTTATTAATAAAACTAACTGCAGGTAAAAATAAATAAATAAATAAATGGCGCTTATCATCAGTAAGAACATGGTAGTGGCTAACTCAGACCCAAAATCAAAGAATTCCCCCCTTGTTTTGTTTTGTCTCCCCTCCTCCACCAGATAAAAAGCCATAAGGATATAAACCAACTGTACTAATTGTAGATGTTTAAAATAAGGCATAGAATTTCTGTGTAGGGCCTAGACTAAACATCTTCATTTTCAGTATTCCTCCCAGACATACTGCATTTATTAAACAGGACCATGGCTGTCCTAGGAACTTAAACTATCTGTGGTCAATTAAAATTGAGTTAACATTCCGACCATTTACAACTTTGCTCTTAGTGCTTTAAGTACAAGAAAACTGGAACTGTATTTTTTTTTTTTAGTGCATAAAATTTCTGGTGTGATTCCTTCACCATGTAAGACTGTGGTTTTTTTATTCACTGCACTTTTTAAGTTATCTATGTGAAATCTAGTTATTTACATTTCATTCTTCTTCTTTTAACCTGCTATTAAAAGGAAGATGTTCATGCCTTAGCTTTAAGCCAGCCGATCACAGGAGCAGCAAATCAATATGTTTCTTTGAGATGGTTGGAAATGCCATCAAAGGGAAAACAGTTTGTGTTTACTTCAGACTCTGAACTAGTTCTAGACTGAGGGGCAGAATAAAGACACATTGAATGGCTTTGCTTAAAAGTAACTTAATGGCATGGGACTAACACCTGGACAAAGAATAAAAAAAAAAGTAAAAAGAAGGTGATAGAAAGACTACACAATTATTATTTACTTTATCTTGGTCACATCCTAGGTCGACCTCTATTTAGCGCAAAAATGTGCTGTTACAGTCATTGACTAGATGCTCCCTTATTTGTAGGAAATAAATGTTTACGAGAGGAAAGATTATTTAATTTTCAAGACTAAGAGTTCCTGCAAAGGAATTGTTTAAACAACTGCAAAGCCAAGGAGAAATGTTTCACAGCAGCAGTGAAGTAAAAGCTCTGATTGAGGATTTACAAACCATGTGTGAAACTATTTCATACAGTTCCTAATCAGTAGCTTAAAAATCAGCAGGTTTTCTGAATGTCACTGGTATCAAGGTGAACATCACACATACCACAAAGAATTTTTTTTTTTTAATTGGCAACACTTGAAATGAATATGAGAGATTTTCAGGAAGGTCCAGAAAAAGTGGAATGGATAGAACACCAACACTGTACTCATTGCAGATGTACCCTTCCACAAAATGTTTATTGAAACACTGGAAAGTTCGCAGAACATTTTGTTCTTACAGGAAAAGAAAAAAATAGCTTTTCAGAGTCAACCTGCTCCAAATTAGGAGAAAACAAGGCTTTAAAAATAGAGAGTGAAGCTAAGATGACACAAAGATGAGAAGAAAAAGTAGACTCGAGCAATTTATAGTGTTATGAGATCAGACTTGGTGTAAATTCATACAGCTCCTCTGTTTGTGACAGACGCCAAACAAGGCCTTTATTTCCCCCCAAAAAAGCATTTCCTTTTTTAACATGTATGTCAAACAGCATGTTTGTCAAACAGCAGTGATGAGTTACACAAGCTAGGAAACCCAGTGATGAAGTGCCTTAATAAACCTAAATCAAGCATGGCTATCTCTGTTCAAAAACGTAGCAGTTACTAAAATACCAGGCTTGGCTGGAACATCAACATGAGTTCAACTGTTTGCATCAGTGATAACCCATGAAGTGCATCACCTCGTTCTACAGAGCAGGCACAGCAGGTGGCACAGACCCAGCCTGTCTTACATCAAAGCCACCAGCAGTTCAGCCCGGCCTCTAGAATACCTGTACAAAACAGGTTGGCTTCCAAAAAAAAAACAAAAACAACTGCAGACTGCTTTTGAGGTTACACCAGCATTCCTTTAAGGACTTCTTACAATATTTAACTGCCATTTCAGCTGTGAGAGTAAGATGACAGCATTTTTTCTTCTCATTTTTCTGTTCTCACTCCTTCAAAACATAATTAGAATACGTAAAACAGAAGATTCTCAACAATGCCCCTGGTTTTCCAATGCAAAATATGAAAATGTTACCTCAAATATCAAAATGGGAGTGACTCTTACTTAACGTATTTTAGAAGGGACTAAAGCAGTCTTTGAAAAGAATAAGTAGTCGTACATACAATCATCTGCAATGTACAGAGCATTAGAATATAATTTATGTTTATTAGACATTGTGAGGTGTGATAAATCATTGTTTTCATTTGTAGAGCAATATTAGTAGTGATTCAACTGAAGAAATACTTCCTCCTGGCCCATAGGAGTGAAAGGTTAATGGCATAATGAATTCCTACAAAACAAATAGTAGAGTTCCCCCCATCCTTCAGCCAGCAGGTGGTAAATTAGCAGGTAATAAAGTGTGTATGTAATCTGCATTCACAAGCCAATAAATAATATTCAGGGGCTAGTTTTACCTGCTCTAGTTGATAGTACATTACTGGCACTGGATAGCTCCACAGCATCTAGGAAAGGTGCATAGAGCAAAAGCTAGCGGATTTTGCAGTAGCCTTTTAGCAGTGCTATATGTCAGATATCATCAGAAAGGCATATCTAGAATATTATAGCAATGCTCATAAATTCCACACCGCACTGTAATAAAGTACTGCTTCTACATGTGGCAAATACACATTCCTGTGGTCCCTTCATCTTGTGACATTTACTCTGCTATCCTATTAATACTGGTGGCATTTCAATCGGGTAATGGAATAGCAGAGGAAAAAAAAAAAAAACTTAATATGCAGCACCAGTATAAAGGACAAAAAAAAAAATACTTCCTAAAATAACATGCTACTTCTCACTCTGAAAGTTGAGCATATTATCAAGGTATTTCTCTGAATGGGCATTAATTATCCATTCAAACTGCAAGACTTTTATGATGCCTTGATGCTCTCCAGTTACAAAAAAAAAAAAAAACCTTTGCAATACAATTGAAATATTATTAAGTAGTACTTTGTTTAAAAAAAAACAAACAGCCGTCAATATTTTTTATCCTAGACAGTCTCAGCTTTCCCTTTATATATACACACACACATATATAAAAGAGAGGTAAAAATCACATTTAAGCTCTTGTCATTATCCCAAATAACACATTTACATTTGTAAGCTGATTAAAGGAAATCTGAACAGTTCAAGAAATGTTATCTATCAGGCCTTGTGTATGCCTATTTCTAGATTTCAGGAAAACATTGCACGAGTAAAACAAACAAAAAAATCCTACTTAGAGTACTTGAATGAGGGGATGAAAAACTACACCTTCTGAAGTTGCAGAACACTAGAAGAGCAAATAATGTCGCCACGGTGCTAGCAATGCCATTAAATTGCTGTTCAGGAGAGAAAAATACACCGCCCTGTGCCACAACCGCAGACAGACCAAGGAATACCATGACTTAGCCTGTACCTTGTTCATTTTAACATGCTTTTGGTTGGATTTTTTTCCATCATTCCTGTCTCAACTTTTTTTGTGAAGCAGTATGCACCCAAGAAACTCAGTGCTATTTTTTATTCTGGTCTTACAACAGAATATGTGTCTCATAGCTTCCATACCCACACCAGGGCAGATGCTGGAATTGTGGAATAATGGCTTTTTAAAGAGGAGTCACCACTTTTAAATAGGCAACATACGACTCATCACAGGAGCTCAGGGCTTTTATCTAGTGATGAAAGGGGCCAACATTCTGGAGTCCTGCTGGGGCACAGACTCAGTAACTGGCTTCACAAAACACTTTGCTTTTGTGTTCTCCTTTAAAAAAACTGCATAATTATTTTGTTCTGTAAAAAATAGCTAACTGTCGATTGCAAGTTTTCTGATTTTGAACTTTGACTTTTCCAACAGGGCCGCACATTAAGTTTGGGCATATGCACGTCTGCAAGCATTTTACAGTGGCTAGAGCTACACACCCTTTTGCATTTAGCTAGTGGTTTTTAACACCTGTTTGAGACAGGTCTTTTGTTGTTCTGCTATTGAGTGGCTTCCACCTGTTTACAACAGTGGAAAAACATTTTGAAAAAAAAAAAAAAAACAAAAACACATCTCTTCATGATTTTTAGGGAATGTTTACTTATTGTAGAGAGTAGGCTTCAAAACAATTTTAAGACTCATCTTAGCTATGGTATCTTGCAAATATGAAGATTATGCTTCTGTTAATCTGCAGTTCGCATTTCTAAGACCAGACCCTCCTGCATAACCATACTATCCAGGCTGAAATCGTTTTGTTGGTAACAACCTGACTACGTAAAACCATGCCCACTGAAACTATGACCAACACCCCGAAATCTATCAGGGAGCCTTTCGAATTAGCCCTGGGAGCTCAGGACAGAGCCACTCCAGCACTGGCTGGAAACCCTGCCCTCAGACACACGACTTTGGTGGCTGGACAAGGGACCCCCCCACACTCCTTCATTCAGCCCCATCTGTTGCAGTCACACAGTGCCCATGACCATGCCAGCTTCACCTGGTGCCAAACAAAATGAGTTTGGATATGCAGTTTGTGAGCTAAAGCTCTTCTATACCAAGTCCCTCCTCTGTGAGGCCACTGGCACACAAGCCCCAAACGCTGCTGTATACTTGATTGCACCTGCTGGTGTTCACTGCCAGGAGCAGAATACCTGACGAGATGGAAGCAAAGACAGGAAACCATATTTATGCTCAGCAAGAGACTGTCTATACTCAAACTCTGTTAGGTCAGAGGTTGGACTCGATGACCTAGAGGTCTTTTCCAACCCAGAAATTCTGTGAAACACAAAGCCAACAGAACAACACAAGCTATCAAACTCGCTGTTAAGCTAGACCACAGACTCAAAAGAGCCAGTTAAGGGCAATTCTCAGTTGATGATGACAGTAGGAAAAAAAAAAACAACAGTGAAAGAGAAAGGGTCCACAGCAGTTCTGCATCTGCCTGAAGGACTACAAAGCACCTGCAAGCCTGTTACCCTTGTGTGTTCTCTGTTATGCTTACAGCTGAAGAATCAAGGATGTTCTTACATGTATAAGGTAAAACCAATTCAAATGCAAAAGTGCATTAAAACAAAACAAAGCAAAACCTCAATGGAAATTCCTTAGCTTGTCTTTCATTAGTCTGCATAGCTATTAATGCTCCACTCATCCTTTTAATGGGACATGTTAAAATAATTGGCTATTCCAGACCTCATGAGCAGAAAATCATCGCTTTCCTTTCCTCATAAGGCAGGAGAGGACAAGTGTTTAGGGACTCTCTTCAAAACACAATGGGTGTTTATTGATATATATTTTCCCTGCGACTTCTTCCTTGTCTGACTTGCTGATTAGCTTCTGGCATTCATTCTTTTTCTCAGAGGCTATAAATCATAATAGATTATAATTAAATGTTAGCTCATTGTATTGTTTGTGTATCAAGTGCAGGTTTCTGTTACATTAGGAGCTGTATGTACACAATGAGAAACAAGCATTCCCATAAAGAGCTAACAGCCCTGTCTAGACAAGGCTCAGAAAGATGTCCCAGGTGCAGCTGATCAACTTATTTTTACCCTCCTGAGAGGGCAGAAAGGCTCAATAGAAAAAGATACTGCCTCTAGCTTGGCACTTAAGAGATAGAGAGTCCAGAAAATTCTACTCACATTTGCGTAGGGAACAATACACAAGAACAGAATTAATTCACTCTAGACAAGCTAATCTTTTTCAGATACATTGATTGCAGTAATCACTAGTTTTTGCCAGTTCTTCCTCCCTCTCCCTTCTTGTCTGTTTGATTCTATTCCATAACCCAAAACAGGAGAATGACTGTTCTGGGTCATAGCAAGTGCTTACCTAGCCCTATACCTGTCTGCTCCAGCCTTGAACAAACACAGGCCGAGATGCTGCCTGCAGTATCCTAGCAGTGGTTACATACCTAGATCTTTCAGAGAGCTCTGACTCTTCTGCCTTCCATTTTTTCCACCTTAAATTTTTCAATCTAACTTAGACTTCAGATAAGTCTTTCGCAAGCAGTTTTCCACGCTTTTTTTTTTTTTTCCAGCACAGAGAAAACATACTATTTTGTTAACACTTTGTATTTAAAAAAAAAAAAAAAAAAAAAGCCTTACAACCTTCTATTTTACTCTAGATGCCCATAATGTACTTTACACGTTTGCATCTTGTCTGAAAGAGGGGCTATCTTATTCACAGATCAGGTGGGAAGAACACAGAGAGGCTGCAGAGCACATTACTCACCACTTTTCTCACCTAGGCCGTTTACAGAGCTCAAACCTCAAGGCACAGGAACCCACCACGTTGCTCCCAGGAAAGAGCAGGGGTTTCCCCAGGCAGAGTTTATATACATGGAGATCCCACCAAGGCAGGGTGGTGAGGCTGCTCCACCCAGGTTCAGGTGAAGCTACTCAGGGTCTTGTTAAGGCACAATTGGCTCCTCCTGTTCCTCTCCCTCTCCTGGCTTTTGGCTATGTTTGAGAAGCTGTTTTTAACCTTTCAACCTCAGATACAGCCAACCTGTGTCTGAAACAGCTTTGATTGTGCCCTGGGGAAATTAGCCCAGGTGCACAGCTGTCCCAACAAGCTCCCCTCTGAGACCCAAGCTGCACTATTCTCCAGCTTGTCTCACATTACTGCTGCTCCTTTGGATCACAATCCCAACATGGTATACCTGACCATATTCTCTGTACTCTATTCTCATTAAGAGAACTCAAAATTTATTCAATCTGGAATTCAGTTTGAAAACCCATTCCCAGGACCACATCTCATCTGAGTCAACTCAATGGCAATACTCAAAGAGATCTTACTGGTGTTACTAGGAATTGAATCAAGGATTTGATCTTTTAGCTGCTGAAACACCTATTGCAACTAGCAAATATAGCAGTTCCTGACAGCTCAGCCACGTTTAGGGAATTATTGATATTTATATCAATACTGTTTGTTTTTAAGCCAGCATCTCTGTTCTGCTGCTTTTAAGGAAGACACATACTTAAATTTAAGGACAAGATGAAATATTTTCCTGAGTCATGCATATTACAAGCATACATGTCACTGAACATAAATTGTAACTGCTTTTAATTACAGGAACTTGTAAATATATCTTTTACACTACATATCACACATGTTGAATTGCCAATAGCTCCTAACATTTTTCCACTTTCAGTATGCTGCTTATTTCATCAGCACAGGCTGTTCTGCTGTTTTTATTCTCCAAACCAGCCTGACTTTATGATTCTGTTCATTTCACACCTGGCAACACAGAAAATGCAGAGGTAATAGAGGGGAAATCCTTTAGCAATCAGTAAAATGACCAGAACTGCAGTGGTGATGTGTGCTATTTTCTCAAGCAGCAATAAAAAGCATGCGAATTTTCAAGGAGCTACAAGTCATTGTTTGCTACAGTGACATGCCAGCATATGCTCATGTTATCATTTAATAATACGGAAGATAGAACTCATCATGACCATCGGAGAGCAAAATAACAGGGAGGCAGGTGTTGTCATACAAAGTACCTCACTGTAAGATGCATAACACATGCTCTGGCTGTTGATGTTGGAAGCAGATTTTATACAGAAATACATAAACACAGAAGATCCTGAACATGCATATGCATACAAATGCACATTCTCCTCTTAGAGTAGTGGAAAAACACTGTATATGCTTTTACCTGGAATATCATGGAAAGTTTAGATTCTGAAAACTAATTCCAGTCATGACTTTGCAGAATCTCATGTTTGGCTTCATGATGTTTGCTTAGTGGCAGTGTCTTCTACCTTAGTCTTCTCCAGTGATGACACATTCCTACCTGAGATTGGAAAGATAAATTGTATGCTTTCCACTGTGTATTAATAGGCCAGAGACTTAAAAATCCTACATCTGAAATAACACAAAAGTTTCAATGTTTTCACCTAAACAGTGACTTATGCAGGCATTTTTATTTACCAACAATAAATAAGCTACAGTAGGAACCATCTGTTATAACGAATCCAGATAAAACACAACTTCCTCATCAATGGATGCCAGAGGTGGGGAACCAGCAGTGAACCTCCCTGGGCTGAATTTCTGCAAGATGACTAGGAGGAAATACTGGAATGTACATCTGAAACTAGTGGTGGGAGAGAGGTCAGGGGTAGATAAAATCATAAGCTCTTGTCTCATAAAAAGGAAATAATTCCCCCGGACTGATGATATGAAGATGAGCATCAACACAATAGGGCTTAGGTTGAAAACCTCATAAAAGACAGAGCAAAAGCAACCAAGACAGAAACTACCTCAAAACTATTTTACGTACTCCTAACCTTATTTCAGATTCATCTTCTGAACTATAAATTCCTCTGCATGTTTCACCATTTAAATATGCTTCAAGAAATCACTGATAATTTGATATAGTTCACAGAAAATGTTGTCATTTTACTTACTTAACTTTCTTTCCTATTATTTCATTTACTGCTCCAATAAACATCAAAACTGCAATAAAACAGAAGCTCATCCACTAAAATATACACTACAGAATGGGTTCACAGTTTGTACAGGAAGCATCCTGGTAAAATAATATATAAAGAAAGAAATCAAACGCAGATTAGTTATTCAATAAGGCACAAATAAATAATATACATCTAATAAAACTAAACTTTATGCCAACTATATTTACATAAATATTTGATATATGCTTATTAAGTTTAGAACATATATTGTTTACACTTGACAATGTTAAATAAATTCATTCCTAAAATCTCCAAACTGTTCATATAACAGACACATGCAAGTATACAAAAATTTGGGGAGAAAATCTTGGTATTTAGTGGCAATTTGTAAATAATCAGTATCCCATTGTCTCCAGTAAAGGCTCTTGTTTCAAAATATAATTTATACAGAAAAAAAAAAAAAGGAAAATTTCAACAACAACAAAAAATATATACTCTAATAAACTGAGGCCTTTTTTCAGGGAAGGGCAACAC